>NW_005842292.1:410881-422909 GCF_000455745.1 Alligator sinensis | reverse complement strand
CCCCCCGCACGCCCCTGGGCGAGCCGCCTGGGCTCTGATTGTCCCACCGCCCAGAGCCTGGCCAGAGCCTCATTCACTCCTCCCCCTGCCTCTGTCTCTGCCTCTGTCCCACTTCCTCCCTCGCTGCAGGGGCCGTGATCTGCCCCCGTACGGCTGTTTCCCCATGGACTAACCTGCTGGGGGGGTGCATGCATGTACACATGCGTGTGCATGCTCAGTCCCTCCCCCCACCAATCATTTTTTCTCCCTCCACCTATGTTAATTCTATTGCACATTAGTGCATTAGCACAGGTTTTGCCACGATGCACTAATGCACAGTAGATTTAGTCTACTGTGCATTTAGCATCTCCTGTAGATATACCCACTGTGCATTAGCATATAAGATTTAATATAAAACAACAGTATGTGGCTCAGTTTAGTACACTCACAAGTTCTCTGTTGACCAGTGGGAAAAAGGAATCACGCAAATCTCAACTAATGTACATCTCTGATACTGCCGAATCTTACTAACATGTATTTCAGTGATGAAAACTAGGTCTGAGATATAAAGAGAGTTTAGCTAATACAAGAATTTCAGAGAGACTCATAACACCCATTTATGCAAAAGACATAAATATGGTAGTCATTTTAATTCAGATAAACCAAGAGTGCAGACAGACAACCTGTTTTCAGCCGTGTAATTTGCCTTTACACCAGTGTAAAGGTGGAGCAGACACACGACGTGCAGACCTATGTTGGCATGCATCACTCCAGTTCAAAGTTACCTTGCAGAAAATTGTGTGAATTATATGTGGTATAAGGTATATCATTACATATGCCATGTGTCCACAGCTTGAGTCAATTTTAGCTGAGTATCCCGTGTAGCTGTTTGCCCGAACTATTCTTTTTTCCCCTGCCTCTTATTGACAAGGTGCAATAACAACAGCCTACTATCCCAGGATAAGTTGGCCATCTGTTTGCTCTGGATCCAAGTGTAATTCCCGTTATGGTACAGAATGGATATAAATTACGTTGTAACAAATGTTGCGTGTCCTTTATCAGAAGCAGAGAGATTGAGAGGCTTGGCCAACGTCACAAGTAAAACTTGACTGAGCAACTGGTCCCAGTAGCTTGTGATCTATTTTAATCACAAGACCAAAATCCTTTGTGCATTATGTAGATCCCACCAGAATTACAGTTAAACCATGTTGCCTTTTTAGTACAGGATCAGGTAGAGAGCCAAGCGGGGAGAAAAAACCCCAACTTTACCTCTCAAACTTTTTCCCCGAGCGTTCCTCTTCGAGGCACATTTGGTATTTGTTTTTAAATCTGGCCGATTTTCAGTTTTAAAAACCTGATGCATAAGAGTTACTTGATATTCTGAAGGCGTTATTTTAAGATGAAACAATGTAAATTCTGATTTGGATGGCAGATGGCTGGCAGTTCACTGTTTGGCAAACCAACTGGTATGGTATGTTAGAAAGTCAGAGCAGCAGGTAGTACAGCTCAATTTGAAACGACCACAGATGCTAGGAAAGGAGCGGGGGAGGGGCACAAGCTGGTCAGGAAATTAAGAACAGTAGTCAGAGCTCAGAGGGAAGAAAAAAAAACACGGATGGTAATTAGCTGAAAGTTTTCTTCTTCCAATCAGCACTTTTTGAACGCAAGATATCAGAGAAGTGAGAAGGCTCCGTAGAATTGCTTGAACTTGAATCATGGTCAAGAGCCCCTTGCAGCTGGCCCTGGACCTGGGTTTCAAGCAGACGATAGGCACACAAGAGATGAACGTCACCCCCGTAGGACGGTCCAGCTTCAAATCTATGCACCACGTAAGTCCCATGTTGTGGGCTTGAGTGACAATCAGTCTTGAGCCCCGCGAGGCAGAGTGGTGACTTTCATCCACACCAAACACACAGTTGCTGCATGGGGAAGGGGCTAACGTAGAAACAGGCCCTAAAGGTTTGTACAAGCGGGCGGGGATGCTAGAGAGATGGGGGTGTTGTGGCTTTAAAAGCACAAAATGAATTTGCCTGAGCTGAGCACTCTGAACTCTGGATCTGGGTTTGAGTTTGGGTTTTCCACCCACCATCATCTCCACTTCGGACTCTTCCTTGACCCCCGGTACCATATTTTCTCATGTAGAGCACGCCCAGTATATAATAGGCACCTTGTTTCTGGAGGACAGCCAGAAGGGAAACAAAACGATCTTTCTTTGTAGGAATGAAGGGCATCTGTACACATGTTTGGGCCACAGCGCCAGGCACTTTTAAAAGCTCCCGGTGCTGCAGCACCTACATTTGTATAAACGGCGAAATGTGAGTCAGCGCTAAGAAAATGGCAGCAGCGTGCTTTTGAACTAAAACACATCGAAGGTGTTTTAGTTCAAAAGCACTTGTTTTAGTTTAAAAGCATGCTGCCGCCATTTTCTCAGCACTGATGTGCATTTCACCGTTTATACAAATGTATGTGATGCAGCCCTGGGTATGTTAGCGCGAGTGCGGAGCAGACTTGATTAATCGCCGGATCTCGGCATGTATAAATGGATGTGTATAAATGCCTTAAGTATCAGAAGCTAAGGAGTCAAGCCTGCCCCATACACTGAGGTGGCCTGCAGACCAACCTGGCATGCTGGGTCCAGAGCCATGTGCCGGTGCAATCTGACATGCAGGGGCCATGTTGTTTGGTCAGGGACCTCCTCAAGGGTCCAGAATTTGGGAGCAGGGGAAGGGTGGCAATATGGCTCCCAGACCCAGAGTAATTAAATCTGCTGCTGTTCCCCCACCACTAAATTTCCAGACTTGTAGAGATGCATTTTTCTCCCGCATAATGTGCACCCCAATTTTCACCAGATGGTTTTGGGGGAAAAGTGTAGGTTATATGCAATAAAATATGGTATTTATGCAAGTGCTGGCTTTTTATTTATTCAGGTAATATTGATTGGTTTTAGCCAGAAGGATGGGAACTGGGCAAATGGCTCTCATCTGGAAAATTCCAGTTTAAAACATGCACGCGTCTTGAAAATTTTGCAGCCAAATGGTAGATAGCCTGGAAATGCCGTAAGTATGCAGATGCCCTTATAGATATATATAAGGGCCCTTAAATATATATATATAATCCTGCTCTTATATATGTTTGCATTGGAGTCCAGAGACTGATTTTGCTCTTGCTTTCATGCATGGGCGACTGGTGCCTCCTGAGCCTGGCGGGGGCACCTGCAGATGCCTGCAGTGGTGGTGGTGGGAGTGGAACTGGTGAGCTCCCACAGATGCCGGTGGTGGTGGCGGGGCCAGAGCCAGAGCTGGCGAGCATCCGCAGACACCGCTGGCAGCAGTGGCAGTGGGAACAGCCCTGTCAGGGGGGGCATGTGCCCCCCCTATGTATCATGTATGCTTTCTTGTATAAAACACTGGGGTAACGGCACCGAACGTCAGCACAAGTGATCAGAATGATCTGATTGCACTGTTATCTGTTATTGCTGAAAAGCAGAGTAACACATTTTTCTGTTCAATGTTAGCTAGCCATGTAGCAACACTTACCAATACCCTTTCCTTCCTGTATACATATGTTATTTTCTTACTACCTCTAACATTCATTGTCTTTGATTTAGATATAACAAGCTCTCACTCTAAGGTATGTATTTTAATAATTTAGTCAACAACAACGTACTATACATTTTGCTGCTCATCTTTCCCTTTTATATGCAGCTCATGGGGATGAAGTAGTTAAGTACAAAACTAATATACCTGTGAACATATGCAAATCAACCTAGCAGATGAGGCAATTAGCTACAGAGTTAATTTATCTGAAACGTAGGAGGACAGGATATTTCAGCAACTACATACTATTATTCTGTGATACTTAATCAGTACTAAATTGTGTAAGAACGGTTTGCTGTTTACATGACATAAAATTGACTTGCATGGATTTTGTCTGCCACAAGCCATGCTATATACCAGTACTTAGGAATGAAGGAAAAATATATGGTATGTGAAATGTGATAAATTATTTGAAAAGCAGTATCTTACTAGGAATGAGAGACTATTGGAATGCATATGCACAAAGGGACAGAAAGAAGATTGCTTGTGTGACTTAAACTTAGTCATCTCCTGGCTTCTGAATGCCTAAAAATGCAAATGTAGTATATGCATACTGACATATGTGTGGAATTTCATAGGGCGGGGGGGCTGGTTTAAAGGAGAAACATTATCAAAAACATAATTAACTTGATAATACTGGCATATCCTATCCTACGTATTGTATCAGAAAAGTTTCAAATGAGATATCTGTTCAGGTGTAAGGAGCTGTCCATCTATAGCTCACAAAAGGTGCAAGATTCTGTCACTTCTCACTATACAAAATACCTTGATATTTAATTACCATCTCTGTCACCCATCAATGACCTACCCCAAAATATGACTTACTAAGCATGTCCACACATGCATTAATGCACTTTTCCTAATATGCATTAAACTTAGTACCTCCAATGTGAGGTACTAACTAAATGCGTATTAGGCTGCCCTAATGTGCAATAATGAAAACACCTGTTTGCTAAGTGACACTTAATGCATAGTAGCCTACTTTACTGTGCATTACTGTAATTCCATGGTTTTTTATGTGATGCTTTAATGCACAGTAAAATAGGCTACTATAGATTAAAGTGCATGTGTAGACACACCCCCTGAGAGAAATGTTTTTGCATGTATGTTATTCCCATAACAAACAAAAACTATTTATGCCATCATTTTTTAATAAACCTCACAAAGGCTTATAGGAGGCCTAACATGGTTTAAAATTGGCAAAGATCTGGACATAAACAGAAAATAATTTCTTATAAAATACACAGATAACGCAAAGTTCAATGGAGCTTTCAATTTTGAGGAAGAAAGGGCAGCAAAATAGAACAATGTGGGTTTCTTCATAAACTGGGTCCCTTGAAACAAAATAGATGTTTTAATGCAATTTACAGATTTAGAAGTAAGGAATGCAAGCCTTATCTACACAATGGGGGGACTGTATCATCTGAAAAAAAATAAGGGATATAACAGACAACTCCAGATGAGTTCCTTGGGAAATGATGTAGCAAAATGAGTTAATACAACTGAATGTATATAGAAGGGAACACAAATAGGCATAAGGAGGTGAAGTTACATCAGCATGCAGCATTAGATACTGCAGTGTGACAAGCAGTGCTGTCCACATGTTAAAGAGGATAGGGAAAACATTAGAGAGGGTATGAGAAAGAGCTTCAAAAATGATCCTAGGATTAAAGAAAATGCTGCACAGGGAGAGAGCTCAAGTGCTCAATCTGTTTAGCTTATGGTAAAGAAGACTGAAAGGTGACTTGATTAGAGTCAACAAGTCCGTTCACGGGAAGAAAAGAGTGGGTCGTGAAGGGCTCTTTCATCTGGTGAAGAAAGGCTGAACCATGGCTGGAGACCAAAGCCAAATAACTTCAAATTAGGAAGCTGGCAGATATTTTTAAGTCAGACTAATTTACCCTTGGATCCAAACTGCTAGAGGAAGTGGGGGGTTCTTCATCTGATGATGTCTTCAAATCAAGAGCAGAATTTCTAGAGAAGACATACTCAAACATAAATACAACTTATTGGGGTCCGTACAGGAATATCTGGGTGAATTTTAATGGCCAATGAAGTACAGGAGGTCAGACTATGTGATTTAGTGGTCCCTTCTGACCTTAAATTCTGCAACTCAAGGAGGCACAGCTTCTCACTAAGCATCTCCATAGATGACTTTACATGACTCCTGGAGCTTATGGCTCTCCCTGGGGGCTTTCTTCAAGACACGGCTATTACTCCACAAAAAGCCACACAGTATTATGAATAGTAGGACTATTGCTTTCTTAATGGAGGGCTGATTGAGGAAATCTGATTTCTTATTGTTCAAGACAATTTGGCACGTAAGGGGTCTGAAAATCGCTGGGTGAAACATGATTAAATGATTTTTACTGATCATGCCAGACTGATGATTAAAATGGTCTGTTTGTTCCTCCCAAAATTGTTACATGAAGAGGAGTTGTGTGGACCAGCGGTTCCCAATCTCTGGTACGGGTACTACCAGTGGCACGCAGACAACCTGTCAGTGGTACGCATTAACAAATTTATTATAATTATTTTATATGACAAAAATTTGCTGGCGGTACTTAAGGTTGTGTGGTTTTAAATTGGTGGTGCGCAATCTGTCACAGTTTGGGAACCGCTGGTGCAGACGTTCCTGTGCTGGTGGCCAATATGCTTTGCCCTTATTGGGAAAGACTACCCTTAGAAATGCAATGCAGCTCAGTTTCTATAACCATTGGATTCCTAGCAACTCAGCTGGCAATGTGAGCCAAAGTACAGATCAAGGCCAATGGAAGAAAGATTTTGGAATATGGACACTGGTCACAGGAATACATAACTTCCTATTTTGGACCACCCCGTTGTCTAGCAAATCCAGTATTGTACCACTATCAGTGGTAGAATTTCACTAGAGGGGGAAGAAACATCTCATGATGCATCTAGACCTTTGCGTGGCTGGTAAAAGAGGGCTGAGGGGATAAAAGATATTGTTTTCTTATTGATGTATCAAACTGAAGCATTTAAAAAAATTAACTGACCCTAGATTATATCAGAGTAGGAACAAATCCACGACTACCATTTTTTTCACACTGAATAATACACAGATTTTATAGGGCAATGATTTTTGATCACTACGGATCTTATCACCTTGTGAACTGGTGACCAAAAGGTAAAAGGTTTCCTCTCTCTTTTCCAATCCCATGATTACAACACAGTGATCCTATTTTAACTTCCAGTGTAGGCTCTTAAATCCTAAACCCCTGGTTTGTTCAACTGCAGCGAAACTACAAGGAACAGAGAAATAACATTTTGGTCCTTTGCTTTTGAAAAAAAGTCTCAGAAATGCATCCCACACATCGATCCTTGCCGTACCATTATCTCTTAAAAATGCTTGTAGCAATATCATGCTTCTATTGAGATAATGTTGATTAGTGAAATCTCATGCTTTTCATATCATCGTCCTAGTTAGCAGACAGTAAACAACCTCTAGAGCCAAAAGGAGTTGAAGAAGAACATGCACAATAGTCATAGCTCAGCAATATACTCTTTATACAACAACGCTTTGCAAGCAACCAAAGAAATAATACCCAGAAGAATTGATGTGCATGGGCTTTATGTCTGCCTCCGAAGGATAATGATGGGATCTGTGGGTGGATCCAGGATTTCCGAAAGGGAGGCCTGAAAACAGCAACCCCTGCAGGGTGGCTGCACCCCTGCTACCACCCACCCCACACAAGGGCAGACCGGCCACATTGCAGCAGCAGCAAGGATTTTTTTAAAGACATTCAAGCAGCTAAAAATATTCCCTGTCTCCTCCCTGACCCTGTGTGCTCAGCGGCCCATTCCCTTAGTTTCATAGTTTCAGAGTTGGTTGGGTCGACAGGGACCTGAGCAGGTCATCAAGTCCGACCCCCTGCCATGGCAGGAAAAAGTACGGGGGTCAAACGACCCCAGTAAGGGGTTCATCTAACTTCCTCTTAAAGACCCCCAGGGTAGGAGCCAGCATCACTTCTCTTGGAAGTCGGTTCCAGATCCTAGCCGCCCTGACTGTGAAGTAGCGCCTCCTGATGTCTAGTCTGAATCTACCCTCTGCCAGCTTGTGACTGTTATTTCTAGTCACTCCTGGTAGTGCTCGGGGGAACAGGGACTCCCCCAATGCCTGCTGGTCCCCCCTGACTAGCTTGTAACAGGCCACTAGATCCCGTGGAGGCTGAACAGGTTCAGGCCCCTTAGCCTCTCCTCGTAGGGCCTGCCCTACTGCCCCTGACCATGAGAGTGGCCTCCTCTGGACCCTCTCAGTGCTGTCCACATCCCTCCTGAAGTGCGGCGCCCAGAACTGGACTCAGTACTCCAACTGTGGCCTGATCAGTGTCGCATAGAGGGGGAGGATCACCTCCTTGTATCTGCCTGTGATGCATCTGTGGATACGTGACAAGGTGGGGTTGGCCTTCCTGATTGCGTCCCCACACTGTCGGCCCATGTTCATTGTGGCATCAATAATGACTCCAAGATCCTTTTCTGCCTCTGCACTGACGAGAAGGGAGTTCCCCAGCCTGTAGGTATGCTGCTGGTTTTTCCTCCCCAGGTGCAGCACCTTGCACTTGTCAGTGTTGAAACCCATCCTGTTCTCATCCACCCACCCCTGGAACCTGTCCAGGTCCGATTGCAGCCTGTCCCTCCCTTCCAGCGTGCCCGCTTCCCCCCACATCTTAGTGTCATCAGCAAATTTGAGCAGGGTGCTTTTCACCCGCTCGTTCAAGTCACTGATGAAGATGTTGAACAGTGTGAGCCCGAGGACCGAGCCCTGGGGAACCCCACTGCCCACATCCCTCCAGATTGAAAATGAACCGTCCACCACCACTCTCTGGGTGTGACCCTCCAGCCAGTTAGCGACCCATCTGACTGTGTAGGTGTCGACGCCACAGTCCCCTAGTTTTTTAATGAGAATGGGGTGAGAGACAGTGTCGAAGGCCTTCCTAAGTCCAGAAAGACTACGTCCACTGCTACCCCTGCATCTAAGGATTTTGTGACCTGGTCATAGGTCCCTCCCTCCTTTCCCTGCCCCGTGACTGCTGCTGTTGCCAGCTGCCACAGGGGCAGGGAGAACTCCAGAACCGATCCTGCCCCGCTGCAGCCAGGGTGCACATGCAGCCAGGCTCAGCTAGAGACAGCGGGAGCAGAGGATGGGTTCTCTTCCCCCACACTTGCTCCCAGGCTGGCAAGGAACACCCAGGGAATCGGGCAGGGAGAAGGAACCTGCACACTGCTGCTGCGGCTGTCCCAGACTGAGCCCAGCACAGACATCAGCTGGCGCAGGCAGGGGGTGGCTCTGGAACTCCCCCTGCCCCTGCAACAACCAAAGACAGTGGCAGTAGTGGGTGAAGGAGGGAGGAAGGGTGGGGAAGGGAGGTGCTTCTGAGCATAGAGGGGAAGGGAGGAGGGATTCTTATTTGCTCAAGGGGCTTAAAAAACAGTCCCTGGCTACTGCTCCCAGAGCACTGACTGAAAGGTTGGGGTGAGGAAGCAGGGTGCCACTTCACGCCATCCCATCTGTCCTGGTGGGATCTGTGTACTTTGAAAAGCACACATAATTAAAATGTGCCAACCAGTGCAGGAATAATTGCTTGAGTTGAAGGGACAGCATTTAAATCCTATAGACCAGGGGTTCTCCAACTTTCCTATATGGCCCACCTAAATCACTAGACAACCATCTCCCCTCCTATTCACACTCCTGTGAGCCAGCTCATTTCCTACCCATGGTGACATAACATTTCTGGCAACTACAGTGGTTACTCACATGGAAAGGTCACATTGGGCACATCTACACGAGACACTACTGCATGGTAGCTCATTGAGACAGCGCAGTAGCTGAAAAAAAACATGTAGGGGTGGTAGTTTGCCAGGGTCCACCTGGCTCCATCACGTGAGGCTCGCATGCAGTCCGCCTGAGCCGCATGCCCCTGAGAAGAGCCCCGCTCACTGCTACATGCAGGTGATGGGGAATGGCGGGGAGCTCCATGCTATGGAGCTGGGCTGGCTCTGCCCTGCCGCCCCAGCTGAGCCCCATGACCTGCACTGCCAGCTTCATCACTCAGGGCTCTGTGAGGCTGGCTCTACATGCTGCCACCACCTGCGGCCAGGGACTTGGGTGGGAGCATGGGGAGCTGCACACTACGGGGCTGGGCAGGGCTGGCCCTGCTCGCTGCCACTACATGCAGCTCCAGGGACGGGCACACTCCAAGGACTCTGTGAACTTCCTCCCCTCCCACACACACACCCATACCCTCCCACAGCCCCCACACACATTCCCACCCCCAACCATAACTCCACACACGCCCACACCTTACCACAGCCCCACACCCCCCATAACCCCACACATGCCCACACCTTCCCACAGTCACCACACACGCTCCCACACCCACCATAACTCCACACATACTGACACCCTCCGACAGCCCCCCTGCCCAGACCCTCCCACATACCCCCAAAATCACCCTACCAACACACATATAACCCCCCATACACCCACACCCTCCCACATCCCCCACCCCAATCACATACCCCACACCCACACCCCTCCACATTGAGGATCTCTTCTGATCACCATGAGTTTTCAAAGATGATGGCCAGTGGCTTTGCAATCATGTCATCCAACTCCCTTAGCACCCTCAGGTGCATCCCATCTGTCCCCACAGACTTGTACATGTCCAGCTTTTCTCAATAATCCCTAACCTGTTCTTTCACCACTGAGGGCTGCTCACCTCCTCCCCAAACCGTACTGCCGGGTGCATTCTGGGAGCTCACCTTGCCTGTGAAGACTGAGGCAAAAAAGGCACTGAGCACATCATCCTTTTCTGCATCCTTTGTCACTAGGCTGCCTCCCCCATTCAGTAAGGGACCCACACTTTCCCCGATCCTCCTCTTGCTACCAGCATTCTGGTAGAAACCCTTCTTGTTACCCTTCACATCCCTTGCTAGCAGGAACTCCAATGGCGTTTTGGCCTTCCTGACTTCATCCCTGCATACCCAGGCAATGCTTTTATATTCTTCCTTAGTTATTTGTCCAAATTTCCACTTCTTATAAGCTTCCTTTTTGTAATTTAGTTTACTAAATTACTAGTTATTACTAGTTACTAAATTAGTATTTAGTTATTACTAATTAGTTATTAGTAATTACTAGTTACTAAATTCACTAGGCTAGCGAGTCTGTCTGTGAAGACACTCTTCCCTCTTTTCATCAGGTAGGACCCATCTCTTCATATGCATATAGGAATGCATATAGGAAGCCTCTTTGAGATAGAGTATCTAATGCCTGGGCCCTTGAATAATACTCCTTTCTCATACTTTCCTACAGAGGCAAGTGGAAGATGGTAGTCTTCCCGGGGCTCACTCTGTTAAGTGAGAAATAATGACTAATGCCATCAACTTGGTGACCAAACTGCAACATCAATCATCTCCCAATCTTTCAGAGTAGAAACTCAACAGCTCTTTTCAGAGCCAAGCAACATTCCAGATAGGTCCTGAAACATGGATCCTCCAACTCAACACTGAGGGACTTTCCCAGGCAAAGTCTGAGTATCTTGTGAATATGCTGAAAACGCATAACATCAATGTCCTTGAGCTCAAAGAAACCCATGTCTCCAATGACCAACAGGACAGCCACTACTATGTACATGGATACAACTTTATGACTAGCCATTATCATCCAAAATATGGCTTAGCCATATATGTGAATACCATCATGCATTTCAATGTCTTACCCCCAACTGAAGAAAAAGCCACTTACACCACTGCCATTAAAATAGGGGAGTTGCATATTACCAATTTATACAAGCCCTTAATTAGGAATGGCTGAAGCCAGCACTCCCAAATGCACCAATCCCAGCCCTGTACATTGGTGACTTTAACAGCCACCACACTATGTGGGGTTATGAAACAAATGAAGTTGACGGTGAAGACCTTATAAACTGGATGTCCACAGAAGACCTGCAACTGGTCTTCGATCCCAAACAGCAAGCAACCTTTCACTCAGCTCACTGTCAAAATGACTATAACCAAGATCTCACCATCGTGTCCAAAGATCAAGGCAGGAGTATGCTGCATGCATCCTGCAACGTACTCCCCAACTTTCCCAACAGCCAACATAAGTCAACCACTAAGTTTTTTGAAAAATGTTTTTAGTGAATAATCATTTTCCTTGATTCAACACTTTCCTGTATAGGTAATCTATTTTTATTTGCAATATACCCATTGGGTGAACAAACTTGGATGTAACAACAATAGGTAGCTTCCACTGAAGAGAACGAATACCCCTGAATCAGGAGATTTGGAGTACCGAACTGACTTACTCCTGCCTCCCAGGCCCCTTCCTGGGAGGGAAGGAATTAACTGTATGATCAGCCAAGCCAGAAAGGCAGAAACCCAAAAAAGAAATAATATGTAAGAAAGTTTTTGTACCATGAAAGGAGTTTCTT
>NW_005842292.1:385214-410871 GCF_000455745.1 Alligator sinensis | reverse complement strand
TCCCTATGTAGGAAAGCAAGAACCTGCCCATTTTCCTTGTGGAGACATAATATAACCCACTCTTCACTGTGTCAAAAGCAGGGATCCTGGTTTTCTGTTTAAAAATCACAAATTCTCTAATAAAAACTCCAAATTCTCTGATTAAAACCGCCAAAATCCATGTTTTTCCATGATTAAAATGAAACACCACTATATAAATAGGTATTTGTTGAAAACAATGTTTCATTTATTATATTTACATTTTTAAAGCAGTTTGGAAGCCTGATGGTGCCTCAACCATTATAATAAAATACATTTTAAATACGTATATATTTTGGCATTTGATTTTGGATTTTTTATCATGGAAACTCAGAGCTCCCCCTGTCCCTTTTGCTCAATGAGACCCAGGTCCAGTTGCAGCTGCTCCCGCTCCCCCCCACCCCACACACACACATACACACACTGCTTTGTGGCACTGAACAACCCTGATATGCTGGTACCCTGCCGCTGTCAATGCCATTGCCCCTCACTCCCAAGGCACAGCCCCCCACTGCCCTGCCAGTGCCCCTCATTACCAACCTGCAGCCCCTGCCAACCCCCAGTCCTGCCTCAGAGGACCCTCAGCTACCCTCTCACCCTGGAAAAACCCCAAGTGGACTCACAGGGCTCCAGGAGGGAAAAGAGGTGTGGGGGGGAGAGGGGGTCTGTCAAGGGCAGCAGGCAGCTGCATGGCCAGACTGCCAGGAGCCGGTGCCTGTGCTCTCAGGGGCAGGGGGCTGCATGTGGCCAGAAAATGCTGCCTTGGTGGGGGAGGGGAAAGGGGTGTGGGGTAGAAGGGCCGTGGCCTTGCCACCTGGTGTGGCAAAGAAGCCCCAGCCCAGAGTGGGGTTCCTCTCCTCCTACTCCTTCCAGCCCGCACCTGGGCTGGACTTGCTTTGCCGCTGCCTGCACAAGCAGGAGCTGGTGCAGCCACCATAGCAGGGACTGACACTGCCTGGATCTCCTCTCCCTCCTCCAGCTACACTCAGCATGGCCTGAGCCAGAGCCATGCTTCCCTGCCTAACCCCAGCCACAGCCCCAGCCAGCAGTGTGGGGCAGTGTGTGGTGCAGTCTGTGGTTCTGGCCATACAGCTCTAACACCACCTCTGGAGGCCACCCTTCTTCTCTCCCCTTCCCCCACTGGAGAGGCAGGTGCCTCTGGGCAGGCCCTGGTGGCAAAAATGCTGAGCTGGGCTTGTTGGCAACAACACGCACTACTTCAGACCCCCCTGCCCCACTGCACCCCGGTGCTCAGACTCCTTCCCCCAGCTCCAGCAGGCACCTGCAGATACACAGGCACAGACACACACACAGACACACACACACACATCTCCTCCAGACACCTCTGCCACACACAAACACACACACATACACCCCACACATATCCTCCTGGACAGTCTGTAACCTCCCATGATGCTCACTTGAATGCTTTGCTTTTTCCAGCTGCTCGGAGGCAGCTGCCTCCTTGCGGGTCGACAGCTTGCGCTCCAGTGAGATTCCCCAAAAGGTCTTATGGGGTTCTTGTCTGCCATGTCTTGTTGTTAAGGATTATTGATAGGAGGAAGTTCTCTAATCGTGCCTCTCCTGGTTTCCTCTTTGGTCCCTAGCCAAGGTCTTTGTCTCGGGGCTCCACTTCCCCTGCACCCTGCCTTGCACCAACCAGTGATGATGTTAGTCCTTGGCCGTGGCTAAAGTCAATCAGCCATGGCTGGGCCTTAGCCCCCATTTAATCTCAGTCCAGGTTTGAACTGTGTACTGTCCTTATTCAGGCCTCATATTGGCCTGACTCATCATTTTGTTCATCCTGGGGCATCTTCCCTCAGGACACTCTCTCTCCCCACAGGGCTACCCACAGCTTCAGCATCCTTTCTTCTTTTCTCTCTCTACAGGCTCACTGCTGTCCCAGTCTCTGCCAGCTTCATCTGGGATCCATGGCTTCAAGAGACGTAAGTACCCTGGCTCTTCTGAGCCAGCTTTAGCTGGGCATCCCACCTCTCGGGGTTGCCACCACTCACCCCTGCAGGGGCACTCATTTATTTCCCACCACTCTGGGCTTTCAAGAGGCTTAACTTTTGGTCCTCCTTGAATGTGGGTCAGAAGGGATTTTATCCCTCTCTCCGAGAGCCGGCTGACAAACTGGCATCAGCACAGGGCTACAAAACATACCCATACCAGTTCAGGGAAGCATGCCTGATCTCCAGCGCCGTTTTGCTGTTGCCGCTTGTCTCTTCTCTCCTGCACCAGCATGACTTGTCCTTCGGCACCGGCATCTCCACCGCCGCACCTCTGATCTTCGGCGGCACCCTGCGGCCACCGCTTCTCTCTCCACTCTGGCATCAGAAGTAAGTTTTGGTTTGTGGCAGAATCCCTGCCACACAGTCCCCAAACCCCAGCCCTCCAACCTCCCTGTCCTGTAGACTTACCTGTAGCCAGCAGCCAGGGCTGTTCCCACCACCCTGCCTGGATATATTCCCAGCTACATGTGTGAGCTCATGCAAGCAAACATGGCACCCCCTGCCTCCAACTGCCCTCCCACCACTCCCTTGAGCCCCCCCACCCCAGGCAGCTTGTTGCAGGCTGAAATGCTGCCAGCCTGCAAAGGGAAACCCATGGTTTCCCACTTCAAAGATGAAAATCCATGTCTTTCTCCTTCAAAGGGGAAATTCCACGTTTTTCTGCAGGGAACGGAAAACCTGGATCCCCGATCATAAATCCCTCTCTGACTGATCTGCAGAGAAGCTAACTCGACTGCAGAGCTAGAGTGCATAGCTCTCACTCAAGCCATATTAGGTCAGTCCCCAGTGATGACCAAGATGACAGTTGTTGTAACAACATATGGTGAGGTGATACCAAAGTAAGGTTACTAGCACATAGAGCTCAGCTTCATTTTCAATTTTCCCGTATCACGCTGCCACCCATACCAGGCACTTCCAGGATTTTTTGTAATGATTTAACCAGTTAGAGAAGTTAAAAGTAAAAAAGTTCAGTCAGCAGCTTTTTTCTTTTGCTTTTTTTTTGCAAACCAGCATTTGTAACAAATGTCCAGAAATTAAGATCTATAGACAAGTCAAGTTGATTTGGTAAGGAAATGTTGAAAATAAAAAGTGGAGGAGTAATTAGTTTCAGGGGCATTAAAAAATACTGAGAAATTTCCATGAAAAAATTGCCATGAGTCAAAAAGTAATTTTTCTTGAAAAAAAAGTTCTTTGAAAATTTAGTTGAGAGTCTTTTTTCTCAGGTGCTGGCAACTGGAAGCTTTTCCAATCCCTTTTTCTGTGGATAGTGAAGTTATATGGATGAAAGACTTTTTGTTTTTTAATGAGTGTACATAAGACAGAAAGACTTAAGTTAAAAAACCAGCCTCATAACTCAGTACCGATGACTGTGTCTAATAAATACCCCTAGGGTAATTTTTGTAATCAAATGAAATCCCCGCTCACCTGAATACAGTGCTGCCACCCATTTCATCCTAATGTCAGATTTATGGAGTTTTTTTATATAAAAATGGAATTCAAATCTCTCTATTCTATAAAGACACTACCCATTTGCCATGTAAGCCAATCAGCATAAAGCTATTGGATGACATAGGCTGAGCAAGGTGAAGTTGCGATGGCATGAAATGAATATAATACAAGAATATAGAGAAGAAATTCTAAATTTTCAGTTAAATGGCAAAATTATGTCCACATAAATTTAAAGTAAACATAATTAATACACAGGAGCCTAATGTGATAAAAATGTACTAAAACTTGTCACATAATTGCAAGAAAGATGTTATTTTGGAATTAGAACATTTGCAGCTTCTAATAATTAAGACAATTTAAATAAAAACAAGAAAATTACAGACAACTTAAACTAAATCTATCTCCAGGAAAAGACTATCAAAGAAAATGATATGTAAATCATATCTCCGTTTAAAGACGGGGGCGGTGGGGGGGTTGGGGGAACAGATCAGTATATTGTAGCCACCTCTTCTCTACAGAACATTGGGCAATATTAAAAGATGTGATACTAGTCTGGGAAATGAAAATAGCCTAATAAATCTTTACAGAAGACTGGCCAGCCATAAGGCTAATCACTATGAATATTGCAAGTTCTTCCTCGTGGTGAGAAAACTGATGACAAAAAACAAGCTATTTCTTGTTATTGACCTTGCAAAATAAAATAGACACAATTTTGACACCAAAAGCCTGAAGGGAAGGCCAGGTCCCAGGTTTCCAAATTTTGGACTGATGTCAGGAAATCAGAGTTATTTCAGTATAAGATAACACATAACTCTATTATTATGGTGCTAGAAACTACACAGAAACCTGCTTAAACATTTTGTGAATGAAGGCAACATATTCCTTTCATTGCAACAGCTACCAAAAACCACATGCTACAGAAATGTGATTCAGGAGAAAAAAGGAATTAAGAGAAACGAATGTCTTACTACTTTTAGTAACATAGTTGTAATCCATGAACAAGACTGAACAAATGGGACCAACAGTTTAAAAACAGCTTAAATGTGTGATATGGGGTGCATCTACATGAGACACTTACTGTGCAGTAGCCTAATAACACTGAGCAGTAGTGTGCCAGTCAAAAACTGCTAATATGCTACTGAGCAGTGTAATTAGGCTACTGTGTAGTGTCACCAAAAAAATGTTCGCTGGCACTATTGCACAGTAACTGTAGTTACTGTGCATTAGTACTTCATTAAGCAAGTGCTAAACTAAATGTGCGGTAACTACTGCGCATTAATGAACATGTAGATGTGCCCAATGAGTCTGATCTAGAACATCTACCATGTCAACACTGTTATATTTTCTTTGCTTGTATAGTACTACTAGCACTGTTTATGCCAGCAAAGAGCTTGTAGCATCAAAAATTCTGTTTAATTTAAAATGGAAAACATTTTAATTCAAAGATGCTAACAGGGCAACTCCCTTGCAGCTGAAAGTCTCTCTCGGCATTAAGCTAGGGCCACCTTACCATGCAAGGCAATGGCTACATGCAGAAAGACTGCACAAGGGGCACTCATCCTCAGTGTGAACCTGAGCTCTTCAAGAAACCTTGAGATGAAGGAGCATAAAAGATTTAAGCACAGACAGGCTAAGGATAAGGGGCAGAGGGGATACAAAGGTCAACACCATCCACCTCAGCCAGCCTATAAACTAGTCTGCAGGTTCATCCTCCTATGCATCAATCCAGTAGCCTCCACGGCTATTTGGCTAGGTGATGGGCTGAGGATTTGCCCAGGTAAAGGCAGAGGTGGAAGGTAATATCTATGGTTAGCAAATGCCCACTTCAAACATTTTTGAGTGCCCTGAGTGTCATGTGCTCTTACAGAAAAGATTGTTGAACTGGCAGAGCGTAGTAGCTTTTGTAGGTAATGTATTTTAATACCCACATTTCTTCATTTATCATAAATGCAGCTGACAGCCAAATCCCACCTGGCATTTCAGTTTTGCGCTATTCCTCACCAAGATAGCAGCGTTGGGTCACCGAGGTGATCTAAAAATATAAGGATCAAGAGAGTGTTCAATAGAAATGTGTGCAACACAAGGCCAATTGCCTGGAAATGGACCAGCAGCTCGCCTGTTAGGCTGCATTCTTCTTGAATAAAAGGTCCAAGCAGGCTTTGTTTCAGAGGCTAGATGAACTGAAAACAAGAAAGACAATACCAAAGACTATAAATCTTGTTCTTTTCCTAAATGACAAGCCAGTTCAGTCAATAGTGTAATCCTAATCACTCATATTGAAGTATCGCTTGTTCCAGAGATGCCAATTTTGTTTAGCAGCTGAAAGAAATGGGATCCAGTATGCATGTTGATATTATCTGTTCTCTCCATTCTCATAAAAGGAAAGATGTCCTTCAGCTGTTTTATTGAATTATTCGTCAACTGTTGGTGCCAATGAGGTCATGGTAACGGGAACTTACCAGCTCTTCTACGTGGCTTCTCAAGTTCAAGGCACATAAAGTCCACCCAGGAATTGTAAACATACCTCTTCACTAGGCCTCATTATACTTGAGCGTGAGTCTTTAACCTGGTTCTGCTTTCGTATACTAACAGTGCATTCGGTGCTGTTCAACAATACCCTGACCTGGCCTTGCACAAGCCTCATCGGAGCTACATAAAATTCATTTCTCAAAAAACCCTGCCTCCAAAACCCTAGGCAACAGTCCTGAAACACCGGGATGACACTGCGAGGTAGGATGTACAAACCAGAAAGCTTAACCCACATGGCATTTGGACACCATCTCCTGAATGCAAGTCCAAACCAATTTAGCAGAACCGTTTTTCAAGCAGGCACTGACTTCTTAAATCAAAGCCAACCATTTTCCCTGTTGATACACTTTGTACCTGTGGATACTTAGAAATTTCTTTGCCACAGCCATGTAGGAAAGTATCAGATCAGGCAGACAAGTCTCTTTGGGTAAATCTGATCTCTTGTATTAGACCAACTCAAATAGCTGGGAAAAGTCTTCTTAGCAAGCTTTTGGGTATAAATACCCTTCCTCAGGCTGAAAAGGATTGCAAGCTGAGGATGGGTACTTATACCCGAAAGCTTGCAAAGAAGAATTTTTCCAAATGTTTGAGTCGTTCTAATAAAAGGTATCAGGTTCACCCAAAGAACCATGTCTGCCCGTGTCCTTAGACCAACACGGCTACAACCTCCACCTCAGATCAATTAGGACTTCCATGCAATCCTTTTCTAACTGAGGGAAAAGCAGATTGCTTACCTAGTGTGAATGGACTTCTCCAAATAGATTGCCTCCAAAAATGAGTCCTGTTGGGGTCATAGAGTAGTGCCAAGATGGATTAGACATCAGGACTCATAGTAGAGATGATACCTCTTTATTAGACCAACAAGAATTTTTGCAAAAAAATGTCTTTCATTACAAGCTTTTGGGCACAAACACCCTTCATCAGGCATTGGAGAAAAGATTATAAAAGTTCTCCTCGGTAGAAATTTGGTAGAAGATGGATTAGAAGCATGTAAATTAGTGCAGTGCCCATGAGCCTCAGAGAAAGCACCACAGTGCCGTGGCTCTGTCTTTAAAGAGAGCCGTGCTGGCTTCGCTCTAGCAGTCGAGACTCACGCCTTCAGCAAGGTCCAGGCCTTATTGTGCTAGGCACTCTGTGTAGCCCTGGTGAGAGGCATGAGATCATGGAGTATTCTTTGCAAAATTGCCCAAGTGACATTTATCACCTTGCAAAGGGATTTAGGCTCATCAGTGCCTGGAGTTTGGAAAATGTTACACCCCATCTAAAAGACGAGTCTGAGCAAGGAGGTGGGGTGGGGTATGAAGGGAAGGATGGGGTAATGAATAATAATAATACTGTGATTTAGCACTGAATACAATTCCTTGCTCTCTTGTTCTACAGGACAAAATTTCTGATGGATGGGTAGAAAAGGAGAATGGCAGGCGCCTCTGTGGAATAACTTGCTTTTCACAATCTGAACCATCCCTACCCTCGAGATCCCTACTCCAAGTGCTTAGCATTCAGTAAACCTTCTGCATAAAAGAGCGCAGGTGAAAAAGTAATAAGACTAGAAAAACCCGGCAGAGTTATGCTGCTCACCTACATCTGCATCCAAAGTACTAATCTGCCTGGCTCTGCAAGTAGCTGCCTGGCAAACAACAGCACCGAGAATGACGGGACAGCAAAGCTTTTTGGTTCTGGGGGACTGAGCGTTGCAACCTTGTAGGGCTGGAGGCTGTGCCACCTCGAGCCATGTCCACGGCTTCCTGCTACCCGTTCTGAAGGCTTGGGAAGGTTTTGCCGTCTTCCCGCAGGCAACAGAAGTCAAGATTTATGACAGCTGCTCTTCTCTCGATACAAAAACTCCACATCTGGTTTTCACTTATATGAAGGCTTCTGTAGTCTACCCTGGTAGCGTGGAGAGGCCTTAAGGGGGTGTAAAAGTGATTTGTGTGAAAAGGAGTTACTATAAATGGGAATCAGGACCTAGGAGGCTGTTAACTTCCGACTTGCAGTGAATCACAGCTCAGAAAAACAGTGACCCTGACGGGAGAAACCCCGCTCCCAAGTGGAAAATACATATGAACTAAAACCAGCTTTAACAGCAACCGAGGCCAGGGCTGAAGAACCATCTTGCCTTGTGCAAGACGTTTATAAGCAGCAGCAGCCATCAGGGCCAGAAGCATCCGTGCCTTCTTGCTGAGACGACCACAAAATGAGGAGAGAGAAACTGGAAGGGACTCCACAAAAGGATCAACACGTTTGCTAAAGGCTCTATTATGATCCCAGCACCCGGCCCTGAATAGAAGACTTCACCTGAAGGTAAATGTGGTTTCCCGAAGGAGCTGGGGAAGTGGTTATTTTCCCTCTGCAGGCAGAAGTAAAGCGCTGACGTGAGCTTTCAAAGACGCCATTCACAGAACTGCATTTAATAAGACAGCAGAGCAACGGAGCCATGCAGGAAATTGAGAGATGGAGCAGGGACTCAATCAATTTGACGAGAAAGCTCAAAGAGAGGAGAAAAGGGGACGAGGGGTTTGAACAGGCAGCACTGCTTCCTCCCTTGACAGGGCCCTGTTAACACAAAGAGTCATTTGAAAGAGCACTACAGGAAAAGCTCCGCTAAATGGATTCTATTGTGATCGGGATATTGGCATGGAAACATGATCTTGGCTCCGAAGAGGTTGCCTACTCCAGCTTCTTATTCCCCACGTATGTAATCATAGACTTCTGTTTGCGATATCACAATTGACTGCTGGAGGAATGGATATGGGCCTGAATTTTCTCATGCTTTCTTCAGCGAGTTACGCCTGGGTTTTCACTGATGTCATTTATTACTACTAATGCACTAGAGCAGAGGCCCAGGGGCACCGTCATGGATCCACAGGGTGAGTTTGCTCCCGACCTTCAGATAATCTCCCCTATTAATGCTAGGTCCTGGACCTCCAACTTTACAAGAGCAAGTGCCATGGCCACATTATGCTGAGCCAGGCCCCTGGCCTTCACACCTCCGTTTCGCATCGTGGCTCCTTCGGAAAGTCCAAAAAAATGTTGTCTCCTGGTGGAGACTTGGCTCAGCAGCGGTTTGCAGTGACGCAGAATGGCCTGCTCAAAATGAAAAACACCGCTTGATTCATCAATCGGAGGCGGAAATGTTATGGTCCTTTGGTTGGAAGAAGGAGCAAAGCTTGCACACACACCCATCCTGTCCGTGCAACCTGCCTCTGTCTCTGCCGCGCGAAGTCCAGGGCTCCAGCTCTCTCCTGGAACAAGACAGCAGAGTTGCTATTGCCCTTTGCACCTCATTTCTTTGTTTCAAGCTCGAGTTTTCTGTTTTTTCATGTTCTACCTTTCTTGCCTTGCAGTTGTTAAAAAAGTTTGTATCTGTCATTAGTCTTGCCTTGGATTTCCACCATTCATGTGCTGATAGCTCTCAATAGCAAATGTGTAGTTATGCCTATGTGACCGACACACATCTAATTCCCCTGTCCCAAGGGGAAAAACATTAACCCATTCACTCCTAGCAGGACATAATCCCAAAAAAAGATGTGGGGGAAAACCGATCACATATTTTACTGTAAAAATAATATTGATTTTTCCTATGTTACCTATTGGTCTCAGTCACAATCAGCTGGACTAGGATTGGGCTGTATAAGCAAACAGCTAGACAGGGTTCCTGGCTTGGAAAGCACAATTAAGCTGGAATGAGATGTAACACAAGAGTGTAAGACATGGGGAAGACGGTGAGGGGAACAAAGATCAGATCACGGTGCTGCACAGGTTTGCTATTGTGCAGTTGGATGATTCCCAATGACTTTAAATAATCTGAAAAGCTTTTCAAATAAGTACCTATATGCATGTTTTTAAATCCTTACGCCTAGCTGCCATGCAGCCTAGAGATCACTGCTTCCTATAGAAACTGTGGCAGAAGTGGGCCTTGGGAAGTTGAAAGCAGAGGCCTAAAAATTATATTCAGGGACAACTTTCTGTACAGATGAAGTCGTGTCGAGAAAGCACGGAGACATCCGTGAGAGAAGCAGACCGATAGGCGTTCTTGGCTGCTCAGTCGGCGTTGGTATGGTGGATCTGAAAAAACAGGTCAATTCACTTAGCGCTCTTATTCTCACAGAGAGTTGATTAATAAGGAAAGATGAAGCGTAATATGGAAAACACCCAGATTATAGACACAATAGGTCCTGGCCCTGATTTGGGAAAGTTTTACGCCGGTTCTTTCAAGCAAGCACATCATCCCCGTGAAGTCAATGGGGTTTTGGAGCAAACTGCTCTCTTTGTTTGTTTGCGCCAAGCAGATTTTTTAAAAAGTTGCCGTCAAAGACTCTGTACCACATCCTCATCCACCTTCACCAGCGTGAATAATAAGTTTGCTGAGTTACATGAGGGTGAATCTAGAGGTGAGCCGAATGGGGGAGCTACATTTTTGTATTTGCACATGTGTGCCTGTACTGCCCGCATGCATTATTTAAAAGCACAGAGAAACAGAATATTATTTAGTCGTCTTATTCACTGAATGGATGGGCTGACAGGCGAAATTGCTTCAGTGGCATGTGAGCATCCTGAAGGGTAGGTCACTCGTGTGACTGCAACAGGGTCTTGCAAAAGGGTAGCATTGCATCCTCTAATACACTGCGCAGCAGAGTTAATTTGAAAGAGAGAGAGAGAGAAATATAGAGTCAACTATTCTCTTCCCTACTCCCCCCTCCAAAACCCCTCAAACATTGGGTCTGGCGGTTATTCTGATCCCTGGAGTTTGATGCATGTTTGATTCACAGACTGCAGCATGTCTGCACCAGATGGCCCTGAGTTAATGAACACAAACTCATCACTTTTACTCACCAGGGAAATGTGCAGCTCAATCTGATTTGTACTCGACAACTAAAAATATTTTAGTATTTTTAGTGAGCATTTTACTGTTACAAAATGGCACTTGAGGAAAGCATTAAAAGAACACAGCATACCCGACAAATGTACTTCCACAAATTAAGAACGGTGATGCAGTCTTTCCATCCTCACATCACCAGCTTGAATTAACACACCATCAAACCCTCAGAGAGCGAGGGTATCAAGACAACTGCAAAACCTGGGGCTTGCCCGTGCTTCCATTGCCCGGTCGAGCAGGACTCCATTGACTGCAATGGAAGCAGAACTGGGGGGTCCTAGTTAGTTCTGATCAGGGGCAGGGGCAGGAAAATCAAAAGTTATTAAAGGTATATGGGCCATATCCTGACCTAATGAAGGAGGTAAAACACTGTAAGTGCACTGGCATCAACAGAGCCATGCTGTTTTACACCGGTCAATAATTCGTTCCGTGTGGGTGCGTGCGTTTTGTCGAAGTGATTTGCTCTCACCTAGCACATGGTTTAATTAGCTGAGGATGAACAATAGCGCTATATGGTGCCGTGATATATGGAACTTTATTCTCAAGGAACTAAGACGCATTAGTCAAAATTAAAAACCTGCATCCTGCAAGCTGTAACCTAAAAGTGAATTCATAGCTCAGCAAAACAGCTCTTAGTGGACCGACACAGCTGGTAGGCAGCAAAGACTGCTGTCTGGGAAGCAGAGGGGGCAATGCCTGCGGATCCTGAATGTGCAGCAAGAACTATGTCCTCCGAGCGTTGGATCCACCACTCCCTCCTCATCTTGCTGCTTGGCCCAGCTATACAAACCCATTTTGGCTTTCAGTGCCACTTCCTCAATACTCACAAAGACTACGTATGTGCATATGTGCTTGAGAGTACGCACGATGCAACATCATACGACCCTGCTCTGAAGCAGCTGTACAGTTAGCTACAACCACACTGGAGACCTTCTATACTGGCGTATCTTCTCAATACGTTCACGAGCAGGTAAATAGACACGTCTGTTGTTGCTCTTCAATTATTGTGATGAATTCTTTGTCCGCGGGTCCAAGTTCACGGTGAGGAGCACGGATGAAAAAAAATCACAGAAAAAAGGAAAGGGCCTGGACTTTGCAGCACATTCTTAGGGAGTAGCATTAGCAAAGCCGGGTCGGATAAGAGCTGACTCCCAGATGCCACTGATATGACAGATTAGTCAGAGCTGGGCATCTGGGTCTCACAGCTGCCAAAATCACACCAGCAACCGGCACCTGCCAAACCAATATACTGTCGGCAGAACACATTTCGCAGTACCTCCATCAGGAAGAGGCAGTGGCAAGAGACAGCGCTGCTATGAAATGACTCCTCTCATATAGAGACAGGATGCAGGCATGCAGCATGCACGCACACGTCTGCTCCACGGCAGCCTTCCCGAATGAGAAACAGGCAGAAAGGATTGGGTCCAACTTTCTCGAGGTCTTTTACCCTTGGAATGGTTCTGCCATTGCTGATTCTGCAGAGCACTGCTGCATGCACTGCAGAGTTGCAATGCAGATATTAAATTGCAGCCAGAGGGTGCTGATATGGAAACTCCAGATACAAAACTCACTGTGCAGAGCAGCCTGTCCCACTGACAAAGCTGAGATAAAAGACACAGCAGAGCTCCTGAACACTACTATACCACCGGTGTCCTCTAGAGAATGCATGGAGAAGATTAACCCCAGTGAGAAGTGGATGAGGGAATTATCTCTTGCTCCTGCCGACTACAGATTCATTTATTCTAACTGCTAGGATGATATCTGTCATTATTCTTTGTCTCCTGCTTTCTCTCTGGTCTGCAAGCCAAGCAGTCACCTCCAGTCTCTTCCCCCGGTTCTTCTGTACACTGCCTATAAAATTTAAGAAGGCAGAATACACCGAAATAAACACCCATGGACATAGTTCAGTAAAAAGTGCATTTACAGAAAGCAAGAAATGAACCACTTCGGGGGCTCATAATATTTCTGGGTGCAGGGGCTCATCTGGGGGGGTGCAGTGACATGGCCATAGTCCTCCTTCAGTCGTGTGATGCATGTACATGGAGCTCTCCAAGCTCCCTGGTACGCCAGTGCAGCTCTTGCCGGGAACTCGGCACACGCTGTGAGCTGAGAGTGCGGCCTCTGATTGCAGCCCTTGCTTTCATGCAGCTCTGGGGCTCGGGAGCTGAGCGCCACTGCTTCTTATTCCCTTTTCAGCAGGTGGCTGAGTGGGGAGAGAGGAAGAGATGGCAACTCCCTCTTCACCAGGATCCTGGATCTGCTCATGTGCGGGTGGCTGTGCATACATATGCAAATATGTGCTCCTGGCTTTTAATTAAGCTAACGTAAGGAAGCCTTGAAGGTTTTATGCTGGATCTCACAAGCTGAGCAGAGTGGGGAAGAGGTCAGTACTTGTACGGGAGTGTGCCAGGGAACACAGTGATGTTGGCAGGGCAGTAGGTGGCAAATCCCCTCCTAGACTTAACATGGAATCGGTGCTCCAATGTGACACAAAGCGGGCACCGTGCTGTGGCTGGGTCAGTCTCATGGATATAGGATCCTGACTGTTTGACGCTCCTAACATATATGTAGCACTAGACAGGGCACATTTAGCCCCCTCCGTCCTCTCAGAAAACAGGGCCCAAAGTCTTCTTCTCAGGAGAGCAGTCTAAATACCAAAGGGAACATCTACACGTTCAATAACGGGCCTTAGATACTGCACATTTACTTTAGTACTCTACTAAAGTACTAACTAAATGTGCAGTGCATAGAGTTACTGCACATTAGCGCCAGCGCACAGTTATTTAGTGACACTTACTGCGCATTAGCCTAAACACTGCGCAGTTGGCTATCAGCACAGTTTGTGCTGTACCACTCTACTGGCTAATGTGCAGTGTCTCGCGTAGACGTGCCCAAGGTGCCCTTCATGTTCAGAGACAGCCAGTGGTGGGGGTGGTTGCAGTGCTCCCTGTTTTTTTACGCAGTAACCTATGGAGCACCAGGCAAGTGTTGGTTTCTAGGTACACCTCACTCTGCGAGGTTTCAAACCCTTGTGTCCCACCTCGCATGAGACTGTCCTGACTGCAAAGCTGTAGAAAGAGCATCCGCACCTTGAAGCCAGGCCGCTGCATAAATACCGGTATACAACGTTCAAGTGCGGGGGAGCAGAAGGAGAACAAGCACACGGGAGTGCTCTGTTCAGGCTTGGGGTTCAAGGAGGGCGAGTAAGAGGGAGTGTGAGTCACTCACCCAATCTCCTGATCAAGGCCATTCACGTCCCTGCTCAGGGTCCCCAGCCAGGTTATTTTACATGGGGCGACCTTGTACCCACAGCAAAGACGACAAAAAGCAAAACAGGCAAGTGTGCAAACAGCAACCGAAAGAACGAACAAAGCCAAAACCCGCAGTCGTTCTTCAGACCTTGAGAGGGGCCACCCAGGCTCTGTGCTCCTCCACGGCCTCCTCTCCTCCTTTGCTCTAAGTCTCTCTATATCTCCACCTTCGTTTACTGGTCCTCAGTAGCAGCTTGCTCCCAGCCTCCCAGCCTATTAGCTGCTGCATACCTGCAGCTGGGTCTCAGCCTCCTCACAGAGGCCTAGTGGTTATGGCCACGAGAGGAGACAGTCCTGGGTTCTGGCCCCTTATACCAGGAAGTTTTGGACATTGGACATCAGACACTCAGCGGTTGAATACCAGAAGTTAGCCTGACCGCAAAAGCTGGAAGCCAGGGGTCCCGCCCGCCAGGCATGTGCCCCCTCCTGCCCCTTGCTTGCTTGTCTTCCCTGAACCTCTCTCACCAAGGAGGGTGTGGAAACAAGGCCTTCCACGTCCCTGGGCAGGTGCTCTATCCACTATATTACGTAATACAATGGGCAATGGCATCGCCGCTGGCTGTGTTTTTTAAAAGGGAACATCTTGTGACTGGCCTGATCCCGTTGCCAGGTGTTTGATGTACTCCGAGCATGCCTGTAAGACTGGGTAGTACCTGAGCTAGTCCTGTGCGGGTTAGCTCCTGACCCAGGAGAAGTATAGGCACAATCATGTGGTCTTCTGCCTTGGGTAATTCTCAGCAGAGCTAATTCGGCAGGCTGCAGTGCCGTATGAACGTAGGGTAGAAACAGACATTGCCAAATGAAGTGGATAAGCTGTGCCAGGACACAACCTGACACACCTAACACACTTCATTGGGCCAAACATGTTGCCTCTTGTCTCACCTGCTGATGTTGCGGGACAATGAGCAGCGTGTTCTCCCAGGACTTGAGGGGCCTGATGCTGCACATCCCAGGAGTTCCCATGGAGGACTGGGACCCTCAAGTCCTGGAAGCACCTGCCCAGCTTTCCCCGCTTCCCAAGACGTGCCCCCAGGAGCTCCGGGGTGTCCTCGGTAAGCAGGGAGTGTCAGGATTTCACTGCTTGGGGAGACAGACCCCTTGGAAAGCTAGGCAGGTACTCCCAGGGCTTGAGGGGCCCAATCCTGCGTGGGGATTCCTGAGGTGCTCAGGATCGAGCCCCTCAAGCCCCTGGAGCACCTGCCTGGGGAAGCTGGAGAGCTCAGGTAGCTCTGGGGTGCCTACCCTCTCATGCCACGTAGCAAACAGGCATCCACCACCACAAAGTGGCACAAATTGATACCACCTTTGTTGTGGTCACAATTTGGACATCTTTTTGCTTTGCCTTTGTGCCACCGTAAACATTTTTATGGCGACACAAAGGCGATTTTGGTTTCTACGCATCGATACGCTGTTTCTGGCTTTGGCATCTCTGCATTGAGCTGCCTTGTGTCGTGCAGACATACCTCAGGCAGTTCTCCACCGAATTCATGGGCTCTCCTTGGGCCTAGGCGGGACAGAGGCACTGAGCTCCTCAGACTAGGATGCAGAGGCAGGGCTCTAGATACCCATTGACACAGAGAGAGACCTCCAGCATTGGATGACCACTGAGTCGGATTTTTCTTGGTCAAAATCTTAGTTGCCCAATAGAGTCTGCCTAAGGGCTGCTGTAGGTGTCTGAGCCTTATTTAGATCTAGCCTAGGACTTAACATTTGTACACATGCTTGCACTGCAGCGCTGGGGGCTTTTAGAAGCGCCCAGTGCTGCGGCACATGCAGTTATGTAAGTGGTGAAATGCACATCCGTGCTGAAAATATGGTGGTGGCTTTTGAACTAAAACATATCGAAAGTGTTTTAGTTCAAAAGCACACCACCACCATTTTCTGCACACTGATGCGCATCGCGCCACTTATACAACTGCACATGGAGCAGTGCAGTGCGCATCAGCCTGCACGCAGAGCAGGCTCAATTAATCGAGTCTGCCCCGACTTGCCAGATCTCCGGTGCATTGCGGGATGAAAAGGTATGTGTATAAATGCCCAAGATCATTTCCTAGCTCTGGTACACACTTCCTGTGTGATCCTGAGCAAACCATTTCATCTCTGTGCCTCCATTCCCCAAACCCCACCTTCAGCATCGCTGATCTTTTTAAAATGGAAACCCTTTGAAGGAGGGATCGTCACTTCCAATGCACTTGCACATTGTGCAGCACCATGGTGTCTTGATCTCTGTTGGGGTCCCTAGCTATTACCATAGGATAAACAGCAATTAAAAAATTGGAGTGATCCCACAGTCTGTGTGAGTGCTCCCGGCACTGGATTTTGGGTTAATCTGTTCTCTTTCTCTCTCTTTTCCCCAAACATTCAAAAGTGCACAAAGATAAAGTCTTTCTCTAGTGCAGAGCTATCCAACTTCTGAGTAGCCCGGGACTAAAGACTCCCAGCCACATGCCACACAAGGTTCACACCAAGACTCGTGGACACCCCCCACCATGGTGTGTGCCCCACCTCCACACCCGTATTGTGTGGTGGGCTCCCCGACAGCCATGCCAGTGTCCCACGTCCCACTGCGCCTCCTGGCCATGGGACCTCTCAGCCTCTACGCAGAATGCAGAGAAATACTGAATGGAGTATACACTGTTTACGACAGTTGAAAAGGGATCAAAACTGAATCGAGAATAAAATACCAGTTACAACTTTATAGAGTAATTCCGATTTCTAGATAAACGCAATAAGAAAGCTTAAGCAATCTGTACCAGTGGTTCTCAACTGTTTTATTTCATAGATTTCATAGACATCAGGGCTGGAAGGGACCTCGGAAGATCATCGAGTCCAGCCCCCCGCCCAAAGGGCAGGAAGTCAGCTGGGGTCATAGGATCCCAGCAAGATAAGCATCCAGTTTCATCCTGAAGGTGTTCAATGAAGGCGCTTGAACCACCTCCGGTGGCAGGCTGTTCCAGACACTGGGGGCTCGGACAGTAAAGAAGTTCTTCCTTATGTCCAGCCTGAAGCGACCTTCTAGAAGTTTGTGACCATTCGACCTCGTCATCCCTTGGGGCGCTCTGGTGAACAAACGTTCCCCCAGATGCTGGTGGTCACCCCTGATAAACTTATAGGCAGCCATTAGATCACCCCCGAGCCTGCGCTTTTCCAGGCTAAAGAGCCCCAGGGCTCTCACCCTGTCATCGTAGGGGCTGCTTCCCTGACCTCTGATCATGCGCGTGGCTCTTCTCTGCACTCTCTCAAGCTTCTCCACATCCTTTTTGAATTGTGGAGCCCAAAACTGGACACAGTACTCCAGCTGTGGCCTCACTAAGGCCGTTTTAGACTCGAGACACCCCTCATTAGACTTGAGGCACCCTTGGAAAATGCAAGCTCCTAATTTTCACACTTTTTTCACTACAGAGAAATAATAGAGCAATTTTTTTCTGCTGCAAAGAACTCAGAAAGCCCGCAGCAGGGCAGAATGGTGTTAACGCTATGAACTCCAGTTTGAAATCTCTGAATTTATCTTGTAAATCCTGGCTGCACGCCTAACAGTGTGGTGCCCTGTGGCACCCTTGAAAGGATCGCAAGCACCCCAGGGTGCCACATCCTCCGGTTGAGAATGGAGGTTATAAGAATGATGGTTATTTTAACTTCTATAAGTTGCTGAAGTTAAATCCCATCATGACCTCCAATAGAAGTATGGCATCCAAATGGATGTGGGGATCTAAATACCTACTGCAAGCATGTTTTACTTTCATACATCTACCTTCCAACAAACTTTCTCGTTTGCAAGCTGTTCCCTCTTCCCATTCTTCACAACTGGGTATAAACAATAGATGCACAAGGTCTCTGACTAGGGAGAAAGGGCCATCTATCACATTAGACAAGCTAACATGGCAAGGAAGTCAAAGCTTCCTTTCACCTGATGTTCAAAATCTGACGCTCAAAACAATGGGGAAAACATACATATTGCCTTAGGACTCAGGGATGTGAAGGAAAAGGCTCAGTAACTCAAAGATGACTGCTTTTGTTGTACTTCTGCAGAGCTAATTAATAAATAAATCCTTTTAATTGGCTTGAACCTAACAAGATCTGCTGTCTGCGCATCAGATATGCCACAGGCATAATGCAGTTTTGATTGTGATGGTAACAAAAGTGCCAGGGGTTAACTCTTCCCTGCAAGAGGAACATTTGGAGGTTGGTTTGATTGAGATGCTGAGTACCTACAGGTACTGTGGGCAGCAGCTGGAGCTGAGAGTGCAGCATCTCAGGGGAGGCGCGTAGCGGAGCTCTACAGATACAGCGGAAAGTCCAAATGTTGCATACAAATAAAAATTAAAAAAAGATGTTTTCAAAAAGCTTGAAAAAAAATAAATGTTCCAAATCTGTATAAAATATTAATAAGTCGGGTCCAACGACAGTTTTGCCCCAGGCTTCTAGCAAGCAAGATGGAACCGGGGAAAACGTCAGGGAACACGTGTCAGAAGGCGCAGTATTTATCTACAGTAAATGCTGTGGATGTGATATTTTATTCATATGTAACATAAACTCCTTATGTGAGTTCCTGCTTCAGTGACTTCCCATGCAGAGACTGCCTATGCCTGAAGAAAAGTGATTGCACCCAAAAGCTTGCAAAGAACTTTTTCCCAACTACTCAGCTGGTCTAATAAAAGAGATCACATCTGCTCAAAGAACTGTGCCTGCTTCAGGGATGTGCTGGCTCTCTCAGTTGAAGGTGCTCAGTGCTTTGCAGGATCAGTCCCAGAAGAAGCATTAGAAACATAACAGACCATTCATCTAAAATATCAGTGAGGATATACATTGGAAGGGTGCTGAGTTCCTTGAGCACCATCGGTGTATGGTGCAGCCTTGCACACGGCGTGGGGGGTAGAGCGTTCTCCAGAGGACTGTGTGTCCTCTTCCCAGGCCAGGTGAGCATGAGCAGGAAGACAAGTGGGGGATGAATATATTGGAGCCAATGCTCCAACCCCCATGTCCTTGCCGGGAGAGCCAAGGCTATGTAGAGAGAATTAATATACTACTGGTATAGACCAGCAGAAGTAGACTTCTCTCCTGGAGCAGAGGGGTACCCAAAGAAGGAAACGATATTCCAGTTTAGGATTTGGGTCGCATTGTCCAGATTTTGCTCTTCCTTGTACAGCAAACCCCAGGAATGGCTAACATAACTGACCTCTCAACATGGCAGCACCACCATTTTCCACCTTCCCATTCTCTCTTTAATCACGCTCCGACCGCAGCTTAAGAAGCCAGAAGAGCGAACAATGTCTCAGACTCTGCTTGTGTTGTTAAAAGTAGGCATTCAACATTTCCCATGCATAATTCATTCCCCCTGTATTTCCAGTCAAGATGTCTTCACTTTGTAAGTGTAAAGTGACAATTCTTGCAGATTTGGGAAATAATCTTTTACATCTGTTACAAGCTAGCGGACACCATTTGGCAAGTGTTAAAAAATACCATAAAGCAATAGGGCTCAACGAGAATACGCTTTTCTGTTTGGTTAAAGCTTTCGTGAATTATAAGGTCATTCTTAAAAATATAGATATGTTCTGCTGAAAGCTCTTTCTTGCTGCTAGAAATACTGTAATTTTCTAAGTACTTATCCCTTTGATCCTCACACTCCTCCTTTACCTCGTTTTGATGTCTACACTTTCACTGAATCATCTCGTTCCATAATCACTAGGTTTCTTTTCTTTTTTAAATGCTAACATTTTCCCCCAGCCACCTTTTATCAATAAGCCCATGTCATGTTCAGAACAAGCTTCATTTCCCTTCCTCTCCAGGCCTCTTATGTCCTGTCTGCATAGTCAACTCTCCAGGGTCTCTCGTTATCGTTATCCAGGCTCTCTCTTTCTTCCCCATCAGCTCCCACTTTTCCATCAACCCAGTTGATTCTCCCTCCCACCTCGATTTCCTGTCTACCTAATTTAGCTCTCTACTTTTAAGTCTTATTAGACTTGCATCAGAAACGCAAAGACTAATGCTGTCATAACAAAGAGAGGGAGAGCTTGTAGGCCCACTTTACAAAGTGATTTAGCGGGAAGCGGGGCGCCTTGCTGCATACTAATGGTGTTTTAATAATGCTACCCAAACACCCCGGTGACTGTGTTAACAGTATGCAGATTCACAATAACCCTGGAATGCAATTTCTGTGTACATGATGAGTTAAGATAATGGGTAAATGTACAATCTCACCAAATAAGTTTGCCATAAACAATAATATCCCCGAGACTAGAACCTTTTCTCTTTGCTTCCTTTAGTCGTTCTCCCCCTTCCTTTAAATAATACTATTTATTTCTATGCCGCCCTTAATAAACCCTCGTTCTGCATGCTTCTGATATTACATTTAAAGAAACAGTACCCCCCAGCATCTGTAATGTGCTAACATTTTGCAATGCTGCTTATGGATCTTAAAGAGAGCAACTTCTATGTAGTGAAAATGCTACTGTCGGGGCTGATAGGTGTAAAATTTCTCTCTTTTTACATCTGCTTGCAAACATGCTCCCATATTTTTCTGTATATGTTTTAGTTCTCCCAAAAGATGCTTCAAGGCCAATCCTGCAATCTTTAATCATATAAACACATCTCATCATGCTCGGGGGGGGCCTGAGAAAGGCTTACACAATTTGCTCACCACAATTAGTGGTGTTTTTAGGTAAAACAAACCTATCCATTCCAATAGCCAACCCATGGGCATCCCTAAGAAATCATAACAGTCCCTAAGCACTCCTGCCCTAACAAAGCATTGTCTGTGCGTGAAAAAGGGGTAATCAATAGTTTTTAAGACAAGAGATTGTTATTCAAGTTTCCAAGAAAAAAACTGCTTTGAAAAAAAAAAAAAAAGATCAACAAAACAATGGAAGGAAAAGGCCACATCGACTGTGTCTTCCTTTTCAGCAAATACCTGGCAACTTTTAAAATGTTGGATGAAGTATGCTGATTTTTTTTTCCATTTGCAGCTTTGATGGGAATTTAATTGAAAAGCTCAGTAACGCAGCTTCATTGAAGCTTATTCATACAGGATGTTCCACAGCAGGGTAGCATAAAATCAAAAGGGCTTCTTCTGGTTGGCTGGGAGAGACAGTGACAGGGTATCTTTCACAGATTTTACAGCCGTTAGCTGTTTATAATCATCCCTCGGAACCGGGAATCTTGTTCCCTTCATTCCCGGGATGTGGACGGAGGCTGGCTTGTTGCAGCAAGGTGGCGCATAATGAAGCCAGGCTGCAGGCAGTGAATTTTGCTTTTGTGTGTGTGTGTTTTAAACACAAGGAGGAAGCCCCAGAAGCTGTGAAATTAGATCTGAGGAGGAGGTAACTCTACGGGCCCTTCAGCCGTGACAAATGCTTCCCCTTAACACTGCTGATCGGCTTAATCTTAACTACTTTGATATATTGCAGTATTTCAGCTTCTCAGAAATGTTAAGAGTACATGTTATGCGTCCCAGTACCTTATACTGCCCCTAAATCATGGGGGCAGAAGGAAAAAACAGGCAGAGATGGGAAGGAAGATAGATATAAGCAGTCTAGCTTGCAGTGATATGGATGTCATTCCATCTGCCAGTGGATTAGAGTGGCACATCCTGTATTTTAAATGCAACTAAGAGGATTTCACAGTGAGACTGCATTAATGTGTGTATCCAAGATGATCCCTTCATCTGGCAGTGGCCAAAAATGGGGTCTTTTTTCCCCTGTGTCTTCACATGCCAGGGCAGATGTGACTTCCTGTTCGTGGCAGACCTCCCCCTTGTTATGGACCACCTTGAAAGTGAATTGCAGCAACGTGCTCTCCTTGAGATTAGATGTGAAGACAATTGAGAAACTTCAGCAGAAGAGCAGAATGTAGCTGCCCATGTATTACGTGACAGTTCAGCACTCTCTCTTCCACATCTGTTTTCCCACTGGTTCAAGGGGAAATTTTACAGATTCTGTTTTCATCTATAAAACTGTAAGTAAAATGGACGTTGGTTACATGAAAAAAATGCATTTCTCTTTGCAATACAGCAGTAGACAGCATTAACTGAAGAACCGACCAACTTCAAAAGAAGAGGGCTGATGCAAAGATAGCTTTAGGAAGGATCCTTGGCTCTTGTAGTTCAAGCTCAGTCAGGCATCAGAGCTTTTGGTAAGTAGCAAACCTTGATCCACGATCAACATTTTAACATAGCTGGAAGTATTATAAACTCTAACCGTAGTTTTCAGGTAGGTCTCACTGTAAGAGCCCATCGGCAGTAGGCAAGGTGACTGAGGGCGCTTACTGATTGTATGACATTAAATATGGAGATTAAGGCATGCTTGTTTATGGTGAAATGCTTCCTTTCGAATTCTGCTGCACCGCCCCGGGATCCTTGGTAAGACGGAGCCCTGAACTGGGATGTTTGCAACGGAGAACCAGAATCTACTGGGACAGCATTAAAGTTTGATGAAGCACAGTTTACCCAATACATCCAGCCTTTTTTTTTCTGCCCATGAATTATTCCTAAACCGCTTAAAAACAAAACGAACCCCAGAAAGAAACGTGTGCTCGTTATCTGCATTTCCCCAACAGGCAATCTGTGTGAACGAGTCTTCGTCTTGATTCTTCCGACGACTGATTTTTTGCTGCGACTAGTTGCGTAAAGCACGGGGTGTTGTTTCTGGCCCTTCGCTGAAGGACCTAAACCTTATAAACTGGACATTCCCGTCATCTGTTTACAAGAATATTTGTGTTGGTTGATGTCAGGGCATCAGTATTTGCAAGAACATGTGCTTAAGTCCTTTTGCATGCGTGTCCAACATCAGCCTGTCAATAATTGGTGTCCTGGATGACTGAAATGTATTTATGTGGATTAGATTTGTTCCCCAGCTTTTGGGGGCTCTCTCTGTGATCTCTTAAGCAGCCCATTTTTCATTAACATAAGTGACACACATCAACATAGGAGTGGAAAAGATGAAAGATGCCAAGCCCCGACAAATCTGTCAGTCCCTTTTTAACAAGACAAGGAAGCCATCATATACTGCGATTACTGCACAGGGAAAGCTGTGGCAACCCTTCCTTTTGTTCTCAATTGTCGTTAATATGATCAAGGTCTGGGAATTCTGTGGTCAGTGAAAGAGGTTTTCATGGCTAACTGCGATTAACGCTGATGTATTTTTATGGCAATGGTGACAACCGGTTATTTGTGATTTTGCTGGCTGTCCAATGCAAGATTCCCAGGATCCTAGCTTTTCACATTTCCATCACCATCAAATCATTCCCTATCCACAGAATTTACTTACCCTTTTTAGTGCACTGGGATTTATAGATGACATTAAACAGTCACTGCCAATAATGGAAAGACACAGAACAGGCGCAATATAAGGTCCAGGAGTATGTGTACGAATGAATGGGATGATACTTTTTTCTGTTGAATTCATAAATGCACAGGTGTATGCCACGGGAAGCAGCGTGACAGCACGGTTCGCTGACACCTCTTTTGCAATGAGTATGAGCTTAAAAGAGGTCCTGACTCGTAATATGCTTTAAAGAAACATAAAACTAGATGGGACCTCCTTGGAGTCACCAACCCAGTCTCCTGCTTTCATAGGCAACCATGTCATATAGTCCCATTCATACACTGGTCCAGCTCCATCATCAAGTTAGGTAGGGTTTTTGACCCCATTATACCTATTAAGAAGATGTTCCAGATCCTCCTTGCTCTGATGACTACAAAACATCTCCAAGTTTTCAGCCTAAATCTATTCATGGCCAGTTTATATCCACTTGTTCTTGTGCCAATGTTCTTCTTGAGCTTAAATAGCTCTTTCCCCCCGACCCGGGGCTGCATCTACATGAGATGTTGATCACACAGTTGTTACTACAGAGTCATTTAGTACTTCCATACACAAGTACTTAATGATTGCACAGTAACCGGCGTTACTGTGCAGTAGCATCCCCAAAGGGCTTTCTGGTGACGCTGACTGCGCAGTAGCTCATTACTACTGTGCAGCACCGTTGCGTCACGCTTCATGCCACATGACTACTGCACAGTAGTAATGAGCTACTACGTCTCATGTAGATGCGGTGTGAGTGTTTGCCCACCTCATGATGTGTTTATAGACAGCAGTCATATCTCCTTCTCAGCCTTCATTTGGCTAGGCTAAACAAGCCAAGCTTTCCGTCTCCTCTTGCAAATGGCTCTCCTCTACCCAGGACCACTTCTGTCTGTACGCATTTTAATTCGATTTCAACTTCCTTTAACATAAATGGTGTGATCTAGACAGTGTGCCAGAGGGGATTTCAACAAGGCCTTGTATAGTAGCACAGATGCTTCCCCATTACTACTGTAAGCACCTTTCCCAATGCATCCCAGTATAAATCCAGGCCCTCAGAGCTGAGCTGGTGGTTGCTGCAGGGCTGCCGCTGCAGTAATATTGCTCAGCCAGAGCTGCTGCTCCCAGGAACACCCTGAAGGTCAAAGGTAGGAACTATAGGGATGGAAGAGGCTTCTGGTCCTGGGGAATGACCTAAAACTACACCCTGCTAGTGCTGGATGGTGTGGTGGGGCTGCCCATGGCGGGTTGGTCTGCAGGAAACGCTACACCAATGCCTCCCTAGTGAAGGGCGAGGAAGGGGTGCCATATAGATTCAGCTCCCGTGATCTGGTGGGTTACTCCGTAGAGGGGACAGGCAAGGGGTCCAGGCATGTCATCAGAGGCCTGAGGCCCAAGGGACATAAAGCTTAGTAGTCCTGGTGAGGCAGGTGTGTGAGCAGGCTGTGTAGAATAGGGTACAGAGGGGCAGGCCTGAAGGACTGTGTGTAGGCTGGCCTTAGAGATTGAGTGAGGTGTGTTTGGAGGGGGCTGAGAAGGCGGACCTGTATGAGAGGGAGAGGGCTAGCTGCTCAAGAACCTAGGCAGGAAAACCCTTGACTGGTCAATGTTGGGGCCAGGACCACTAGGTTCAAGGGCAAAGACACCCACCATGAGGGATGGCCAGAGCCAGGAGCCTGGAGTTCCAACTGGCCTAGAGGTGAGGCCAGGTCCTACAAGGGCAAAGGTCCCCTAGCAGAGAAGGCCACTGCCGAGAGAAAAAGGCATCTAGGGAGTTTTCAGCCTGGCATGACAATGGAGGTTAGGCTGCCTAACTAGGAGGGATCCAGGTCGGGATCCAACGTGACAGACTGGAATGTAATGGAGCCCAGGGTGAGGCTGAAGCCACATAGTGATGCCATTTGTGAGGCATGGGACATGGTGTAGGGATGATACGGAGCCATGTATTATGCCCTTGGCATTGGGCAGTAAATGGGCAGCCTCCCACCTTATAAACAGCTACTTATTCGGTGACAACAAAGGTGTGGCAGGGAAGACAGGTGGGCAGAGTGCCCCAGACAGGTGGGTGGGCCAATGATTGGACCTGCCATGAGATGGTCCCCCTGTCACACCTAGGCACACATTTGCCTTTGTTCATGGCTGCATTATGCTGATGGCTTATAGCAG
>NW_005842292.1:355706-385183 GCF_000455745.1 Alligator sinensis | reverse complement strand
AATGCCGTGATCAAGTTCCTTTTCCTTATCTGTTCTTGGATCGTCCAAGAATCTCCAAGCACTTCAGACATGAATGAAGCTTTGCAACACTCTCACAGAAGTTTTATTATTATTAGGGCATTTTGCAGCCAGGTGAAGTGAGGCATGAGTAAGGCAAGTGAATTAGCCAAGACAGCCTTGAAAGAGAGAGGGAAAAAAATCAGGTTCTCTCTTCCATGTAGCAAACACTAAGCACAATCCTTCATGACTAAAGATAATAGTCGGACACTTTGATTTCCTCATTTCACAATGCGAATGTGGATCCACAGGCAATCTGCGTTCAAGGACACTTGGCATGTGTGCAGCAGGTCAAAAACACACAGTGGTGAAGCAGTGTGTGGCGCTCCAGACATGCCAGTTAGAATCATGCCTACTTCTAGCCAAAATGAAGCACTACAAATCTCTCAAAAGACTGAGAAAAGTATGTACACCACAGAGAATAACTGGGCATTGCAATTTGGTGCCAGGCTCTAGGATCCTGCGCAGAGGCGCAGCACTCCCAGTTTGTGGAACAAAACTCTCACGCTATCTCCCACGAGCAGGCGAGCCCAGAGTAGACATATTAGCTTCATCCCAAGACAGAAAAGGGTTTGATTGAGCATCTCTCTTTTAGGCAAAGGGAGCTTGGGACTGAGAAAGAGGATTCCAACAGGCAGCAATTGTAGAAATAGCCAAATGCAGGGACAAAGCCTGGCAGAAAGGTTTCTGTCTATTGTTATTTAAGTTAACAATAAAGGAAACCTCAGGAAGGGCATAAGGGTTGGACCATCTCCAGCTGGTGTAATGTGTTCAGCGCATGGTGGGAAGCCACCTGCTTTCAGGCATGAGTTTTATACTTGAAATCAGAAGCAATTTCATTAGTTTCTTTTCCTCTTAGGCTGGATTCAAACAGTACTAGGCTGAGAAGCAAGAAGGCTGGGGAAGCGCTTTATATGAGTTTTATATTTTTTATATTAGTGAGCACTAACGAACGTTTCAAAGCTTTTTAAGGAGAAGTGCTGCCATACACCCCATGCACTGCCCCACAATCTTCTTTGTGTTTTGTTTCCTGCTGTCAGTGTTCAACATGAGGCACTGGCAGACACACAACAGGCCAGGTGATGAATTCTGTAATAGCAACACCCTGCTACACACAGGCATAGAAGAAGAAATCACTCTTAGGTTTCAAATCCTAGCTATGCTTTGTGCGTGCTTTGTTTTTCTGTAGAAGGCAGAGTATCTATTGCATGTCAGGCTAACCAACGTGTATATATACCACAAGCGTTCGTGAGCTTTAACCTACTTTATCAGATGCTGATGAAATAAGCTTCCGCTTATGAGAACTTGTGCTATGTCTATATATACATATATATGTGTATGTATACACACACACACACACACACACACACACACAGAGCACTAGATATAGATATAGATATAGAGATACAGATCTATAGCTATAACTCTATATGGATAGACTATATATAGGCTTACTCTATATAAATAGATACAGGGATATAGAGATATCTCTAGATCTATCTCTAGGTCTCTATAGCTACCTATCTCTATAGAGCGAGCGAGCAGATCTACTTTGGTTAGTCTGTAAGGTGCAAATCTACCCTGCCTTCTTTACTTCACAGCTAAATATGTCTCTCTGCTTTTCTTAGCCAACCACATTAATTTCCAACAGGACAAGCAATTCAGCCTGCAAAATGCAGACACTGTGGAAAAATCCTACAAAATTAGGTCCCATTTAAAAAGTACAAAGGAGAAGTCCTTGATGTTCATGATCATTTCTTGGGCTGCTAACCAAAGCTAACATTAACATTTCAATGGATTAGATCAATTAAGCCAATTAACTGAAGGATGGCTTCAGCCGAATGGCAAATACCTTGCATTAAAAGCGTTATCCTGACGTGCTAAACTCTTTTCTAGAATATTATCTTTGCACATTGGCCAGTCAACATATGCAAATCTTAGAGTCATCAACCCATGAGCCTCCTGACAGCAATAGAGTGCTGTGTATAGGAAAAGACAGAGGCCTAAATGGCCAGGTCTGTCCCCTGGGCATGGTACAGGATCAGCAGCCACAGGCTCATTGCTGCAGGAGGTATGTCACCTCCTTATATGCTGCTGATGTGCGTCGAGCTGCCATTTAAACAACAATTTTGGCAGCAAAAAAAAGGAGGAAAGAAGATTAGCCCTCTCTGACACCTCTATCCACCCGCAGCGCCCTGTTTCTGCCAGGTGCTACGCTTGCACTGTGCACTGCCAGCATCCAAGCACCGCCAACCCCATCTCTGCTGCTCTGCCCTGCCTGCTGCCAGAGCCAAGGCTGCTGCATGGAAAGTGGATGAGGGACAGGAGACTAAGGTCTCCCCCGGCTCCATGCCAGTGCAACTCCCTTAAGCAGCACCTGGGGCTCATGCCCCACTGGCCATTGTTACCGTGCTGGGAAAAGGGTAGTGTTCTCAGCTGACTGATACCCAGGCAAAATGACGGTAATGCACTTCATGCAAACATTGTGCATAAAGTAAAGTAACGATACTTATGTTGTCTATCTAAACAGGTACAGGTATGAACAGACAGACAGGTCACATAGACACTAATCCAGCTTATCTTCCATGAAAATTACATAGGCAAGAAAAGCCCCTTACTATGAATTGATTAATCACTGTAATCAGTAATTAATCATTAATTGAATTGGGACCACACTGCGCATGAAAGTCAGCCCAGCCTTAAAGGATCCGCAGTCTAACTTCAATAATCTTTAAACCAATGTTATTGTAAGCAAAACATCCAGGTTTTTCACTGTATGCTTGTGCACAGGATCTTACTCAGTCTCTGGTTAAGAACTCATCCGGTTCTCTTCATCCTCACTCATCCTCTGCTATCGTCAGAGTACAAGACGGTCGTCATCATAAAGGACCTACTACTGAAAAATGCTATCGATTGCCAGCAAAGGCAATGAGAGTTGAGGGCATCAACCTCTAGTAGCAGTGACAGGGGATCCTTGGCCCTGCTAAGCAGGCGTGCGGCCCCCAGCCTGTCCAAAAGACTCCTTTGAGCCTAGTCAAACCCACTAGTAATAACTACCTACATGGCAGCTGGGGTAGCTAATAAGCTAAGAAATATTTGAACGTGACAAAAAAGCACCAACTCCTTTGTCGAGGGCTGGTCTGAGAAAGTATGCTAGTATACCTCCAAGGAGAAGGAATCCCCAAAACCAGAGAAGGAGAACCCCAGGAAAGGGAGCTTAAAGCAGGATCTCCCAGATATGGGCAAGAGCCTCAACCAGCAAGGACCCTGAAGACAAAGTCGGCAGGAAGATCTGTGAGGGCCCACGGGTAAAAGGCCTGGACGTGGAGCTGATATACTAGATGAGACAGATGAACTTAGATGGAGTGTGCCTCTTTCCTTTGCATTTATGTTGAACTTTCTGTTAATACCCGAGATCTTCAGCAGGGAGGTGCTGTTTGCCAAGTAAAACAGGAGCACTGCCCCTCTCTCTCTCCCTTCCCTGTCTTTTGTATTCAGATTTGATCGACTGATCTGTGCATGTCCTTTCACAGCATCTGACAAAGTGAGCTCAGACTCATGAAAGTGTATGCATCTCTGATTTACTTAGTCTGTAAGGTGCACCCCCACCCTGGTTTCTGCCTGACTTCAGACTAACGCAGCTAACCGCTTCTCTTTGCGCAATCAGATTCACCTCTAACCTAAAAGGGGAAAGTAAGGCTGAATCCATCCACAGCACCTCTCCTGACTGCAGTGAGGCATGCAGGGACAGAACGTGCCGCTCACCAGCACTTCAGAACGGAGCAAGGCGGATTTGAGATCTCTCCGCTGGCAAAGTCAGCCCTTCACATGCATGCGAGCAATCTTAGTGGTCTTAAGGGAAACTCATATTTATTTGGCACTACATGATAAGCCAACCTCTACCCACTCTGGAAAATAAAGAGAAGCGGAGCACAGGCATACCTAGGTAAAAACAGTCTTAAAGGTGCCATCAAAGAGTCCTGTACAACAGCTATAAAGTATCTGGAATAGACTTCGCAAGGAGGGGGTGCAGTCCCCAACTTTGGACATCTTCAAGAGGAGACTGGACAGACGTCTTGCTGGGATCATTTGATGTCAGCAGTATTCCTGCCCAGAGCAGGGGGGGGTTGGACTCTGGACTCAATGATCTTTCAAGGTCCCTTCTGTGGCAGGGCACTGTTGGTGCCTGCCACTTTAAGGGCCGAACCAAGCAGCCAGCAGGTGCTTGATTGCAGCAGGCGTTTTAGATCCACTAAACAGGGCAGTTTGCTGCTGGCAGGCCAGGCAGTAACATCGCCTGGCTGCAAGGCTGTTTGGAACATCGATTCCTGCCCAGAGCAGGGGGGGGTTGGACTCTGGACTCAATGATCTTTCAAGGTCCCTTCTGTGGCAGGGCACTGTTGGTGCCTGCCACTTTAAGGGCCGAACCAAGCAGCCAGCAGGTGCTTGATTGCAGCAGGCGTTTTAGATCCACTAAACAGGGCAGTTTGCTGCTGGCAGGCCAGGCAGTAACATCGCCTGGCTGCAAGGCTGTTTGGAACATCGTGGAGGTAAGGGAAGGAGCTGTAGGGGATGGTTTGGAGGCTCCTGGTCCTGGGCATGACCTAAAACTGCACCCTGTCAGGAGTGGGTGGGCTGATGGGGCTCTCAGTGGTGTGGGAGCCCCCAGGAAATGCCAAGCCACTTACTACCCCAGTGAAAGGCGAGTAGGGGCGCCTTAACTCCAGCCCTCACCTTTGGGTAGGCCATATCCAGCAGAGCAGGGTAGGCCAGGTAAGCTTGTGGAGGTGTCTGAGCTTGCTGGAGGAGTGACCCTGCAGGGCCAGGCACGTGTCCAGAAGCACCTGAGCTGGGAATGGGGGACCCCGATTCCTAAGTGCAGGCAGAAGACAAAACCCAGCTCAGGCACTTGACTGGTCAGTGCTGGGGCCAGGACCAGAACGGTCAAAAGGGCCAGGAGCCCACCACAAGGGGTGCCCATGAAGAGCATAGAAGCTTGGGGTCCGGACTAGCCTGAGACAGGGCCAGGGCTTACGGAAGCCGAAGGTCCCACGATTGGGGGCCACAGCTAATAGGTAAAGGGGGTGGTTGAGCCAACTGCCTGAGATGCCATCTGCAAGGCTGGGGCCACGGTGTAGGGGTGGAAGGGAGCCGCAGATAGCCGCCCCCCCTAATATCGGGGTGTACAACGGGCAGCCTCCTGCCTTAATTAACAACTTAATTAATTAGCAACAAGGCGAGACAGGTGGGCGGCAGCCCCAGAGGCAGGTGGGAACTAGTCCTGTGGCTAGCCAGGGACTCCCACTTTGCCACACCTTCCAGCCCTGAATTTCTATGATTTCTATAACTACCTTTGTGAGATGGAAAGAAAACCGTTCCCCTCCATAGCTTCATGAAGGTTTGAAATCATACACATTAGAGAGAGGTAGTTAGCTGTGTTAGTCTAAAGCCAGGAAGAAGGCAGAGCATGAGGGCACCTTTGAGACTAACTGGGTCAGAGAGGCATAAGCATTCATAGGCAACGGCCTACTTCATTAGCATCTAATTAAGTATGCCATTGCCCACAAAAGCTTATTCCTCTCTGGACCGGTTAGTCTCTAAGGTGCTCCCCATCCCACCTACTAACAAACGTGGAAGACGGAGAACAGGAAAAGAAATGCTATTAAAAAGGAAAGAAGTAACATGAAGAGGGAACGACTAGGACTCACCCACCAATTCCCTGCAGAGAGACAGTCCACACTTATTTAAGTTGTGCCTGATTCAAGACTCACTCCCCACAGGCCAGGACTTCATCCTCCAAAAGGAGGACAAAGGCCCAATGACGTATATAAGCTCACATATCATGGTGATGGGAGCCAGAAGCACCTACCCATATTGGATATAGGATATGGAAGCCATACTGATCTATGGTAATCAGTCCCTCCCTAGTTCCCAAGCTCATCTTAATTTTACTAGAGTGATTCTGTGTCCTGCAAGTCTAGCGTATGACTTCATACGAGCCTCTCCAAAGTAAGTTGGAGGCTCATGGAGTATCCCCACGTTGTGACCTTATTTTGTAACATGACGGCATTTCACAATGCATCGCCGCAAGAGGTGGCAACGCGATGAAGAAGGGGAAAAGCTGATTGTCTCTTTCATTTGACTAATTCAACATCGCATAAGTTCACTGAAAATTGAGGCATTTTCATCTGGCAGCAAAGAAATAAATGAATGAGGAAGAGCTACAGATACTGTGGCCGGGTGGTAAGCAAGGCCACTTAATGACATTCAGAGATAGGACAGATCAAAGGAAGACTGTGTTTAAAATAATATTAAAAAGAAAAAAACCCAAACCACGTACAGGTGTAGCTTCTGAAATGGAATTATCCTCGCTCGTTTTTAAAGGGACACGGCGACGCTAATGAAAACAGGGCCGCAAAATCGACCCTTCATTAGAATATCTTTGGTCCGGCATCTGTATTTTTACCATTTGAATGGCAGAAGCCAAAGACCGTTTGCTACCAAATTTGAAACCTGCGCAACACAAAGGAAAATATGGAGTGAAGTTCAACAAAAAACCCCACAATCTGCCACTCTTTACCACTCTCCACTTGACTATTGTCCTTCAGCCACTTCACACTTGAGGATAAAGCTAATGACATTGACCTTGAGGTCCTCCCCGTGACACCCCGGGAGTGTACACAGCTGGCAGTTCAAGTGACCTCCTGAACTCTGCCCCTCTCGGCATACTCCGTTAATGCATCCCGGGCTAACAGCTGATTGAAAACAGTGGCAGACAGGCGCTGCGCACATGACCCCTGACACTGCAGGCCTTTTCTTCCTCCTCTCGCCACGCAGCCAATGGGCACGCTCACTAGATTGGTTTCTATGGCAGCCGAAGTGCTGCTCTGCAGCACACCGAACAGATGTCACATGAACCAAGATGAATGCGATGGAGGGAGGGGGGCGGATGGGAGAGGAGGAGGGAAAAGAGGCATCACACGTTCAGAATTAAATGTTCCCACCAGAGGGAGTGAGTCATTTTTCAAGTAAGTGCAAAGCTGCAATAGATATATTTTTTAACTTCTAAACACATGCACGCAATCCTTCTTCTCTTTTGCATAGAGGCTCAAGTCCCGCAAGCTCTGCTACAAAAATGAAAGCCGCGATTTCCTCCAAACCCGAAATGAAAACCGAGGCCGTCGCAAAACTCCAAGCCGGGCGTGTTGCTGTCATTTCCGAAACGCCCCGTACAGCATTGCTTTACCTTCCTCCTTCCAAAATAGTGCAGAAATCCAGCAGGGCATAAAGTCAGAAGAGATCACACCGGCATTTTAAAGGCAAAAACGCTCTCTGTTTAAGACTAGCAACAAACCACGTTGGGTTTGGAGAGCTATAATGATAATAAGCGACCTGGAGTTGCGCTTGGTTTCTGCCTGAACTTACCGTTCAAAATTAGCATCTTTGCCTTCAGGGGCACCCTTATTTTTTGCATTTATAATGGAGCCGATTGTTGTTAGGAACACTTGACTAACACAAGGATTATTCACCCCACTATCCTGCCCCAGGAGTGTGCTATAAATATGCAGTCCAACACAGTATAATATAGTCTCTAAAAATGTGCATCTTCAAAGGTTATCGGCCTATAAAATTAACAGGCGAATCCACATTCTTTATAATTGTCAAATCAGGACTAGATCCCGTTGCCTTCAGTGAGGCTTTTTACAGGGGCTGGCTGTGTCTGTGATCATTGCTAAGAGCCCAATCTGCAAGATGCTGAGTATCCTTGACCTATTGACATTAGGGGGCTAATATCTTGCAGGACTGAGCCTTTAGCAGTGAGCACAGCCAGCTCACTGCAACCAGAGGCACACGGGCATAGGGATCTGCCTAAAGATTGAAGGATAACATTCAGATAAATGGAATTAAACATTTGCCAGCCCCTCCTTCGCCTGAAATGTGTAATGAATGTGCAATGATAAAGAGCTACAGCAGGAGATTTTGCTTTATAACCACTAAGAAAATGATGAATATGTTTGCAGATTATATATATTTAAATTGCAGGCTTTCATATCCAAGTGTCCATCATGAGATACATTCGGTAAACAGTGTTTATAAATTTGCACACACATCCTCCTCCTCCATAGTGAAATACAGAAAAGACAGGCATGCAGAAATCAAAATTTAGCATAAATCCTTCAGCTCCTTCATCGCTTACATGCAGTTGTAAAATAATGTAAGCTTTATCTCACATGCAACAACGCTGTGGAGCAGCCACAAATGCTGCGAGAGAATCAACTTGAGCCAGATAATGACAGAGAAACCCCAATCCTCTACACCAAACACAAAGAAAAACTACTATATTTAATCGTATTGCAGACGAGTTACAAGACCACTAGAGGGCAATAAAATAAACAAGGTTCCCCCTGGCCCTAATACCTATTACATTCACCATTTACAGCATGCAAATCCATTACTGCAGTTTCCCCCCTCTGCTATACTAAAATGCCAGGGAATAATGTGGAAATGTATGTATTAACAGTCATAGCAAATAAAATACTGATTTGTGTATTTTATATATGTAATGACAGAAAATTTGGAGGGAAAATAATTACCCAACATATAATTAAGCAACTGAAATTAAAAAAAAAAAAAAGAAATTATGCAAATATTATAAATGGAGAGATGACACTAAAAGATCGTGTGTGTGTGTGTGTGTGTGGGTGTGTGTGTGTGTGTGTGTGTAAAATAAGATGTGGGGTTGATGTTGCCAAACGTCATTATGATTTCCCCAACACTTCTGTTATGAGACTATTATCAGTTATAAATTTGCCAGGCTTTAGGTGCTTAGGCTGAAATTTGCCCTTTGAGATGTCCACCTTGGGCTGATTTTTCCCCCCAAATATTTCTGCCAAAAGCGTTCAATGATTTCCAAGAACGGGAGTAGAGAAAAGCATATTATTTTGCCCATGGTAAAATATTCCGGAGATATTTCCTTTGAGAAGTCTTTGAGCGAAAGGAAAGGAAAGGAAAACTTTGTATATGTCCAGTGGTTAATAAATTTTAGGAAATTCTGGAAGAATGAATGAGTGCTAACTTTGTGCCAATATTTGGAAATAGCAAGCAAGATGACCCCAGGTAACAGCAGGCCAGGCAAATAATGGCAGCCCAGCATCAGTGATGAATAAAAATGAGAAAAAATGATAGGGGATCAATTAATCAAGAATTAAAGGACAGGCACAGAATTAGTCTGCAGTAGGGTACAGTGAGAGGGGATTTGAAAACAGTCTTCAAATACCTGAAGGGTGATTATGAAGAAGGTGAAGATGGGCTTTCCTCTGTGGCCATAAGAGAGAGGACTAGGAGCAATGGACTCAAGCTGCAGCAGAGGAAATTTATGGACATTGGGAAGAATTTTCCAACTCTGAGACTGGCCAAGCATTGGTTCAGGCTGCCTGGACAGGCGGCCGAATCTCCATCCCTGGCAATTTTCAAGAGCAGGTTGGGCAGGATGGTTGTACAGGATGGTCTGAATAGATCCTGCCTCAGGAGGAGGATTGGACTAGATGACCTCCGGAGGTCCCTTCCAGCCCCACGTCTCCATGATTCTCTGACACACACTTGGCTGGGATGATCCTGCCCTAGACTGTATAATCTTGTGAGGTCCCTTCCAACCCTATTTTCCTATGATCCTAATTAATGAGAGGCAAATGGTTTCATAGAAAATAGATTGTCAAAACAAACCTCATATCATTTTGTGACGAGATTATAAATGTAGTAGATAAAGGGAACTTTGTGGCTGTCATATACTTGGATTTTACAAGGTGTTTGTCTTAATACCACATGGCATTTTGATTAAAGAATTAGCACGAGACAATGTTAATAAGGCACATATTGAATTGATTAAGAACTGGCTAACTGACGGATCTCAAAAAGGAGCTGCCAGTCAGGAATCAGCATTGACGGGGAGCATTTCTAGTGGGCGTCCCCAGTGATCAGGAGAATTCAATACTTTACGAGTGAATTCAAAACTTGTATCAATGGGTTTAGAAGCAAACATACAATCAGTGGTGATAGGATTTGCAGATGGCACAGCGATTGGCAGAATAGTAAAGGAGAACTAAGCCAGGGCAGTTGTAGAGAGCAATCTGGACTGTTGAGCCAAAAGGCTTTTGCATGCACCCAAATGCAAAGTTACACATGTAGGAGGAAGGCATGAAAGTAATGCCTACATTATGGATTAAAGCGATCTTCGGTTGTATGAACAAAGGAGTAGGTAGCATGTGACAGGAGGTGGCTTTTTTTCTTTTGATTTGGCCTTATTGAGACTGGTCGTAAAAGACTGCATCCAGCGTCCGTATTTTCCAGAAGGGGGCTTATAGAAGGTTTAGAAAAAAAACAGGTTCAAGATATAGAGAGAATGCCATTCAATGAGAGACTTAAAAATTCAGCCGATGTAGTGTACCAAAAAAAGACTGAAAGATGACTTTGCTTATTTGTGTTGAAGGCCTGCCATGGGGAGAAAATGCTGGTTACTAAAATGGTCTTTAATCTAATGGAGAGAATATCAGGACAAAAACAACGGCTGGAAACTGAAACGGTAAAATTAGACAAATTCAGATTGAAATTAAGGCATAAACTGTTCACAGCAAAGGCAATTAGCCATGAGAACAAACTACCAAGGGAAGCAATGCTCCTTGATTAAAGCGGGTCATAATTTTTCAATGAACCTGTTCTTTTTTCAGAAGATGGTGAACACCAGAGCTGGATGTTTCACAAGAACGTGGCCGTCCCACTGAAACCTTTGGATGGGAAACGTTGCTCAGGCCCGGGGTGGAATTTCAGGTCAAAACCACAAAGAAACCATGCACTCAAATTCCCCCAATGTTTGTTCCTCTGGCACAGTCCTGTGATGTGGGAGATACAGGTTACAGTCCCTGATCTGCCCGACTCATGGAAGAACCATGAACCTATCCCATCTACCATGCTGCTATTGGGGTCTTATAGGAGTAGATCTCCTGTTTTTAGTTTAAAGGAAAAACTAAAAGCTCTGAAATATCATGGAGTCGACTGGATGTCGAACTGGAAAATTGTTGAAACCTCAAAGCTTTCCAGTACAGTAGAAATGTTTTTCATCTAGCTCCATTTTAAAGCCTTCAAATGAAAATAGGATGCGTTCCTGGAAGATGAATCAGGCCAGGACTACACCTCAAACCTCTGCTGGCCTGATGGTCATTTGGAGTTTGAAGGCACCCAACCGTGAGACCTGTCCCGATAGACAACCTTACAGATTTCATAGATGTTAGGGTCGGAAGGGACCTCAATAGATCATCGAGTCCGACCCCCTGCTCTGGACAGGAAAGAGTACTGGGGTCAAGTAACCACAGCCAGGTAAGAGTGCTGGGGTCAGATGACCCCAGCCAGGTGCTTGTCCAGTTTCAAATATATAATACTATATGTACAATGCTATACCTTAGTAAAGCCGCACTTAAACCACTAGAACTGTATTTTAACTAGTACAGCTCATTGCACCCATGGGTATGGTTCTACTTTACCAGCACAGAGTTCCCTTTTCCTGTATGCTATACCTGTATTCCTCTACCAATAAAATGCTTTCCATTGCAGGCACAGCCTCAGCCAAACAAGTTATTGGGCTCACTACAGAGGAAATCAGTTGAAAAGTATATAGCCTATGAGGTACAATCATAGAAAAGTAGGGCTGTTAAAGGGCCTCCAGTCCAGCCCCCTGCCAGAGGCAGGACCATTGCTATCCAAACTATCCCAGGGAACCCCTTTTCTAACCTACTGCTAAAATACACAGGCAACCTGCCACACAGCCATAAGGCATAGCACCCTAACTTGACACAGGTAAAGCAGGGGGACAACAGCGGCCAGTGCCTGCTGCTCCAAGGGCTGTTAAAATACAGTTGCGATATCCAAGGGAGAGAGCTGCAAACCACGCTACAAGGGCACGTGAAAACCCCCACAGTCCGCACCAATCTGACCATGGGGTAAAATTCCTTTCTGCCCCCAAATGTGGTGATTGCTCTGACCCTGAGCAGAGCAGCGAGACCCTCTAGCCAGGAGGAACCTCTGGGATTTAGTCCTAGAAGAACTGGCACAGCCCATCCCCAAGCCTTGGCTGCAGCCAACACCTAATGCTTCTGAGGCAGGTGAAAAATCAAAACCAACCAAAAGCAAAAAAACCCATGGGGGAGGAGGAAAAAATTCCTCCCCAGCCCAGTGCGGCAATCAGCAAAACCCAGACGTTTCAGAGACAACCAAAGTAGAATTTATTAGATCATCCCTGACCTAATGATCCACCCTCCCAGATTGGCCGGGAGTCTACCAAAATCGGGATCGATCTCCCGGTGACTATTGAAAGGAATTCAGGAGATTGATATTGTGAACGAGTTGAACAGTACAATTAATGGCATTATGTCATGTTGGGAAAAAAAAATCCCCTGGAATAGCATCAGTCAGAGCTGGCAGCCCTAATCCAACCTCTTCTTGAACACGTCCAAAGACGAAGATCCCCCAACTTCCCCGGGTGTCTCTTCCACTCCCTCCGTATCCTAACAGTGAAGAAGCTATTCCTGATTTCCAATCTAAACCTACTTTGCTGCAGCTTCAAGCCATTGGTCTGTATCCTGCTCCCTGGCGTTCTCCCTCTTCTTTACGGCAGCCCTCGAGGACTGTTATCATGTCACCTCCTAAGCCCCTTTTCTGCAAGCTGAGCATGCCTAGCTTCTTCAGCCTCTCCTCGTATGACTTCCCTTCCAAACCCTTTATCATTTTTATCACCTGCCTCTAACTTCTGCACCCTCTCTAACTTCTCCACATTCTTTTTAAAATATGGAGTCCAAAACTCCACACAATATGCTAGATGAGGCCTAACCAGTGCCAAGTACAGAGGCACAAACACCTCCCATGTCTTGCACCGAATGCCCCTATTAATGCAACCCAAGATCACATTTGCCTTTTGTGCACATCTGCCTGTCACACTGCAGACTCATATTGAGTCTGTGATCCACCAAGACTCCTAAATCCTTTCCTGCAGTGCTGCCATCAGCCAGCTGTCACCCACTTTGTATTTGCGGTTTTGACTATTCTTCCTGAGGTGCAACACCTTGCATTTGTCAGCACTGAACATTATCCTGTTAACTCCAGCCCAGTTTCTCTATCTGTCAAGACCAAAATCAGGGCTTCCAATCAGGTCAGACTAAATGATGATGTTTTCCTCTGGCCTTAAATTCTGTGTCAGTGAACTTTTTAAAGATTTTAGCATGGAAGTTTGGTGTAATTTTGATCTATTGTAGGCAACGTTTAACCCAAAAGCCAGGTGCCCAAAAAAGGAGGAACATATTTCATTATCCCCGTGAAAATGGGAGTGCTGGAGTGATCCTGTAGCCACAACGGCCCAGGAAAAGGCAGGAGGTGAGGATTGTTGTGGGTGATATCTTTTATTGGAACAACTGCATGGTTGAGACAGATGTAGGGCCTTGTTACTCGTTACACCTAGGACATGTTTTTAGACTGTAGTAAGCATTACTATGAGTTAGAAACTCTTCTGAGTGGTCACATGGTAATGCTTACTATGATCAAAATAAAACACATCCTAAGCACCCCTTGAAGACCCCAGTGCTTGATCGCTAGCATTGTATGTGCAGTTAATAGGTCCTGAGTGTAACATGGGACAAGACCCTCAGGCAAGCTTTCCAATGCAACGCATTCTTCATCAGGTGGAACGAGCTTCATTCAAAGGCTTGTCTAGGCCTATCCCAGCCAAACTAAAAACAACTGGTCTCCTAAAAGATATCACCCACAGCAATACATGCCTCTTACCTGTGAAAACGTTGGTTTAAGCTCGGCATCACACAGGAAATTCTGGGGCAAAAGCCAAGGTAGGATACAATTCTCCAAAGCAACATTCAGCTCCTAGAAGATGAGCCCATCATTTCTTCTTTCTTCACTCCCCTGCTTCTTGCACCCTGCACACCTTCCAGTTTCTGGAACAAATACTACTAGGTCCTAGAGGCGAGAGCCTCCTTATGTACCACAATCTATCATGAGGAAAAATAAGCCTGGCGTCCCGGGTTCAAAAAGAGTCTGCGATCAGGTCATTTAAGACTTTATCATAGTGCTGCGCAGGACCAAGCAAAGCAACACAGGCTATGTTGATTTTGTCATTTCCTAATTTTGCAATACTGGACTTGGTAACCTTGATCACTTCTTAACATCTTTTCTTGTTGATAATAGAGACGCACACATACAGGAGGGGTGGCTTTTGCCCCAGATAGGATCCAAGCACCCAAAATCCCCCTGGGGCTAACCATCGTCACAATTCTGAGTACAAAATGTCTTCAAGGGTTAGGACTCTTTCTAGATTTTAGACAGCGCAAACGTTTAATACAAATATTAAAAGATGCCCCCCCAAACTATATTAATTAGCTTTTGCGTACAGCCCCTAGGATACGTGTGGATGATGCTTTGATAGCAAGTAACGATGCAGCTGGTTTTACAATGAGCCGCCTCAGTCCTTCAATGGAAATCCCTGCGACTACATGAAACCCTTTGAAATCAGAGGGATTCCAAGTGGAAGGAAGGAAGGAACTCACAGAATAAGGCAATGCGGTGGATAGGTTATTTAAGTGGTCATCGCATGCGTGTCTAGGGTTTCTATTTTAGGTCAGAGCAGAGGGGTTACAGTTAGGTTGTCTACTTTGTCTTTTGGTCTAAGGGAATTAGGAGAATTATCATTTGTGGGGAATCTGGGGTGGGATCTGAGGGTCTGGGCCCAGCTGAAGGGAGAAGGAAGAGGTGAGGTACGTAGTGTGGGGGCGTTCCAAGTGTGGGACACAGCAAAACACTTGTGGCTTTGGGAGAAGGCAAAGCACCCGGGGTAATGACAGGCTGTGTCTTGGTGAAGAAGAACTTGCCCACAGCTTGGGGAAGAGAAGTTCTCACAACAAAACCTAAAATGCATCTCCTTTAAATTTCAAGTGCTTCAGCCAAGTGCAACAAAATTCATCAAAGTAAGGTCCAAATTGGGGCCAGCTTGGAAACCGAACGACTACAAGAAAATAGGTACCTAGCATCTTGCAGATAAGTTGGGACTAATAGCTGCAAGGACAGACAGCACATTATTGAACTGTGGATCCCTAAAATAGCCCAGCAGAGTGCTACCTTGCAGACCTACATGGCACATTTATCTTGTTATGCAGCATCCTGGCTATTCATCATAAATGTGTTATTTGAGGATGCCTGTGGCTGCCCAAGGGGAGTGGAGGAAGGGGAAGTTGCTTTGGCTTTCTATTGTGGATAGTTTGATAATAATGAATCTTTGCGTGCATACCAGTATCACAGAATCCTAGAAAATGAGGGTTGGAAAGGACTTTAGGAGGCCACATCTAGTCCAACTCCCTGCTCCAAGCAGGACCACATCATCCCAGCTAAGGCTCTGTAGCTAGGTCTTCAAAACCTCCAAGGATGCAGACTCCATGACCTCTCTGGGGAGCCTGGTCCAGGGCTTTACTACCCTCCTCATGAGAAAGTTTTCCTACTCTCTAACCTCAGCTTCCCTTGCTGCAACTTGAGCCCATTGCTCCTTGTTCTGTCATCTGCCACCACTAAGAACAGTCCAGCTCCATCCTCTTTGTCACCTCCCTTATAGTAGTCGAAGGCTGCTATCAAATCCCACCTCGATCTTCTCTTTTCCACACTAAATCAGCCCAGTTCCCTCAGCCTCTCCTCACCAGTCATGTCCTCCAGCCCCCCAACCATTTTTATTGCCCTCCACTGGACTCTCTCCAATGTGTCGTGCTGAATAGAGGGGAAGAATTGCTGCCCTCGATCTGCTGGTAACTCTCCTTCCAATGCAGCCCAGGATGCCGTTAGCCTTCTTGGCACCAAGGGCACACTGCCAGCTCATATGGTCCACTGCAACGCCTTTTCTGCAGAGCTGCTGCTTAGCCCGTTGGTCCCCATCCTGTCCCGGTGTACAGAATTGTTCCATCCTAAGTGCAGGACTTTGCACTTGTCCTTATTGAGCCTCATGATATTTCCTTTGGTCCCATCTCCAATTTGATTAGGTCCCTGAATCCTATCCCCATTTTCATTGCCCTCCTCTGGACTCTCTCCAATTTGTCTACATCCTTTCTGTAGTGGGGGGCCCAAAACTGGACACAGGACTCCAGATGTGGCCTCCACAGTGCTGAATAGAGGGGAATAATCATTTCCCTTGACCTGCTGGCAATGCTCCTACTAGTGCAGCCCAGGATGCCGTTAGCCTTTTGCCAAAGAGGACACACAGCAAGCTCCTATTCAACTTATTGGCTGCTGTCACCCCCAGGTCCTTTTCTACAGAGCTGCTGCTTAGTCAGTCGATCCCCAGCCTGTACCAGCATATGGGGTTGTTCTGTCCTAAGTACAGGACTTCACACCTGTCTTTATTGAAACTCATGAGCTTTCTTTTGCCCAGTCCTCCAATTTGTCATGGTTACTCTGAACCCTAGCCCTACCCTCCAGTGTATCTACTACTCCCCCCAGTTTGGTGTCACCTGCAAACTTGCTGAGGGTACACTCCATCCCATTTTCCTAATCTATATTATAAGCTCAGATATTGTGGTAATGGGCATCAAATAATTCAATACAAAAGAAGACCTGAGAATAGTGAGAACAACGAGGGGAAAAATGCGCATCTTGATAAGAGAACAGAAAGTTTGAAGAACAGGTATGGGAATCGGGGGCGAGAAGTGGTGAGAGAGAAAAGACACAGCAAGGAGCAGAGAGTAGGTGGAGAGAGAGAAAGAGGAAACTGGGAGCCACTGGAGTAGAGAGAAAGTCTTGGAAAGAAATTATAGAAGAGGGAAACACAATTAGAGGGAGATGGGAAGACACAGAAGAGCTGCTTTTGCTACATCCTCACAATAGCAAGCTGTCACATACAATCAGTCTGGATTCTTGCCTGATCTCATTGTTATGTATGACCACAGAGATCTGTCAGCTCCAGGCTGGTACTTTACCAGCCAGGCTTGCAGCCCAAAAATATACAATGACAAGATTACTAGCTACAGTCTTAGAGCACCAGAGACTCCAGCTGATAAGAGCAGCTGCAGAAGCAGCCAAAGCAGGGACTGCTGCATGGAGGGGAGGGTGTAAAATGGAGACCAGAAAAGGCCACAGCTCACCGGTCCAGGGGACGTGCACCCCAAAGACCTGGGCTTACTAGCAGCCAGGTGGCCCTCCCTTTTGCTTTGTGGAAAACTGCAGGGAGGGCCCAGGCAGACTCCAGGCATTGCAATGGCTGCAGAAGCTGCCAAACCAGGGACTTTCAGCCATTCAAAAAACTTTCTATTGTCTTAATTGGAGTTTCTTTGTCCTCTGCTGACTGGCTATTTATTCCCAGGCTCTCCTCTTCTCTTCTCTTCTCTGTATAGTCACTGCGATTTACCCTCTTCTGCTTCTCCATTTCATTGTTTCAGAGTCTCCTCTCCCTTCACCTTTCTAGCAAATTTAGCTTCTTTCATCCTAGCTCAGCTCATCCCTTCCCCAACCCCGCTCAACACTGCAACCAATGTCACAATTGGTGGCACCACCATGCTGGTTCTTCCGCTGGCGTCCCACCCCTTCTTGCACTTCTGCCTGGGCTATTTGGACTGTAAGCAATTCGGGGCAGGCCCCCATTGCCACTCGACCTTTGCATGATGCCTGCTGCAATGGGGCCCCAGGCTGGGACTGATCTCACAGGCAACAGCAGCAGTGACCAGCCCGCATGGATTCTGAGATACGAATCTCACATTTGCCGGCTTGACGTTTCAGCGATTGCCTACTGGTCTCAGCCATTTGATGCCTTCAGCGAACAACAGCTGGAAACCTTCCCTGCTTCTCTTCTGGCTATTTCTTTTTTTAAACCTACATTTTCCTCGCATATTGCTCTGTAGAGAAAACACTCCGCATGCAGGAAAGAGCCCCTGGATATAAATGCCTCTGTGGAAGTGCCCTAAATAGCACTCAGCCGCTGCTAGAACTGATGGAGATGCCCCAATATTAGATGAAAGAGGATTTTTTTTTTTCTGGAAATTTGCTAGCGCGGCTAATGCCTGAGCCACCGCAGCGCTGAGTGTCCGTAAGCATTACAGTGACAGCCTACGAAACAGCCTTTATCCCACACCGCAGTAGTCCAAACCAGAATTTCTTGTGTACCCTACATCACTACTGCAGTCAGCAGTTTGGGGCATGGGGTGGACACAGGACCAGACCGCATGTGATTCGTGGCAGTGACTGTGAGAGGGAGAGCTCCTGGCACTGCACTACTGTAGGATCCGACCAAAAATGACAACGGCACGCTCTCTTTGTTCCTTCCAGGAAACACTGAGTTATTTTCTGAAACCCAAGCTATATTTGACTGAGTGGCATGCATCAACGACAGGAGATGCAGCACTTCTTGGCAATTCATCTAGGAAAATGAAGACTGAAATGATCCAGATTTTTACCTAAGTTGCATTTTTATAAAAACGAGGTATTTCCATCAGTCTAAGGGCGTACTCTGGATTTTTAGCCAAGTCACTGAGCAGTATTTGCGCAACTTCATCAGCAGCCCTGATTACATTTAAGGGATTCAATGTTAATGAGAGACGTATGGGCTTCTCATTTATTAGGGATGGCAGTGTATCGATACAGTCAGTATCAGATAATAACCACATTCAGATGATAACCAAAATTTTCGAACTGAAGTGCTTGAAGTGAAGCTCCTAAATCCATATTTTAGATACCCAAGATGCCTTCTTTTCTGTACAAGCTGGGCATCAACAGTTCCCAGCAACTCAAGAGACCTGCATGTGCTCAGTACGTTTAAAAGAGGAAAATAGAGTCAGTCTGGTTTGCGCTTACATTGTAATTAAAAAACCTCACTTTAGGCACCAGGGATTGTACATTTTCTGGTATTTTATAGTGAGGCAAATCAAAAGAGTACAATAAAAAACTCATCCTGTCTTGTGTCCCCTTTTTGTCACCGACAGACAAAACCCGATATTTGAACAACAGTCTCATGCTAGGGGGAAGTCAGCTGGTTTGGCTAAGGTAAAAGCAGTCCTGAAGCTTTACCTTCAGGTATGTCGGGAATGGTTACAGCTGGGGTTTCTTTTACGCTTAAGTTTCATATTGAACATCTCTGCTTGGAGGCCCCAGAGCAGGCATGAAAATGAAAGGGCAGCAAAGGCATGTGGCACCCAGGGAAGACTCTTGAAGCTTGCCCTCATCTCTCACCTCCCAGCACAAGCTGGGATTTTATTGCTAAGAAAAGTTAAAGGGAAAACTAAGCATCCCAAGATCTTTCCCCAGTTTTTGCTTTAATGAAGTGTGGACGTTTGCTTCAGTCGTGTTTGGGTAAGGAGTCAGAGACCTCAAGGATTAGCTCAGATCAAATATGGTAAGAGTTCATGATAAGATCCTAAATTTTAACTCTGACCTTACTTTTTCCACAGCCTGCCTCTTTACTCTTTCATCTCTGCTGTCTAGTGTTGAACCCAGGGGAAGGCTGCAGACAGTCACCGATCTGGTTTAAGGGATGGAAATTTACCCCTCTGGTTCAGCTGTCATGTTTGCCCGTGTAACCATTTCACCTGTCCACTTCTGCGTGGTGAAAGTGGAAATAAACTGCTGCGATTTTACACCTTTTTCATTCAAGTTTAAAAGGACAAGGGTTTAGTTCCACATATTCGGGCATAAGGACTGATAGGCAAGACAGTGAAGCTGGTCCAGCCTGAGTCGCAGTGGGCTGGTATAATTTAGAGTCAGGAGAGATTTTCATCTGTCCGCCTACCACACTCCTTGAGGGTAGGACCTGCATCTTACTCATCTGTGCAACAGAGACATATTGCATTGATGTTCACAGCATTTTGCAGAGTTGTGAGAATTGTAGGCTGTGTAATTAAAATGATGAAACTGAGAACCGTGAGTTGGAAGCCAAGACGTATGGCAGGCCTTGCACCACAAAATACGTAGCTAAACTTTTCTGTGGCCAGAGCGCAGGTGGGAGCGATGGGCTCTGTGGATGGGGGAGAGCGGTGGATGTGGTATACCTCAAGTTTAGCAACACTTTCAACAATATCTCCCATGACATTCTCATTAGTAAGCTAAGGAAACAAAATCCAGATGAAAGTAGTGGAAGGTGGCTACATAAGTGAGTGGATCACCATGCTCAGAGAGTACTCATCAACAGCTCAAGGCCTAATTGGGAGGAGGCACTGAGTGAGGTTCCTTTGTCCAGCACAATTTAATATCTTTATTAATGATTTGGGGGATGGGATGGGATGGAGCGCACTTAGCAAATCTGCAGATGACACCGAGCTGGGTGAAGTTACAGATACTCTTGAGCAGGGGTAGTTAGCCTGTGGCATGCGGGCCACAAGTAGCATGGCAGCCTGTGTGGCACACAACAGATCAGGGAGGGAGAAGGTAGCAAAAGAGCAGATAGGGCAGGAAGCAGAGCAGCAGATGGAGCAGGGAGTACAGGGCAGGGAGCAGATAAGCAGAGCAGCAGATCAGGCAGGGGAAGAGGATCAGAGTGGCGCTCAGAGAGGGTGTATGGCTGAGTTTATGGCCTGCCTGTCAGAAAGGTTGGCACCAGTGCTCTGGAGGACAGGACTAGGGTTCAGGATGACCCTGCTCTGACTTAAATTCAATAAAGGCAACTACAAAATCTTGTACAGAAAAACCACCTGCACAAATGTACATGAGGGAGTGACTGGTTGTGGTGCAGAACTGCAGAGAAGGACCCAAGCTGAATGACTCGGTCTGCTCTTGTTGGAAAAAACAACAATACACCGAGTTACAGTAACAAGAGGATCACCTACAAGTCAAAATAAATTATTCTTTCACGCTGTCAGCGCTGGTGAGGCCTCAGCTGGAGTACCATGTCCAGTCTCAGGCACCATCCTTCCAAAAAGATGTGGACAATTTAGAAGAGTCCAGTGGAGAACAATAAGAATGATTAGAGGCCTAGACAATGTCTCATGAGGGTGGAAATGATCATTTCTCTCTGGCCATGGAGGAAAGGACTAGACGCAAGGGACCTAATGGGCAGCAGAGGCAATTTATGGAGATTAGGAGGAATTTTCTGACTATAAGGGTGATCAAGCATTGGAACAGGCTTCCTAGAGGAGTTATGAGATCTCTATTCCTGGAAAATGTTCAAGAGTAGGTCAGACAGACCATTGGCTGGGATGGTTTAGTCAGGGATGAGTCTGTATGGAGCAGGGAGCTGGACTTGATGACCTGGTGAGGTCCCTTCCTATGTTCCTCTGGAAGCAGGGGACAGGACAAGAAATACTGGTCTTAAATGACAAGCAGAGAAACGTAGGTTGAATATTAAAGGAAATTTTTAGCTAGTGAAGGTGTAAAACCCCTAACCTGGTCTCCTACTACTACTGTAAGCTGTTTGACTCCTTCTGTATGGTAGTGACAAAAGTTGTAATTTAGAGATATTTCCTAACAGGAGACTGAGGAAGCTGGGCATTCAGATATGGTCCCTGAGTTAGGGAATCCAATTCTGGGCTCCACAATTCAAGAAGGATGTGGAGAAGCTTGAGAGAGTCCAGAGGAGAGCCACGCGCATGATCAGAGGGCAAGAAAACAGGCCTTATGAAGAGAGGAGAGCCATGGGACCCTTAAGCCTAGAGAAGCGCAGGCTCAGGGGTGACCTGGTGCCTGCCTATAAGTACATCAGGGGTGTGCATCAGGATCTGAGGGAATGTCTGTTCACCAGAGCACCCCAGGGGATGACAGGAACCAATGGTCACAAACTCCTTCAAGGCCATTTCAGGCTGAACATAAGGACAGGGGGCTGGACTCGATGACCTCCCGAGGTCCCTTCCAGCCCTAATGTCTATGAAAGCTATGAAATCTATGAATGCCTGGTTAGTTAGTGAGTGAAAAAGAGACAAAGGGTCTGCAGAGGTTGCCTAATGTTCCACAATTAAAGTTTGTTGTTTAGTTTCTCTCATTCAGATAGGCCCATGCTTACTGAACTTGATGATCGCTACATGGTGTCAGGAGTAGCAAATGAAAAATAATGACAGAATTTGAGTTCCAAACTGAAACAGAAGTTAGTCATGGAGAGCAAGTGCAGCAACAGAGCCACGTGGAAGGATGAAGGCCTCTGTAGGTGATCTTCTTGCAGAGTTACAGTCTGACTAAAAGGACATTTAGTCTTGGAAGTTTTCCAACCTCCACCTCCCACTCTGATGTCTGGCAATATAGCAAAGAATTGGACAGTGTTCAGACAAAGGGCTGAGTGGTTCCCAGCAGTCACATGGGCAGAAGAGCAAAACAACAAAATCAAATGATCAATCTTTTTGCATATTGTGGGGGAGGAAGCTCGGGCTGTTAGTGTTTATGACACCTTCGTCTCCAAAGAAGGCCAAAATACACAGTTAAGTGTAATACTGTCCAAATTTTAGGAGTATTGCATGCCGAAAAAGAATGAGGTCCTTGAACAGTGCAGACAAAGAAGAGAAGAAAGTATAGATTGGTATGTTACTGAACTAAAGAGACGGAGTAAGAGCTCTGCTTTCAGGCTTTTGACAGAATCTCTAATTAGAGATAGGATTATTTGTGGCACTGCAGACCCTGCATTGCAAAAAAAGCCTATTGCAGGAGGGAGACCTGTCCCTAGAAAAGACCATTCAAATGTGCAAGGCAGCAGAAAAGGTGAAGCTCAAGGCTGCAGACCTGAGTGCACCAAAAGGGGCCGTTCATGAATTAGGCATGAAATAACATGCCCAGAAAAATCCAGGATGGCATTTTCTGCTGGTAAGAAGCCACCTTGCAGGGTGAAATTTTCCATCGGCAAGGAAACTGCTAAAAGAGAGCATGAACAGCCAGGTAGGCAGCAAACACAGAAGGCAACTTGGCCCCAAACGTTGCACTGCATTTGCAAAACCCTGTTTTAACTTTAACAAGAGGAGCCATTTTGCCAGGTGCTGCAGATCCCATGCACAGAAACATCCAGTGCATACACTCAAGCACGAATTGGAGGAGGAGCTTTTTATAGATGTGGTTGAATCAAGCCAAATCACTGAGAGGGACTGGATTTGGCCAATGAAAGTGCAAGGAACAATGGTTTAATTTAAAATGGATGTGGGAGCTTGAGTTAATATTTTACCAGTGCAGGAATATAGGAAATTAAAACTGAGACCAAAAGCAAGTCCAACAAACATCAAAATAAATGGCCATTCAGGAACACATATACCAGTGAGAGGGCGATGCATTGCTAGCATCTGGTAGAAAAAGACAGACTCCTATTCATTGTGGTACCTAGGGAGGTGACACCAATTTGGGTCTGGCAGCTTGGAGAAACTGAATCTAGTTAAGTCTGTGCTTGCAGTGCAAGAAGATACAAAATGAATGCCTCCTGGTGAAATTCTTGGCAGTCAGAGCCTTAACCTGAGCAGTCTTCTTAGGAAGAAACCAAGTGTTCCAGAAAACAAGAAGCAACTGTGTCCCGGCGGGAAGAAATGTACCTATGGACACAAATGTAAATACTATCATGGAGAAAGAGGAAATCAGCCTCAGCTGTCTGTGCTAATGAACCTGGTGCTACGTGCAGAAGCACAGCTGCCACAAGCACAAGTCAATTGGATCTCAGCAAAAGGACTTAAGTCGATCAAGTTTTGGAAAAAATGCTTCCCACCAAAACTGGAAACCAGGTCTGATACTACACCAGTCCAAAAGTGAAGCTTCCTGAATGACTCACAGCAACTTGCTAAAGGAGCTGCAGGAAAGGGTGAATGGGAAAGCGAATGGTGAAGGCTCACTTCAGAGTGATATGCTAGTAACCTCCCCTCTGTCGATGGGTGTGCTCACTGGTTTTTGCATTAACTAATTTTTGCACTTATTGAGAAGAGAGAAGGTATAGTGACAGAAGTTATAATTCACAGATGATCCTTAATGGGAAACTTAGGAAGCTGGGAATTGGGAGACAGTTCCTGAGTTAGGGAGCAGCTAACAGGGGTCTGCAGAGGTTGCCTACTGCTCCACAACTAAAGTTTGTTGCTAAGTTCTTCTAATTCATGTGTGCTGATCACTGCACCTATCTCTGCTTTCAACTGTGCTCATCATCTGGTAGCTGCCCTAATTTGTAAAATGGAAGGTAAAATGGAGCAAAAATGGAAGGTAAGATTTCATAAAACTGATGATTGCTCCTATTCCAAATGCATGATTTGTGGGGTAGAAGAATGACTGAATGGTCACTGAAGTCAAAGGGATGAGTGAGAGGCTTGGTTTTCAGGCTGATACAAAACAGACTTGGCCTTCCCATGTAAACATCTCCTTTGTACTGCCTGTCTACAGAAAAAAACCCCCAAAAACCATTTGCAATCTCTACAGTCAAGAGAACAGGCTCACTAGTCAGAGAGTAGCATACTGCACTCAAGAGGGGATGTAGTAGCTTCCTCTGTGTGCCTGGAAGCTCTGGAAAGCACTCTTAGTGCCACCCAATGCTTCCTCTGGGACAGTCATTTGGAGCCTCCATATTGCTCCATATTGTCAATGCTTTAAAGATACTATTGTCCCTACAGTAAGAAGCCTTACTTCAAAGTAAAAATCATTAAGATGCCTTTTCTCCCAGATGCAATATCCTACAATACAGTGATCTAAGAAAGCCTAACAAGTATAAATACACGGCCCACATCAGGGACTGGGAGAACATCTGTTCACCAGGACTCCCCAGGGGAAGACTAGGACTAATGGTCATAAATTGTAGAAGACCGCTTTAGATTAGACATACAGAAAAACTTCTTTACAACTCGAGTGTCCAGGATCTGGAATAGACTCCCCACAAAGGTGGCACAATCACCTGTTCTGGATATCTCCCACAGGCCTCCAGATCAAGAACAAGAGCTGGACCATGAATTTGCTAGGGAACAGGCCAAGGCTGCATGCTCTTGGTGCATGGTTGTCATGGGAGACTTCAACTATCTGGACATCTCATGGGAAGAGCACTCAGCCAAATACGCTCAGTCAGAAAGCTTCCTCACATGCGTGGATGAGCTCTACCTGTCTCAAGAAGTTTATGGGCCAACAAGAAGTAAGGCGCTGCTGGACCTGGTACTGGCCAAAGAGGATGATCTATTCAGTGACCTAAGAATCGAAGGGAAGCTGGGAGACAGTGACCATGAGTTGATCACTTCCGCTATCCATCACAAAGCTGGCAAGTCAGTCAGCAATGCAGAAGTCCTTGACTTTAGGAAAGGCGGCTTTTATAAGCTCAGGAGGCTAGTTGTTGAGGCCCTGAGAGGCCATGATCTGACAGGGAGGGGAGTTCATGATGAGTGGTCACTCCTTAATGAAGTAATCCTTGAAGCACAAGGGAAGTCCATTCCAGCCCATAGGAAAGGTAGTAAAAGGGCTCAGCAACCCCTTTGGCTCAACAGGGAACTCATGGACTTCTTACTAAAAAAAGAAGCTTATAAAGGATGGAAGACAGGAAACACCACTAAGGAGGAGTATTCTGCACTGGTCCGCACCTGCAGGGAGCGAACTAGGAAAGCCAAGGCTGTAACTGAACTCCATCTGGCTACACAAATCAAGGACAATAAAAGTCCTTCTTCAGGTATGTGGGAAGCCCCTGCTAAACCAAATGGGGCAGCTGACAACCAACAGCCAGGAAAAAGCCAATTTGCTTAATGATTACTTTGCAACAGTCTTTCACCAGCCCGAAGGGACCACCCTGCCTGACAAGGTGGGGGATGACCAGGGTGAGAGTGAATATATGCCCACTATTGGCATAGATCTTTTGAGGGAACACCTTGAGAGGCTGGACACCTACAAATCGCCTGGTCCAGATAGATTGCACCCAGGAGTGCTAAAGGAACTGGCAGACATCATAGCGTGGCCACTGGCAAAGGATATTTGAAAACTTGTGGCGCTCAGGCGAAGTACCTGAAGATTGGAAGAGGGCCAATATGGTGCCTATCTTCAAGAAAGTGAGGAAGGAAGAACTGGGGAACTGCAGGTCCATCAGCCTGACCTCAATACCTGGAAAGATTCTGGAAACAATTAGCAAAGAGACCATTCTCAACAAGCTGGCTGATGGCAACCTCCTGAGGGACAGCCAGCACGGAGTTGTTGCGGGTAGGTCTTGCTTGACCAATCTCATGTCCTTCTATGACCAGGTGACATAGCACTTGGACAAAGGGGAAGAGGCTGATATCATATATTTGGACTTTAAAAAAGCCTTTGACCTGGTATCCCATGATGTCCTCATGGAACGATTGGATAACTGAGGGCTTGACTACCCTACAGTCCAATGGCTGGGGAACTAGCTCCAAGGTCACACTCAGAGAGTGGTAGCTGACCGAACCCAATCAACATGGCGCTCCATGACCAGTGGTGTCCCCAATCTGGACTCTGGTGTCAGAAGTGGACTGGATAAGTTTGCTAACACTAATCTATGGGGAAGAATGCCCACACTGGAGGATAGGCTGGTGATCCAGACTGACCTTAATATGCTTGCAAGGTGGGCGGCGGAAAACCTGATGGCATTCAATACAGAGAAATGCAAGGTGTTCCACCTTGGGAAAAAAAAACCCGCATCACACTTACAGGCTTGGCAGTGCTACAGTCACTAGCACCATGGCTGAAAGAGACTTGGGGGTCATGACTGGCCACAAGATGAACATGAGCCACAATTGTGACACCGCAGTTGGAAAAGCGAATAAAACTCTGGCTTGCATCTACCGATGCATCTCGAGCAAGACCCAGGATGTCATCCTCCAACTGTACTCAGCCTTGGTGAGGCCACAGCTGGAGCACTGCATCCAATTCTGGGCTCCACAATACAGGAAGGACATGGAGAAGCTTGAGTGAGTCCAGAGGAGAGCCACATGCATGATCAGAGGGCAGGAGAACAGGCCTTATGAAAAGAGGCTGAGAGCCATGGGACTCTTCAGCCTGGAGAAGCGCAGGCTCAGGGGGGACTTGATGGCAGGCTATAAATACATAAGAGGTGTGTATCAGGAACTGGGAGAACATCTGTTCACCAGGGCACCCCAAGGGAAGACAAGGTCTAACAGTCACAAACTCCTGCAAGACTGATTTGGGCTGGACATAAGGAAAAACTTCTTTAGTCTGAGTCCCCAAGGCCTGGAATAGGCTCCCTCCAGAGGTGGTATAAGCACCTAATCTGGACACTTCCAAGAAACATTTGGATGCTTATCTTGCTGGGATCCTTTGATCCCAGATGACTTCCTGCCCCTTGGGCAGGGGGACTGGTCCTGATGATCTTACAAGGTCCCTTCCAGCCCTGATGTCTATGAAATCTATGAAATCTATGACAAAAATGGCTGGATGCTCACCTTGCTGGGATCGTCTGACCCCAGCAGTCTTTCCTGCCCAAGCGCAGGGGGGCTGGACCCGATGATTTCAAGAGGTCCCTTCCAGCCTCTAACATCTCCAAATCTATGAATTTAGGTGTAAATCAAATGAATGTTGACTGTAGTACATTTTGAGAACTTTGGAGATGCACAGAATGTCATTAATGACGCCGGCCATATCAAACTTAATAAAACGGAAACATGCATATGTGTCACAAGGGAGCGTGGAATTTTCCCCAATTCTTTTGCTTAGATTTTCAGCCAGTGAAGCACAAGTGCGTTGTTATCCAAACAGTCTTGACAGCAGAATTACTCATCTCCCGGAGATGTTTATTTTCTGGTGATGAAGTCAATTCCAAAAGACTTAAACAAATGAATCACAGTGTCCAGGTTTCATCCAATTAAAGATTTTATCCTAGTACTCCTGTCATCTACAAGAAGCACAGCCAAAGGTACAGATCAGATCCTAGTTATCCATTTGCTGAAGGTGGCCAGATAGTCTTGCAATGAAAAAAGATACCAAGACAATTTTTTTCTGCAGGTCAGGGTCATGCAAAGAAGTTAAGGATGTTCGCTGTCTGCTTTGTCATTCCCAGATTAAAGTATGACTGGAATGCAACCAAATAGATATAGAAATGCATGCTTCCAGTATAGATGAGCTGTGACAAAAACCTACGCAGCACCAATGACTGGGTTTGAGAGATTGAGTCCCCTTATTTTCACAAAAGCTGTTGTCAATCTGAAAAGCAGTAATCAGATGTTTTTCACCTATTCAGTAGCCTTATTAGGAACAACTTTCAGAGAAGCTGAGTGTATTCATCTCCTCCTAGACAAGAGCCATATGAACTCCCCCTGCCATATGCACAGCAGCTCTCCCCCACCAACACGTGCACCCACCTGCAGTGGTGGCAGCCCAGCTGCTTTCTTTGCCACATGGGCAGGAGCAATGGATGGTGCAGGGAGGGAAAGGAGTGATATCCAGGCAGGAGCCACGGGCTGCCTGTCAACCCTTCAGGGGCTGCATGTGGACTACGGGCCACCAGTTGGCCAGCTCTGATTTAAGGTCATAATAGACTGGCCAAAATGATTCAGCCACATTTCCCACCTAGCTGTTAATGTCTGATCCATAACTGTTCTCTGCTCGGGTAATAAACCACCATATGTAATTTCTTCAACAAACAGAAACACAACAGCCACCATCACTCAGCTGCGTTGTTCTAATAATACAAGGCTAGTGACACTAAACAGGACCTCTGCCAATAATAATTGATGAATACTGTTTTCTGCCGACTGTGACAGTATGCAAAACAGCTCACTGGTTCAGATCCTTGGGGTAAATCTACTGGCTCTTATAGAGTTGCACTAGGGCTGAGCTGCTACCTTATTCTTGCTCCTTGGAATAGCAAGACTTAGAAATGCAGCACAAACGGTATGATGGGTTCCAGGAGGAGACCTTCTTTTGGTTCAACCATGAGTACTGCAAACAAGCCAGCACTAGGTTGGAAGAGCACAGGAGGACGATGAAGAGTGTTCCCTGCCATTCCCTGGCAAGAAGATGGTGTTATGTCACCTTTCAAATATTGTGCAGTTGAAATTCGTGGGGTTCCTGGTCTTATACAATCCAACCAGAGCCCTCTTACAGAGCTCCCCTTACTTTAGCACTAGAGTTTTCCAGCATTAAGGTAGAAGATGCACCACTTCACTGTTACAGAAGCATAGGAATTGCCATTCCTGATCAGAAGTACATGATCTGTTCTCTAACTGGCCTTTTCTAGATTTTTTAGAGCGGGCTTGTCCAACATACGGCACGTGGGCCGCCATGCAGCCCACCAAGGCAGTTTCTGTGGCCCGCGATGCTGCAATGGGAAACAAAAGTAAACACAGTTTACTTTCGTTCCCGCCCCTTGTCCCTCCCCCAGCCCCTCAGCAGCTTCCTAATGGCTGCCGAAGGGCTGGGGAAGGGACAAGGTTCCCACATGCACCGCGTCAGCTTGACGTTGCCGACACGGTGCGTGTGGGAAGAGTAGCAGCCATGCGGCGCTCGGGAAAGGACGAGCCCCGCCGGAG
>NW_005842292.1:336336-355656 GCF_000455745.1 Alligator sinensis | reverse complement strand
GCTCCCCACCGCTTCTGCTGGCTGGTGCTGACCCGGCCAGGCTCCTCCCATCCCCAGCAGCACGTGGGGAGCCAGCTTCAGCCGCATGCTGCTCTGGATGGGACGGACCCGGCTGGGTCAGCACCAGCCAGGAAAAGCGGCATGCAGCTGAAGCCGCCCTTCCGCGGTCCTCATCACGTCTCCCACTGCGCTGCCCCTGCTGGGCTCCGGGATCCCCCAGCGGGTCAGGGCCCGCCCCGGCGAGGTTTCTCACAGCTCTGTGCCCGGCCCTTGGGCCAAATCCTGCTCCGTTTACAGGTGCGGGGCCTGAGTGCCCTGCCGGGCCCTTGCACGGACTCCACGCTCCACATGTGCGGCCGCACTTCCCTTCTGCGCCGGCCCCAGCGGCTCCTTGCCTCCCTGCGCTGGAATGCCCAGGCATTTGCGTGGTGTCAGGTGTGGCCCCAAAACTTTAGCTAAAGGAAAACCGCGGCCCCTCCTTGACCTTGGAGGTGTGTGGCAAAGGGGAGAAGAGTTTCTGGCAGGAAAGGTGGTGGAGTGAAATAGATGTTTCCAAGGAAGGATTTGATATATGTTGTTGGGTACAATGAATGAATTGTAGTGGGATGCCTTCCCTCCACTGGGGATGCTCACACATTGCACAGCCAGAAATAATGCTAATGTCTTCACTAGGACTCTAAAGCACGGGGCAACTGGACTGATGGGCTGGGCCATTAACGGCTCTGTGACGCTTGCATAATTGTCTGAGAACTCCAGCTTACTTGCTGAGATCCAGGAAATGAGTCGTTTAGAGGGAGAGTTTTGAACTGGTTAGACCCATTTCATTGTCACTTCCTGCAACTTCATTGGTGTCAAAGGTCATGTGGCATCACTTCCTGATGTGATACCACTCCCTATGAGGTCTTTGAATATGGCTCGCCAACCCACTGGGTGATAAAAAGTTCGTGATCTGGCCCCACATTCAAAAACGTTGGACAACCCTGTTTTAGAGGAAGGTAGAAGATACCAGCACCATGGTCAAAACTGTTTTGACCATGTCTTCACCATGGAGGAAGTTTCTTTCTGTCCCCCATGAGTTTATCGCATGCCTTATGTCCTGAAGCAGGAGGATTTAATCCCCAATAGAAGCAAATTGTTTTCCCTTAATGTAACAAAATGGCAGTGGTCCCCTGAAAAACACCCAAGAATCATCAAATCATAGAAAATGAGAGTTGGAAGGGACCTCACAAGGTCATCTAGTACACCCCCCTGCTCCAAGCAGCATGCTCCCCAAGTATACCTTCCTCCCTCCCCATAGAAATCCATTATTCTTTTCAAAGTCCTTGGCTTTTTTTTTAAGTTAACTAAATCCAAGCACTCTGGCTGGTTATTAGGATACTAATGAATAAGCCACCTTTGCTTTTTTATTCAGTTACATTGCCAGGAAACCAGTAGTCTCACTGATACATAGACTTCTGTTACTACTTAAAGCACTCGTTTTTACCCTCCAGGACATGGTATAAATCAGTAGTTATCTTGCAGCAATGGAGTATTGTGATATACACATAGTTTACCGCCCTGCGCAAGATACATAGAGCTGCATCATCTGAGATGCGTAAGAGCAGCCTCAAGCCCTGTTTAAGATGTGTTATGGATACCGTAATAAGGAACTTCATTATATGTGTTTGCCTGAAAGTGCAATACAAATCAGTTAAAAGGTCCTTGAAAAATATTTGCTTAGGTCCTTACTCTCTCTCAACGCAGAGTTTTGCTACAACTACCATGCTACTGTAGATGACATTTCCTTCTGTAACTACAGTTCATATTGAGCATCTATGGTATTTAGTCATATGGTTTTTAAGTCTCCTATCTAGTGCAGAACCAAAAAAAAACACAACCTATGCATGATATCATCTTTTTGCTCCTGGCTAATTATATAAGTTAATCAATGATATACAATTTCCAAACGATGCAACTTCAAAATAGGTAGACTATAATCCTCCATTAGAAAATTGTGCAGTACAAATGACAGGCAGTGCCTCTAGCATATAAGCATTTGGATTTTCATGTCCAGTTGGTATCACTAATGACAAAATAGGGTCAGCTGTTTTCTGCTCTCTTTTGCTAACGTTAGCTGTATCTTACTGCATTGTGGCTTACAGCTCTCAGTGTACTTTTCCAAAGCGGTGACAATTTGGGAGTGGAATGGGCCCACAATAAAGCGATGAGCGTATGACATTCTGTTAAGTAAATTATGAAGAAGGAACCTTCCCAAATCACAGATCAACATAGATAATCACAGACAGATAAACGCCGAAAGGACTGAGATTTACGGCTGGATGCACATGAGGTCATGTTGCTAGTCACCATTTACAAATTGCTTACCTGCGTATTCGAATTGCTAGTCACCCTTGGACAACTTCATATGCAAAGTAGTCACATGACCGCATGCACATTTTTGTGCACGAAAAGTTTGCATGTGTGGTTACAGAAATCAGACTTGATACAGACAGCTCAGCGCTTACACCAATGGTTCTCAACCTTATTCAATTCAAAGCCCCTGCAGCAAAAGGCCAGCTCATACCTTTTTTGACAATGGAAAAATAATAGAGCATTTCTGTTGTGAAGAACTCAGAAAGGCCAGAACAGGTCAGAATGTTTTTGACACGTTGGATTTCTATTTGCAACCTCTGGGTTTATCTTGTGAATCACGTGTAGGTGTTTGCACACCTAACAGTGCCAATATTGTGCATCACCTCAAATGGGAATCACTGATCTTCACCTTCACATCTCAACTGTCATGTATTTCTGGTCTGTCTATTTTTTATTCCTTAACATTGTCAGATCCTTTGGTGGGTGAGCCGAATTCAGACTTACCTATCAGCATCCAACTTCATCATAGCTAGGGTCTCTTCAGTACAATTATGCTGGAGTAAGTGCTCTGTTTATTTGAAGCTACAAGAAGCGCTATTCTCTTGCAAGCTAATCTGCAAAATAGCACTGAAGTCAAATATGCTTTTCATTTCCTAATGATCTATTAAAGGGATTTTCACATTCACATCTACAGCATCTGGTACTGGTCACTGTCCAAAATAGAGTACTGAACCGGCTAGATCTGGTAGCCATTTTTCTGTTCCTACCATCATTAGAAGCTAGATTACCTAGCCAGAGATGTTGCATAATGCAGCACATGCTCTGACAGTAGGAAAAAGCTAGCAACAAACTGTATGGGATAAAGGAAAGTGAGAGGAAGAAAAGCAGAATATTGCCATGATTCAAGAATGAAGCCCTCTAGCATCGCTCAGTGCACCTGGATTCTGAAGCTAGCATTCATATTGCCGGTCAGGTCAGCTCTGCAAAATGAACTTCACTCAGGGAATAACATTTTCACACAGATTTTCTTGATCTTGGAAAACTGTCATCCCTTCAAATGACCGGTGACAAGGCTGTTAAGACCCTTTGTGTTCTGATAACCTGATAACAAAGAGAGATTTCAAAACTTTCTCACAAGTTTGTCACGTGTTTGTTTGTTCCAGAAAGCGTGCCTCCAGGAGAATGAACAATCCCAGCAAACTAGAGAGATTTTGCCACCAAATGCATGCATATATCCTTGCATTTAAAAAAAAATAGGATTGCTTAAAGATTGCACTTACCCCGTTACACAGGGTAATAAAAATCCTAAAAAATAGGATTGCACTTACCCCGTTACACAGACATTATCAAAGTATCTTATTTTGCAAAGTAATCTCTTAGCAGACACTGTTTCTGCTGCCTTTAGATAACCTGAGTCCCTGTAGTATATCTCTTGTGGCAGAAAAGAAACAGAACCCTTTTGTAATACTTCAACTGGTCCAGTTAACAAACAGTGCTGAAAAGGCCGTCTACCTCTGACACAAAAGAGGGCCTCCTGTGCTGCCTACAGTCAATGTAGACAGTCTCCCCAAGTCACTGGATGGACTGCATGTCTCCCTCAGCTCACTGCCAGTTGTGGACCAGACAGAGACATTTTACAGGTCAAAAAACAGAGATGAGTCTGGACTGTGCACTTCCCCTCATGCCCAAAGTTCATGAAGGTTCGCATCCGAGATTCTGGTTTGACCCATTATAAGAAGACTTCAACTGCAAAGCAGAGATTGGACTAGCTTTACGGTCCCAGTAGCTTCACGGTCCTGGGATTGGAATAACTTTTTCTCAGCACAGTCCTCAGATTTACAAATCTGGTTACAGCAATTTAAAATAAATGCAACCTAAGACGGATGATGAAAGGGTCAGCAACAGTAGCAGTAGACAGAAAACACAGAGAACAAACTGACTTGCTGTGCATCATGCCAACTTCCTTTCAGCTCTGATCATGCATACAGTAATTCATGTCCTATCCAATATTACCTTTTGATAATCCTCTTTAGATCTCAGAGCAGCTTCCATCTGTTCCTGAGAGAAGGTGTAGATGGCCGAGCGATACTGTGTGCCAAAGTCATTACCCTGCCGCATTCCTGGGGAGAGAAAAAACACACTGGGCTATTAAGATCATACTTCATATCGGGTTTGATTGTAGTGTGAATAGTCAATAGCCCTGATTTTTGGAGCAGGCTCTGTACATCTGGAAGAGCCAGCTCTGTATAAGCCAACAGTCTCATATGTATCTACACAGCTGATTATTTTTAGCAAGTTCATACCTCCTTTGAGTTAAGTAGACGTGGAATGATTCCTCTCTGATCTCTCCATTTAAATGACACACAAATGAAATGTGAACATTTTATATTTGGGTGAATTGCATGGCAGTCAAATACAGAAATAAAGCCTTAATAGATCTCCAACTTGATATTTTGCGTGCGTGTGCGCCCTATGGTTCATTTCATAGTAAGCAAGATATCCCTAAAATACTTTTTTTCACCACGCAAACATTTAAAAATCTCTTGCTGTTAGGCATGTCCAAATATTTCCCTGTAATGCAGAATTAAATCTGGCTGAAGGAAAAGTTTCCCAGTGCATTGAAAAGTGCTGGCAACTTCTCCTTATTTAACAAATGATGAGGTTCCTAGTTTAAAAAAAAAGTGTCTACTGCTGAGTTCTGGCTGCAGCTGGCTCACTACTCCACCTGGATGCACTAGAGGTGGGAGTAACTCTTTGGAAACCAGGGATGTAGGAAGTGGGTTGAGCGTTCCCTGCAAGGAACCCAAAGAGAAAGCATGGCTGAATTTGTGTTTCACAGAAAGTTTCTTTTGGGAATGAACAATCCAGGATAGGTGGAGCTCCTACAACTAGCTTAGACTTTCTTTCAGAGCAGGTTGGAAAAGGGCATCTCATATGAATTGATCCGTAGATGTTAGGGGCTGGAAGGGACCTCTCAAGATCATTAGGTCCAGCTCCCTCCGCGCTTGGGCAGGAAAAACTGCCGGGGTCATATGACCCCAGCAAAGTGAGCGTCCAGACATCTCCTGCGAGAGCGTCTTTGCAATCCACAGACATTGATCATGATGGCATACAGGATTAAGTACCCACTGATGCGGCTCAGTAGTAGAATCCTTGCTTCCATGTGGGAGACCCGGGTTCGACTGCCAGACATGCATATAACTGCAGCCACCAAGGCACCAGATGTCCAGACTTGGACTGGCGTTTGGATTGTGTTTCGATGGCCTAAAGAGGGAAGAAAAGTCTGGGGAGCCTCCAGTCCTCTATATTCCTGCCTAGACATATGCATTGATGGTCCTGGCGACCTCTCACCATGATCCAGAAAGATCAGCGGTTGCCTACTACTACAGAATAATGTCTCGTGGCCAATCCTGGGTGTAGATTTTCAGCCCTTGCCTGGATTCAGCCTACAGAAGATTTGATACTCTAAACACTGAACTATAAGCTATGGGGTGAGAGCAATGCAGGATTTTAGTTTTGGTGATCATAACGGTCTCTTCTAGCCTTGACATCTCTGAACTCAACTTGTCCTATTACACTACATGCTGGCTTAGGCAGGGGCCCCTCCTGAACAGGAAATATTACTATGGCTAGCCAGAAGCTTTGCAATATGACCAGTTACCTGTTGAGATCTGGGCTAAAACGATCTTCTTTATTTAAATTACAAGTAAAAAAGAAAATAGATTTTTACCAAAAGTCTCCAGAGGTGGCAAACTAATGAATTATCTAACTGTGCTACTTGCACCACATGATGCTAAGGTATGAATATCGATTTTGTGTAGCTAAACATACATCTATCAAGTGTTGCTGCTGCTGTTGTCATTATTTTTAATATATTTTAGATGTGCAACCTCTGTTGTCAGAGTGCAGCGCTGATATTTTTTAAGCCCTCAGGCAACTATTACTTGTTGAAATTCGCTAATCCAATGAGTAACAAATGAGGCAAGAAATTCAATTTACTAAACAACTGCTGTAGGAGGACTGATCTTAATAATCCTGGCTTGGCTTAAAAGTGTTTATTTGGGTGGGTGGGTGTGCACCTGCATGGGCGTGCGTGTCTGCATGGGTGCATGTGCAGATGTCTGTAGGTGTGGATGTCTGTGTGTCTGTGCGGGTGCATGTGTATGTGTGTCTGTGTGTCTGTGCAGGCACATGTGTACATGTGTCTGTGTGCCTGTGCGGGAACATGTGTACATGTGTCTGTGCAGGCGCATGTGTACATGCGTCTGTGTGCCTGTGCAGGAACATGTGTACATGTGTCTGTGCAGGCGCATGTGTACATGTGTCTGTGTGCCTGTGTGGCTGCATGCATGCAGGTCTGTGTGCACGTGTGGGTGGTTGGTCATGTGTCTGTGTGGGTGCATGCATGTACATACACATAAATATATGTACATTTATTAAACCAACGCAGGCTTTAGGTAGAACACACGCATGTGTATAGCCACATGTGCATGCACACATGCAGACACACACGCACACTAAAATAAAACCTAATATCAGCTTTAAAAAAGAAAAAGTCCACAATGGCATCTGTGCTTAACCCCGCTTCCTTTCTGGAAGGGCAGTTTAAATACTTTGTCTTTTATGGTACTGTACATTTTTCATTTAATATAATATATTATCATATATTGTAAGGCTTCAGATAGGAGTTAAAAATATGGACAATTAATAGAAATGTGAACTCTGTTGGAAGAAGCCTTGTAGGTAACTCAAAAGCAGTTCTTATTTTAGTCTTTCAATACTATTGCCATTGATTCTAGCAATGCAATATTTCTCACCTCTTACAGCCCAAAAAAGGGTTTTTTGTTATGACAATGGGCCAGAATCTGACTCTAATTTCACTAAAGACTATTCAGTTATTATAAAGTTGCAGTGGTAGGAACAAAGTCAGACAGGCCCAAGGTCTGTACATGGCAGAAAACCACTTTTCAGTGAAAGATAATTAAATGTAGGAAGAAAGAAATGCCCCTTCTACCACCCATAATGGGGTAGATAAGAGATAGGATGAGAGAGAGAAGACAAGACCTAAGGTATTCTAAGGAGCAACTACAACACAGATAAAAACATGGCACAACATCTTCTGGGGAAATTAAAACACATCACCCCACATTCCTCAGGCATATTTAACCGATCCCTGGAGCACATGAAGATCTCTCGGCACCAACATAGAAATCATACAGAAGTAGGGCTGGAAGGGACCTCAAGAGATCATCTAGTCCAACCTGATGAAGTAGGAAAGGTCTTGTGTCCCATACAGGATTGGACCTGTAATCTTGGCATCCACCCCTTCGAGAAAGATATACAATCATGCTCATTCCCAGCACTAAATAACTTGTCTCTCTGGCTCCTTCAGTAAGAAGCCCCTTGACACCCCGGGAAGGGGGTGGAGGGACTTGGAGAACAGCCCCTTCGAGATACCATCCCAAACCCCTTTGTCTGAGACTTTTGCAAACAAAAGCAGACCTGGGCCAGCCACAGGCAACCCAAGCTTCCCGTCTGCCTTAATGAACAGGATCACTCAGAAGTTCTGTCTCAGGTGTTAATCAAGGAGTGGCTAATCTGCCATAGACTTTAAAACACCTGCCTTGCCTGCAGGGTCTCAACAAGCACCGTCTACCCCATTCGGGCGAGGACTGGAAGTCATAAAACTTTGCTGTGCTACATAACACGTAGCTGGAATCAGAGCGCAGACCTCCCTGACCCAATTTGTGTCAACTAAGCTGTAAGGAAATCAGTTCATTTCTAAAATGTAGCAGCATGTCAGGGGGAAGCCTTGGTCCAAAACAAATCATGGCAGATTGGAGCTTATTGAATTTGTTGGTAAAACAGAATAATGCAACAAGGGGAAAAGAAGGAAGAAAAAACCCGTCACTGTGTACTGTATTGTTCTGATTATAAGGAATCCCACATTTGCAGGTTCAGTGTTAGGAAAACCAGATTTTGGCCCAAATATAAATGGATAACCATAGCTGTAGCCCTGGAACCACTATTGCCCTCACTAAATCACACAGTAGATTCAAACAGGCTAAGGACAGAAGTCATACATAAACCAGTATAAGTGATCAGAAACTGGGTTAAACCTGTAACAGAATAGAAGTTCAGTGCACATAAACCAGTTTCAAAATGGCTGAAACTGGTTTAAGATAAACCTGGTTGAACTTAGTATCTGACTCAACTGATTTAGGTCAAACTGGTTTATGAAACTTCTGTCCCAGACCGCAATGAAGGAAAAGAAACACAGGGCTAAATGCATGAAAAATAAAATTTAAAGAAAATGCTCAAGGCTCATTATAGTCGTCAGCCTAAAATTGCATGTCAGCAGATAGCCTAACAAACATTTTTTGTTGACCAGAAAACTGTTTAAAGGTTTAAAGCAGTCCTGGTCCTGGTATCAGGGGCTCAAAATCCAAATCTTACTGATTTGAGGGATGTGGGGAAGGAGAAGTGGGTGGCTCTATTTGCACTATTGCTATGTGCATGTATCAGCACTTCTGAAGTGTATCCGACTCTGCATGGTTTCCTGCCCATCCACCTCATAGACTGGGTCCTGGCTCTATGGCTCCAGTGGTGACCCTGTCATATGGATGGCTCCAGAGCTGGGACCCAATGCTTCCCAGCCCCTGCAGAGGAACCAGAGGTCTGGACACCTTAACCTGACACCGAAATGTTAGGGCTTCTGAGATCCTGGCTTCATGATGAAGGATTCATTCATCACAGACCAAGAAGATCCTGGGAAAATGTCAAGTGGGGGTGATCTGGGCCACCCAGTGTGGTCGTTCACCATGCAAAGTAAGCCCACTGCTGCCATACCTGACCAGATGACCTGGTATGGCACCTTTAGTAACCACGCTGGATGGCTCCTAAGAGTGCCATGCAGTATCATCTGCTCTGTACAATGGTACCATACTGTTCAGATTACAGGTTAACCCTGTACATAATATCTGGGTGTGTTTGGAGCGGAAAAAAGGTCTACTTATAATTGGAACAAGACAGTATTTATGAGCTCCCCCTCAAGCTTCAGTGCCTCGCTTTAAAGAAAGACTTGGGAATCCACCATCCTTCTGTGGTTCCCCGGACACAAACCACCTGCTGCAAATGCCTCTCCAGCCTGACGACAGCAACCACTCTGCCTCTGCCTAGCTGCCAGGTCATTCCACCAAAATCAACACCAGGAAACCAGATGTGTGCCTGTGGACTCTATTCCTTAGAAAACTAGAATAAGACACAGATGACTATCGGCCTGCTAAAAGACACAATTGCAGGTGATTCATCCAGCGTACCTTACAGCACACAAAAATATTGCTGGGAAACTCAGGACATGTATAACAGGGTTAAACGGATTATTGACCATGATCCTTGACTCATCTGGCTATGAATCCTGACGCTTGACAGGAAACTTTTGGTTACTGGTTCCCTAGTAGGATTTGCTATCAATAGGTATGTTGGCAGCACGTAGGGGGTGCACACCGGTGCACGCACACCCTCTGAGATTGGCCGTGCACCCCTGGAAGCGCTAGTCGTGAAACTGGAAGAGCCAGTGGACGTGCACTTCGGGTTTCACTACTGGTGGTTCTGCGCTCGATGATCAGCCACTGGGGGACATCCCCCGCTCTGTGATCGGCCATGGAGGACCCCCTCCCCCCTGCCCCATGTAGGTGATCTGGTGCCCCCCCCAGACTCGGGAGGCACCAGTCACCCATGAATAGGTACATAAATAAATCAAATCCTCATTGTCTTATATATGTATGCGTCCTCTAGATGTTCTCGTCACCTCAAACCATAGCCGTGAACAAATGGCAATTCAGGGAGCAGCTCCTGGTGGCCTGCAGAGAAAACGTCACGTAGTACCGTTCTTCCTTCTTGTATGCAACGGGTCTATTTGCATTAAGATGCAAGTCAGACCTTTCCTATGCAAGTAATTGCTATAGTTGTCACAAAGAGGCTGTAAGATTGTGAATGAGAGGGGAAGTATTCAAACATAATTTCTCTGTGAAGATGTGATCAAGGCCAAGAACAAGAATTGAGAACCAGGGCTAGTTGCAGTACCATCAGAACGCAGTCTAGGGAAGGGGACATGCTCTCCTGCAGAGGGTGTGTAGAAACAAGGCAGGGACTGAAAAGCCTTTCTGACTGATGTTTAAATAGGAATGTAAAACCTGCTGCTGAGGGTGATGAAAGAGAAGCAAAGAAGTCTGGATCTAGACAGAGAGATCAAGGCCTAAAAATAAAACCAAGAGGTCCAAGAGGCATATAAAGGTCCCTGCATGGCTGTTTTGTTAAGGGAAGGAAAGAACTACATCAAAAAGTGTTCATAGTACTATAGGAAAGTAGGGCAAGAAGGGACCTCATGAGGTCATCTAGACCACCCCCTGCTCAAAGCAGGATCATCCCAGTGAACTGTCGGTCTAACCTGCTCTTGCCTTCTTGAAGTGTGGGGCTCAGGACTCCAGGTGAAGTCTTGCCAGTGCCAAATAGAGTGGAAGAGTCTCTTCTTCCCCTGATTTTCAGGTGACACCCCTGTTACTACAACCCCGGATGCTGTTGGCTTTTTTTTTTTTTTTTTTTTTGCAACAAGAGCACGCTGTTGGCTCATATTCAGCTTATGGTCTGTAGTAACCCCCCCCCCAGTCCTTCTCTGAAGTACTACAGACATTCTGGAAGGCAGGGCTAGGATCCAGAATGACCTGGATAGACTGGAGAACTGGTCTGCAAACAATCAGACCTTGATGAAATTCAAAAAGGACAAGTGCCAAGTCCTGCACTTGGAATAAAATACTGCATATAATTACACATTATGCAGAATGATGCATTATAGTTGTGCACACAAATACAACCCGGAGAAAGAAACATTTGACCTACATTGATCAATTCAAGTTGCTGAGGCCTAGCAATGTTCTTTCCATCAAGGTCCTGTCTGAGTTGGCAACCTTATTTTAAAATTATTTTAATAGAAAGAATTCTTGCAAAGGTGCAAACTAATTTTATCTAACAAAATGAGGTATTATCGTCTTTATATATATATATAGAGAGAGAGAGAGAGATAATGGAGATATATATATATAATGGAGATATATATATATAATGGAGATAGATAGATAGATAGATAGATAGATAGATAGATATAATGGAACAGGAAACATCATGGAACATGAAGCAAGTGTTATGTGATAGGAGGGAGTTTCACATTACAGCTGGGATAAATAATCTCCAATACTGACCTCTGACAAGCAAGAGCCAAGAGCTACAAAGATCGCTGGGATTCTTTCTGACTTCAGGGAACCAAAATCTGATGCATCTCTTGAAGTAGGACCTGTTGTTTTTTTCTCCTATCCCTGAGAAGCAAACACTACTGAGAGCCAAGCTGGATTTGTGCTTCAGTTTTCCTGCTAATTTCTTTTCTCTGTGTGTGTATGTGTCCACATGCATGTAGGAGTTGTTGATTTGATTATACTTTAGATAACTAAGGCAAAGAAGCACCATGTGAACCTGAAGGCCAGCAGCTCCACTCACAGAATCACGGAAAATGAGGGTTGAAGGGACCTCAGGAGGTCACATCTAGTCCAACCCCCTGCTCCAAGCAGGACCAGCCCCAACGACATCATCCCAGTCAAGACTGTGTTTAGCCACATCTGCAAAACCTCCAAAGATGGAAAGTCCAACACCTCTCTGGGGAGCCTGTCCCAGTGCTTCACCACCCACCTAGTGAGAAAATTCTTCCTAATATCCAACCTCAACTTCCCTTGCTGCAGCTTGAGCCCATTGCTCCTTGTTTCGCCATCTGCCCCCACTGAGAACAATCTAGCCCCATCCTCTTTCAAATCTACCTTCAAGTTCTTGAAATTGAAACTGGTAGTAATAGAAACCCCATATTTCCACCAATATCAGTGAAACTGTGCTTCCTTATAGCAGCTGAAGATCTGGCCAAATTAAGAACAGTTATTGGAGGGTCCGTCTATGCTACAGACTGCTGTGTAGTGCAGAGATCCCCTTGCTGTCACCAAACCAACTAGCTAGGTCTCAGTAGCAGTCTAGCCACAGCAGTGCAGCTCTAAGGACAAACTAACTCACCCTAATAACCCTGCAGTATAGAGCTATCCAGGAACACATTCACAGCATCAGCAATGGTTCACAATTAGGGGCAAAGAGGATTGACATTGCTCATTTTAAATAACCCAGTGGAATAGGGGGGCTGTGTTTCTGAAGGACCAGGGAGCCCCAATCCTGGAAGCCATCAATTAAGGAACTGATTGACAGGAAGAACAGCTGACACTGTGTCAGAAAGCCATTAAATTTGTTATCCATCAGTGTTGAACTTGTTAGGTACTGGCTCCTTGGGCTCCTGCCCTGACTGTGCAGCTGGCTCTCCTGATGGGCATGGCCTTGCAGCTGCACATTCTGCAGCCGGCCACCACTTCTTTCCCAATGGGTAGACTGTGTCTCCGTGGCATTTCCAGATACAAATGAGTGGCCTGTGTAGAAGGCTGGTCAAACTGAAAGGCAGCAAGGCCCAGGTCTCCAGGCATAGGATTAGGACTAAAGCAATGCAGCAAGTCAAAAAGCAGGAGCCAAGAACCAGCCAAGTGTCAGGTCCTGGAGGTGAACAGCCAGGACACAAGTTGGGCATCCGGAGCTAGAGAAAGAAACCAAGATACAAACTGCAGATCTGGAGAGGAGCCTGAACCCATAACTGCAGGCTTTCATATTGCCGAGCCACAGAGATGAGTCGATGCTATCCTAAGTACTGTAGCAGCTACCCCTGGCTACAGAAAGTGGCATGCCTCAACCCGACTGGCCAAATGGGCTCCTGCTGACCTTTGGCGTGCATAGCAATAAAGCAGAAAATGCTGGTGTTGCACTGGCTTCTTGGCAACTTCAAGGATTTCTTTCACAAGTCCAACCCTCTCTTGCGATTGGGAAGCAATACTCATGCAACATCCGTATCTACTCCCCAATAAAAGAGGGTAATGGCATCATTCTTCAATCATTTGATTCTCAAAGGATCCCAAGCATAATAGAGACAAATGACTCAGGTCTGTTACTCTCTTCATTGTGGCTCTGTGAAACTTTAAAGGGCAGTTCGTAGCTCTTACTTTGATCATAAAAATTTCTCTGTGATTTATAGAGTTTTCTGTAGCTGTCACGTATTGCCTTATCCTCGCAGAAACCTGATATATCGATCAGTCATTTTCCCTTCCCCAATCAATGTCTGCTGAGTTAAGACTAATAAAACTCCTTCCTTCAGCTCATCATATCATTATTTAGTAAAAATCATTTGCAACGTGTCACCCTGACTTGATATCATCACTCACTATAATGATTACAGCTACACAGGTTAAAAGTTGCCAAGGGAAAGTAAAACTCTGAATAGCTGATTATTAAAGGAGAAAAATGGTAATGGAAGAGGAGTTAGCTTATGATGTGGACTGCGAGGTCTTGATGATCTTCAAGTTCTGGGGTGCAAGGAGGCTGTATGGATGCTAGGTAGGTCAGTGGTTTTTAGATAGGAAGGACCTCTCTCTAGACTTGAGGCATGTCTCGGAAAATGCCAGCTCTTAGCGTTCAGTCGTTTTTTGACCGTGGTGGGGGAAAATAGAGCCGTTTTTCTGTTGCAAAGAACTCAGAAAGACTGCAACAGGGCAGAGTGTTTTTAACACTGTGGATTCCTGTTTGAAATCTCTGGTTTATCTTGTGAATCGTATTAGCACTGTTAAGCGTGCAAATATGATGTGGCACCCCTTGACAACCCTTGACAAGATCTCAAGGTTGAGAATCACTGAAGTAGCTTCTTCAGGACGTAGCAGTATATTAATGAGCCGCTACATATTTAAACAGGCCTCTTTCACCATCAACGTTGCGCAAGGCTCCGGAGCTTTCACTCCGTATTTCTTCCGGTGCCAAGGAACAAGATACAGAGCAACAATTTAGCTCAGGAAAAAGAGAAACGTTACTCCGTTTCACCCTTGTAATACCGGGTTCTGGAGACATTTCCCAACTCAAGACATAGTTCTCCATTTCCTTGCCCGGCTGGTAGCCATTTACATCCATGTGAAATGAAAGCAGTGCCTGCATGGAGCTCTTCTCTGGTGCTGCGGGAATAGCATCAACCATTACACAAAATGTGAATCAGTAAAGAATCAGGCCCTTATATCCCACAGCACTGGAGAGTGCTATGTCCTGTATTACATCCAGTTTATGTTCAGTATTAGGTCCCACACTTCAAGAAAGACATGGAGAAATTCAAAAGAATCCAACAGAGAGCAACAAAAATAGAAGAGATCTAGGCAACATGATTTATGAGAAAAGGTTGAAGCACTGGGATTATTTAATCTGGAGGACAGAAGACTGAAGGGGGATTTGATCATAGTTTTCAAATATGTGAAGGGTGGTTATAAAGAGGATGGTGAAAGACTGTTTTCTGTGGCTGCAGGGGACAGGACAAGACATAACAGTCTTAAATTGCACCCAGGGAAATTTAGGTTTGCTATTAGGGAGAACTTGCTCACTGCGAGGGGGGTTAAGTATTGGGATGAAGTACCTAGAGAGGTTGTGAAATCTTCCTCCTCGCAAGGTTTTAGGAACAGATTAGATGAACAGTTGTCTTGAATGCTTTCAGCAGGGACAATTCTCCCTTGTGCAGGCGGGGTTGGACTAGATGACCTTCTCACATCCTTTCCAGCCCTACTTTTCTGTGATTCTAGGACTCAGTCTAGTGTCGGTAGAGAGTTCAGCGAGAGTGCAAATGAGTACCTTTTCTTTGTTTAATTTAGCAAACAAATGCTCAGTTGTTTTAAAGACACAGTTTAGTTGCAAACAGCCCATAACTTCAAAACTGAGTGCTTTTGCACGAGTGCTGTCCAGACAGTTGATTAAGAAAGAAGGCTTCTGATGGAATACACTAGCAAGAACACTGTTGCCTGAGATAGCCACCTCCCCGCCGTAAACCAGTGCTGAGGATGATAGGCAATGAAAGCAATTCCTGTACAAAATACCAATTGCCATTTTAACATAATAGAGCTTGTGGTCCGTTACCTCTTTGCTGAAAGCCTGGATGTGGGTGGATCAAGACAGGGGAGACTGCATTCTGGTTAAGGTTTGTCGCAATTTTTGTCAAGGTGCATTTTTCAGATGAAGCAGACTGTTCCTGAACTGGGCTTTTACTGGTTTCTTATTGCTGTTTACTTTTTCTTGTCTCTCTTGACTATTTAGTTACTTTTAGCTCGCTGTCTTGAGAAACGATGCCAACAGCTTATGGGTTTTACAGTAGCATAACTGGGGGGAAGGAGGGAGAAAAGGGGCACCCTCGCCTGGCGCTGACCTGTGGGGAGTGGTTCAGAAATAAAGAAGTTGCCGCTGGCAGCCACATGTTCACGATCGCAAACCAGTTCTGCTTTACTCCAGGTGTCCAGCTATGTCCCTTCACTGTTGGGTTTTAGGACCAGATCCAGTAAAAGATTTTGGCACCTGTAGGTTATGGGTTGCCAGGCCTAGCTAGGAGGCAACTGAACACAGCTGGAAACCAAAGCCCAGCAATAGACACCCATACTCCTTAGACAGTTTCTGGGGAGAGTTAAGTGCCTCAAAAGAGTCAATTCACAAATACCTACACACTCAGCAAGGAGCTGCCTGGAGCTCACCAATAAGAAATGTTAAGCACAAGAGTGTGCCTGAAGTCCTGTGCCCCTCCAGAACTTAGATACCTCTCCAGCAGCATCCATATCCCAGAAATCAATCTTGAGGAGTGATACCTATAATGATTCTTTGAAAGAACCAAACAAGGCCCAGTGTTTTCCTTTCAAAAGGCCACTGGTAGTGGTAGAGTGGTAGTGGTAGTGTGGTAGTGGTAGTGGTAGTGTGGTAGTGGTAGCGGTAGTGGTAGTGTGGTAGTGGTAGTGGTAGTGGTAGTGTGGTAGTGGTAGTGACGCCAGGACTCAACTTTCATTAAATCGCCTAGTGGTAGTGTGGTAGTGGTAGCGGTAGTGGGTAGTGGTAGTGGGTAGTGGTAGTGGTAGTGTGGTAGTGGTAGTGGAAGTGACGCCAGGACTCAACTTTCATTAAATCGCCTCATTGTTAGAGGAGATGCCCAGAAAGCTGGAGAGCCAGGCTCTAGTTTCATCTACCACTTACAAAAACTTAAAAACAAGGTTGGGTGGTGGCACTCTCCACCCGTGCTTTTCTGGGCCACTGGACTGAAGGGAATGCAAGATTCACCAGGCCAGGAAAAGAGACAGCAGGAAAAAGGGAGCCTGACTAGCCTAGTGAATGGGGCACTTGGCTTGAAGGAGGGAGTCTGGGTTATGGTCCCTAAATATAATTTATATATTAGCTTAAAAAGGACTCGAGTTCTTTAAGAAATAAAAGTGTCGTATAAAGGTGATATATAGTGATAGTAATTGCCAACTGTGTCATAGTTTAATCTATCATCCAAATTACGATCGCCATCGCATCAGTGTAGGTGGTGGGTTTTATTTAGTCGGCTTTTTCTGGAGTTATTTTGCATTCATAACCTTGTGCCTGAGCCCAAAGGAACACTAAAGGAATTCTAAAAGCCTTAATGGGGACCAGAAAAAACTAGCCTATCTTCTGGTGAATGAGAGCCGTTTCAGCCCCCTAGTCAGCTGGCAAGGGATCCTGCATCATTGCAGACCTGCCTTGTTCCTCAACCACAAGCATGCGTCTCAGGTGTCCCTCATTTCATTACTATGTTATGTGTGTGACGATTACCTATGTGACACTTCACAAAAATATAGTCGGAGGCCAACCCTGTTCCAAAGACTTTAAAAACAGACAGTGCAAAAAAAAAAATGGTCAGAGGAAGAACCAAGGCACAGAGAGGTGAAGTGACAAGGTCACAATGGCAGGTCACTGGAAGAGTTATCAATAAAACCCATACGCCTGATTCCCAGCATAATCTATACTAGACGGTGGGCATTGAGGCTGCTCTGATGCGCTGTGCATACCGTGCATCAGAGCAGACTCAATTAATCAAGTCTGATGGGGTGTGGTAATTACCGTGCTCCAGCAGACTGTAGCACCACGTGTCTCCACACTGACAAATGGCACTTTAACTAAAGCTCCTTTGACTAAAGCTCATTTAACTAAAGCGGCCCCACCGTGATTTTTCAGTGTGGGGACACTGGTACACGTGACGCCCCAGGCGCTTTCATTAGAGCAGCTCTAATTAAAGCGGCTCCCCCCCGCCACTCCCAGAGCATGTCTATAAGCGCCCAGTGCTGCCTTCATTTAGACCCAGCATTAGCTCCATTCCACCTAAAATTCATGTTCCTAAGGGCCTGGTTAAATATTAATTTTAGGTGGCTCCTGGAACTCTTAACCCCTGGATGATCTACACATTAACACCTGAAACTAGTTTTAAGCACATGTTAGACAGCTTAAAGTGATGTAATTCCAGGGCAAGTTTCTCTCTGATCCATGTTCCCCAACTCATGTTCCTTTAGTGTGTGGCCACTCTCTACAGATGGACCCCCCCCAAGCTGCAGTCCTCCAGCATCCCAGGATGCAGTGTCTCCTTCCCAACTTTCCTGTTCTGTGTGGACAAACTTTCCACCCCCTAAACTCTACTGCCCAGGGAGCAGTTCTGGCACCAAGCCAACGCCTCTGCCTGCCCTGGGGATGTGACTATCCCACCCCCATGGGTGCAACCCTGTGCCCCATGCCCATATCAGCTAGCCAGGTCGCAAGGCACAGAGGGGTCCAGGAGTAGGGTCTTGGGGGTGGGGGAGAACAAGGCAAGGGACTGGATTGGGTCCCTTTGAGCTGGGGCTTCCTTCCCAGGGCAGGGGCAGTAGCCCCCCTGCAAAACACATTCCCTCGCCCCTCCCAGCTCCCAGACACCCTGGGAAGCATGACCAGCACCCCCAACACCCGAATCCCTAATCCCAATTTATTAAAACATGAGTCCTTCTTTAATTTATTTCCTCTTTGTTTCTTTTTAAATTTTTTTTTCTTTTGTTTTATCGTTCAGTGGCTGACTTCCTTCATTGCACCACCCTTCTCCCACCCCTATTTCCCTTCCACCTCCCATTCCATTACCCACCCCCATTAACTCTCCACCTCCAAGCTTCATGTTTCTCCCCTCCACCTCAACCCAGCTCTCACCGCCCCCCACCTAGAGCAGGGATAGAAACAGCTCTGTGATGGCAAAGCACAGCTGTAGCTCCTAGTCTGGCCCCTGCTTGCCAGCCCTCTAGCGACAAGCCACAGCTGTGCCAGTGGGAGACAGTCAGGGAAGGGTTTTAGCCTTAAGGTGCGACTGCTCCAAACTCAAGCAGACGCTGACACTGGTCCGTGTGTGAGCAGTCCAAAGTGCAACATGTAACAAGGCCCTGAGATCAATGTTATAGGAGTACTTCCAATCAGGAAAGGACTCCCATAGCATTTTAAGTGTCCTGCGTGAATAATTTCTTCTGTCCCTCATTTGTATCTTTGCCAACACAATGTGCCCCATTTGCACATGGCAGGTTGATATATAATGAATCCATAATCTTAATCTTGAATACATAATGTTTCGCCCTCCATCTTCATGCTGTCTCTTGCAACAGGAAGGTACTTCCTGAACCAATTTGTACTTTATTCTTCCCTCCACCTATTCCTTCATGTCCCTCTTGAACCCAGGTGCCCACAAGAAATCAAACAAGTGATACCTGTGTAAGGGGAGATCGTTCTAAAGTTACATTTTTAATGATCAAGTAATACTCAAACTTAGCCTCTGCAACCACACAAACCTACTGTTGCGGTCTACTCCCTCTTCCTTCTCTTCTATTGTTTGTCTCAATACATCTCTATCATGTCCTGAATAACATTAGGCAGGGGTTGTGTTTTGGTATAGATTCATAGATTCATAGATGTTAGGGTCAGAAGGGACCTCAGTAGATCATCAAGTCCAACCCCCTGCTCTGGGCAGGAAAGAGT
>NW_005842292.1:333655-336235 GCF_000455745.1 Alligator sinensis | reverse complement strand
AGATCCAGTTTCTCTAGTCTCTCCTTGTAAGGCTTGGTCTGTAGGCCCTTAACCATACGAGTGGCCCTTCTCTGGACCCTCTCCAGGTTATCCGCATCCCTCTTGAAGTGCGGCGCCCAGAATTGCACGCAGTACTCCAACTGCGGTCTGACCAGCGCCCGATAGAGGGGAAGTATCACCTCCTTGGACCTATTCGTCATGCATCTGCTGATGCACGATAAAGTGCCATTGGCTTTTTTGATGGCTTCGTCACACTGCCGACTCATGTTCATCTTGGAGTCCACTAGGACTCCAAGATCCCTTTCCACTTCCGTGCCACCCAGCAGGTCATTCCCTAGGCTGTAGGTGTGCTGGACATTTTTCCTCCCTAGGTGCAGCACTTTGCATTTCTCCTTGTTGAACTGCATTCTGTTGTTTTCTGCCCACTTGTCCAACCTGTCCAGAAAGAGAAAGCTGCAAGAAAAACCTGTTTTTCTTGCATGTCCACTTCTCCCCATGTCCACTTCTCCCCATAGCTTTCTGTCATCTGCAAACTTGGACAGAGTACACTTCACTCCCTCGTCCAAGTCACTGATGAAGACATTGAAGAGTATCGGTCCAAGGACCGAGCCCTGCGGGACCCCACTGCCCACACCCTTCCAGGTCGATACCGCCCCATCCACCACGACTCTCTGGGTGCGACCCTCCAGCCAATTCGCCACCCACCGGACTGTGTAGTCATCCAAGTCACAGCCTCTTAACTTGTTCACCAGTATGGGGGGGGATACCGTATCGAAGGCCTTCCTGAAGTCTAAGTATACGACCTCCACCCCTCCTCCTGTGTCCAGGCGTTTCGTAACCTGGTCATAAAAAGAGACTAGATTGGTCAGGCACGATCTGCCTGCCACGAACCCGTGCTGGTTTCCCCTCAGCATAACTTGTCCTGCCGGGCTCTCACAAATGTGGGCCTTGATAATTTTTATCAAAGACTTTGCGAAGGATGGAGGTGAGACTGACTGGCCTATAGTTGCCCGGGTCCTCCTTCCTCCCCTTCTTGAAAATGGGGACCACATGGGCCCTTTTCCAGTCCTCTGGGACTTGGCCCGTGCACCACGAGCGTTCAAATATTCCCGCCAGTGGCTGGGGAATGATGTCGGCCAGCGCCTTCAGCACCCTCGGATGGAGCTCGTCCGGGCCTGCTGACTTAAAGGCATCCAGTTCTTCCAAGTGACTCTGCACCATCTCGGGGTCTACGCATGGTAGTCTGGCGCCTTGCTGTATGTGTTAGCACAATGGGCCAAATCCTGATTTGATCCAGTAGGTGTTACTGTAACATAAGAATAATAAAATAGATGTCTCTAGCTAAAGGTAAAGGACAAACTTCTGGGTATGGTGCTCTCAAAGCAAGGCAAATACTCCCTTATAAAAATGTGAGTGAAAATTGCAGGCAGAGACAAACAGCCATTCATTGAAAATATTGTTGTTTATCAGAGTCAGCTTTGACCTCTTGTACCTAATTATACATGAAAACAAAGATTAAAAGCCTGCTAATAATCACTGTAAACTATGATTAATGATGCCATGCCTCATCGCTTCAGCTTTCTAGACCCAAGTACACTTAATTCACAAGAGGGTTATCTAAAGAATACAACGTGCACTGTTTTGTCTTAACTTTATGTAATACTTTCATTTGATGTGGATTATGAACAGTCTGTCCAAAAAAATGCTGCAAGAAAAGACTTGTTTTAGGTTACTTCTCTGCACATTGACTAATTTGTACTCAAATCCAGATGTCACAGCATGCTCAAAACAGCCGTGGAGTTCATGGGTGTTTGAAAAGCTGCTGAGACATAAAAAAAGCAAAGATTCCTCTCTGGAGAATACAAACCTGCAAGCCTTAAATGAACAGGAGAGTCCACTCCAATTCCTGGCCCTCTGAGCAGGCACTAAGAAACAAGCCCAAGTGACCACTGGTCACTTCACAAAAGCATTTCCCATGCATTGGGGTTCACGGTTGCAGGCAATCTAGGCAAAAAAGCGATCTGGAGGAGCAGCAGGGATATGCTACTGCAGACCGTTACACGCACCACAACATCTTTGATGACCACGATGGCTAGTGCCCTGATTTTTCTTATATCCAGGGCAGCATTTTGCTTGCTGTGGAGATACTAATAGATAACATTACACTTAGCAGTTCAGGACGGCTGGATAACACATCTTTGTCAAATATAAAACGAATAAGTTAAAATAGCTTGAAAAGCAAAAAGAAATCACAACCCAATTGGACTTTTGCCCTTGAGCCACAATTGATTCGGCACGGCTTACTTCATAATGCAAACTGTTCAGCCATCTTATCAACCATTGCGCTTGCTAACACTCCACTTCATTAAAAAGATGCAGAGTCAAATATCAGCGTCTCGCTGCGATATGGAAAAACAGCAGCTCCTTAACGGGAAATATAGGTCAGAAAAAGTCTACTCTAATTTATTTAAATAAAAAGCAGCCGGATATGCAAATGAGGTCATGACAGTTGAAATTTGTGCAGAAGTGAAAACAGCCTAATGGCATGTATTTGCTTTTTCCTACATATTACGCGCTTGA
>NW_005842292.1:308042-333624 GCF_000455745.1 Alligator sinensis | reverse complement strand
GGGGGTGTGGGGGGGGGGGGGGGGGGGACATAATTTGGGCATGCTGCGATAAGGCATCTCAAGTTGTTAAGGAAATGAAGCTGAATTCTTAAAGTCAGGCAGTCACTTAGCAGTGGCTGCCAGCAAAGAACATGTTTGGTACTTGCTAGGAAGTCCAGAAAACAAAGACCTCATGGAGCTGCGGTCTCACCCCTCCACCAAGGCTGGTCAGTCATGATTCAGTGGCAACACATCACTGGGCTTTCACTGGCAGAAGAGTCAGAAAGCATGGAGATAACAGGGAAATGTGTGTGTGCAGTGAAATCCATCCACTTATCCTCTTGGTATTCTGCTCCTGCCTTGTTTTTCAGCAAGAAGAGAGCATAAGTGTATGAGTATAAATTTCAGAATGGACTCGCATCTTATTTGGCCTAATTCATAGTTTCATAGTTTCATAGTAGCTAGGGTTGGAAGGGACCTGAGGAGATCATCTAGTCCGACCCCCTGCCATGGCAGGAAAGAGTACTGGGGTCAAACGACCCCGGCCAGATGTTTGTCCAGCCTTTTTTTAAAGACCCCCAGGGTAGGAGCCAGCACCGCTTCTTTTGGAAGTTGGTTCCAGGTCCTAGCCACCCTGACAGTGAAGTAGCGCCTCCTGATGTCTAGTCTGAATCTACCCTCTGCCAGCTTGTGTCCATTGTTTCTTGTCACTCCTGGGAGTGCTCAGGGGAACAAGGACTCCCCCAGTGCCTGCTGGTCCCCCCTGACTAGTTTGTAACAGGCCACTAGATCCCCCTCAGCCTTCTCTTGTGGAGGCTGAACAGGTTCAGGTCCCGTCGCCTCTCCTCGTAGGGCCTGACCTGCTGTCCCCTGACCATGTGGGTGGCCTCCTCTGGACCCTCTCCCTGCTGTCCACATCCCTCCTGAAGTGCGGCGCCCAGACCTGGACGCAGTACTCCAGCTGCGGCCTGACCAGTGTCGCGTAGAGGGGGAGGATCACCTCCTTGGACCTGCTCAAGATGCATCTGTGGATGCACGATAGGGTGCGGTTGGCCTTCCTGACCACATTCCCACTTTGTCAGCCCATGTTCATTGTGGCATCAATAATGACTCCAAGATCCTTTTCTGCCCCTGCACTGATGAGAAGGGAGTTCCCCAGCCTGTAGGTGTGCCGCTGGTTCTTCCTCCCCAGGTGCAGCACCTTGCACTTGTCAGTGTTGAACCCCATCCTGTTCTCATCCGCCCACCCCTGGAACCTGTCTAGATCTGCTTGCAGCCTGTTCTTTCCTACTAGCATACCCACTTCACCACACATCTTAGTGTCATCTGCGAACTTGAACAGGGTGCTTTCTACCCCCTCACACAAGTCGCTGATGAAGATGTTGAACAGTGCGGGCCTGAGGACCGAGCCCTGGGGGACCCCACTGCCCACATCCCTCCAGGTTGAATAAGACCCGTCCACCACCGCCCTCTGGGTGCAGCCCTCCAGCCAGTTAGTGACCCATCTGACCGTGTAGGCATCAACACCACTGTCTCCTAGTTTCTTAGTGAGAGTGGGGTGAGAGACCATGTCGAAGGCCTTCCTGAAGCCCAGAAAGACTATATCCACTGCGACACCTGTATCCAAGGACTTGGTGACCTGGTCGTAGAAGGCCACCAGGTTGGTTTGACAAGACCTGCCCCTAATGAACCCGTGTTGGTTGCCCCTGAGCATCACCTCCCCTGCCGGCCCTTTCTCGACATGTGCCAGGATAATTCTTTCAAAAAGCTTCCCCAGGACCGAGGTAAGACTCACGGGCCTATAGTTTCCTGGGTCCTCCTTCCTCCCTTTTTTGAAGATGGGGACCACATTGGCCCTTTTCCAGTCCTCCGGCACATCGCCTGAGCGCCATGATTGAATTGTGCTTCCTTATTGTACAATGACCTCACGCAGTCTTATTTTGCTTTTCCCAGGAGTATTTTGGCACCCAGAAGTATTTATACAGACTCCAAGGACCCTTCTAGAGATAACTTTGTAGAAGGACTGTTTCAGTTATCCCCAAACCATCCCAAAGTCTTGGTTATTATCATGTTTTCTCAACAGAACAGCCCAGCTGTTATCCTCCATTTTATATCTGTATTGTTGATAATTCTTCCCCACCCAAACTAATACATGTTGGACTTGATTGTGTCTCATCATATTGATTTCAGCACTTTTCTCTAATTTATCAACGCTGCGCTATACTTTATTGCGATCCTCCGAAAGCCTCCCAGCTTTGCACTTATCACGGAGTTAATTGGCACACTCTTTACTGCACCCTCCAAGGCATTAATGGAAACATTGAAGAGTATTGGACCAAGAATGGACCCCTGAAGGGTCTGAAATGGTATTTGGACTAACATGTGATTGTGTCTGGTGACAATAGCTTTTGCATTTCTCGTGTTTTTGTTGCACCTTTTAATAATGCTGAAGCATCAGAATCTCATACCATTTGAAATAGGTGCCATCTCCTTTAATCAGGAGACTCACAAACCCATATAAAGCACGGAGGAAATCAACAAACAGAAATGTAAAAAAATATATCAGAAGTGGTTACATTTTACATAGCTTAAAGATTACTTTCTTCTGTTCTTTAATTCCTAAATGAAGTTGCAGGCCTGTAGCAGAATATATAATGCTGATTTAGGGTTGCTTTAGCATTTTATATGTGTACAGCTGTTCTTCCACTGGTATAAGTAGACACATCTGCTCATTAGCAATACAATGTAATTTCTAGTGTCTAATTCTAATTATTTGCAGATGATAGAGTCCTTATGCAATGTCTAAAAAAAGTACAGTCCTTCAAAAACTGGTGAGAAATAAATATACCCTCCACCCTGCAACTAAACTGAGCCAGCACAATGAAAACTAGATATTAATTTAGAGAATTAATATATTGGCATTGGGGCTAGATGCCAACTGTTTGGATGGTCACAGATGAAACGGTTTGTAGAGCTCTTCTTTATCGTGGATACACAAGTCAAAGGGGATAATAGGATCTTGCAAAACGTGTTTTCATAGACTCTTCAAGAAGTGGGACTGGAAGGGACCTCCAGAGGTCACATTTAATCCAACCCCCTTCCTGGGATAGGTTCATCCCTATCCAAACCATCCTATACAAATCCAGAGTTAGCAAAACTACAGTCAATCCTGACACAACACAAAAAACATAACGCCTCAACCTGCCACAGGTAAAGCAGGGGGAGCACAGTGCTCAATGTCCTGCTGCTGCAAATGTTGTTAAAATATGCTTGATAGGGCCAAGGAAGAGAGCCATACCTCCCGTTACTGAGGAAGGCAAAAACCCCCACTATCCATACCGTTTTCTCTAATGCAAACTGCACGCATCCACTGCAAAAACACCAGGACTGCTAACATGTCTAAAGCATAAGATCTTCCTGACAAGGAAAAAGAGAAAAGAAATGCATTTGTTTGTAGTCAAGAGTTCTCTGAAATGAGCTTCTACGTATTCATACATGTGGGATCAAGTCACCCACTAAGTTTCACTGCACTTGAAATGCAGCCAAGCCGCTGCTCACTTCCTCTCACCGTTTCAGAAATCCCTAACCTGGGAGTCCAAAGACGTGGATAATGTGGGTGGGGAGTGTGACTGTGCAGGGGTTCATCTTGAAGAGCTCTAATTACAGGTAAGGAGCCTGCATTTTGTCTTCAAGCAGCCTCTCTGCCTATTCCTGCTTGCAGGAATTAGCAAGCAGTAGAGCCCGAGGAAGGCCGGCTGAAGACTTCTAGGGAAGGACAGACAGCATAGCTGCCAAGACAAGCATCTGCTCTGGATGCCATTGAAGAGTGAGCAGAGGTGAGTGATTGCTTATTTGCCCAACATAAATCTCAGGAAGGGAAAGGTGGTTTGTTTTAGTTGCTGGCTAAAATGTCATTAAGCTGTAGTCACCTAATGCTGTATGATGACACTGCCTTAGTCTGGGACAATACCTCTGACTAATACAGGAGGCTAAACCCCAGCCAGGCCACGATTATTATGAAACGTAGGGTGACGTTACACGTTACACTTACACCACACGTAGGGCACTTAAAATGCGAGCATCCGCACATGAAAACTAGCTACTAGGGGTATGCAAAATGGACCATATTCGATTCGGGTTCAGATTCGGCCCAAATCGGGGGACAGTGATTTGATTCATTGATTCGGATCACTGTCCCAATTTGATTTGGCCAAATCCAAATCTGAAGTTTCAATGCTGATTCAGAGAACGAGCAATTCAGCCATAGACACAGCTTTAAATGTTTTTTCTACATACCTCAAGGTACCAGCGTGGTTCGTGAATGCTGCCACAGTGGGGCGGATGGAGCAGCCCACAGGAGTGCGGGGGGGGGAAGGGGAGGGGGCAGGGGCCCGTGTACTCAGCAGCCGACCCAGAAGTTTGACCAGAAGTACTTCTCGGTCCACTGCCAAGCACGCGGGGGACCCCCTCCCCTGTGCACCCACAGACCCAGGAGGTACCAGTTGCTGATCTGGGGGTTGGGGGGGTCCCCTGCGCACTCCCCAGTGGACCCGGAAGTGAACCAAAAATGCTTCTGGTCCACTTCTGGGTCCACCGCCGAGCGCGCTGGGGACCCCCCCCCCGACCCCCCCCCCCCCCCCCCACGGGATGCTTCATCCGCCCCAGCATGTCAGCATTCATGAGCCACCTGCTACCTTGAGGTATGTAGAAAAGACATTTAAAGCTGTGTCTATGTCCGAATCATCGAATCTCTCTAAGTCTCTCTGAATCGACTCAGAGGGTTCTGATTCAATTCGGAGAGATTAAAGGGTCTCCTGACTTAGAGACTGAGCCGCCGAATCAGGCCAAATCTCCACCGAATCGAATCAGCGGCCAAAGCTTCGCACAGCCCTACTAGCTAGTCATGCTAAATGCCTTCTGAACTTCTTGAGTTACAACATTTCAGGTAAGGGTTTACCCATATCATATTAAGGTAACTTCAGTCTGCTCCGTGAACATAAAATGAGCAATCGGCAGACCTCCAGTATCCCAGGATGCACTGCTTCCAGTGTGTGTGGTATCTGAGTAAACGTGGTAGGACAAAGAACAATCTGATATAGAAACCAACACACTCCCCGAGGATAAGATGACACTCCCTTAATTCCTGCTAAAGGGGATACCCCTAAGGTGAGAGAAATTCGTCTATTCTGTGGTAGCATTTACAGTGCGTCGAGTATTGCAACAGAAAATTGAGTTTCTTTCTTGAAGCAATCCCAGCAAAGCAACTACTCCACACAGTGCTAAAGACACAGAGAGCAACTCTGTCACAGACGTGGTTATTCTGATGAGAGGAAAGTTTGGTCAGTGTATCAGAGCCTGGAACAGAGATGACAACCAAAAGTCTTTTGCCAGAAGTACGTTTAATGTGCTGTGAAAGCTCACTGAGCATTTTAAACTAGCAGTCAAAGAGGACATTATCCAATTTACAAGATTAGAAGCTGCTCAGATGGGAAACTCCATGTAGGCATATATTAGGTTTGGCTGGTCGAAGACTCCTGCTTTTCAATGGGACTTTTTAGACTTCTGCAAACAGTTATAATCAGGGATCCCAGCAATCCAGAGTTAAAGTGTACATCTTAGTAGGGACTCTGAATGTACCAGAAACTTTTAACATAGGACTTAATGGGTATTAATATTACACTCATGATACTGCATGACAGAGTTGCCAGTCTCTAACCATGGCTATTCAAAGCAATTCAGGACTAACTGGACCGCCACCCGAGGGCTCGTACAGCAAAAGAAATGGAGGCAAATCATAGAGGAATTCTTACACTTGATGCAGTCTTAACAAACTGGCTTATTTTTGGATCAGAACTAGACAAGGATATTATACCTGCTGAAGGGGGAAAAAAATTGTAATCAATATCTATTCCACTTGTGGGGAAAGGTTAATACATGATGGAGCCCTACTGAATTAAAACTCTGCTCACGAAGTCTGTCGCTGCATCATCTTATCGATATTGGATCTGGAACAAGAGATTTTCTTGATCCAACTGGTTAGAGCAACTGCTGACTTTGAGAGTCTATGTAATGCTTTTCCTTAAGGCTGTCCATCAGAATTTAGACAAATTTGCATTTCCTGATGGAGGAAAAAGGTCATTTGTGTCACAGAAATAGCTCTCACCTCCAGGACCTTTATGCGAAACCATGTCTCCCAGCAAAACTACGAATCAGAGAGTGAACAGAGATCCAATGAAGAATCCCCTCCACCTTCTCAAAATATAGGAAGGTGATACAGAGTCTCTGGGGAGATTGCTCCTGTCTTACAAAATAATGCAGCTAAAGAGCATTGAGTCATTGTGGCTCAGATACTTCTAGTTTCAAGAAAAGTTAGTAAAGCCTTGCAAAAGTCCTAGATGTAACCTGTTATTAAAATTACCAGCTAACTGCCCTGGTAAAGAAACTTGTTCACTGCAAGTAAAGGCCCAGGCCCCGACACCCAAACTTTCAGGGGGAACAGCCATAACAGCCAGACACTTAATGCCACAGAAAGCTTTATTGATAGAGCTCTTCCTTGACTCCTATCAGAGGTAGGCAATGACAGATATACACGGGAGACATAGAAATGATTCTCTGAAGAACGTCAGATATTGCTGGCAGCTGTGCTTTGATAAGAGCCTGGTGCAGCAGGAAGAATTCATCAGGAACCGTTCAGGAAATAACTACGAGCGCTGTCTCTGCAATGCAGAGCTGTGCAGTGGCCCATGTGGGGTTAATACAGCTGGACAGTTATGGAAAGTGGCTAACCCTTATTTGCACTGTGGCCAAGACACACACCTCATGCACAATTAAGTACTAGTGATGGATGCATCAACCCCTAAATGTTGTTCCTTCCAAAACAGGAGGAATCTATGCTAGGTTTACTGAAATGCTTATAGATAGAACATCAGAAGGGGAAATATGCTCCACCAGACAAGTAAGGCATTGTGCGTGTATGTCTGAATATGACCTGACAAGAGACACAATGCTGAACTGCAAGATCCATTATCCTAGGTCAGATCAGAAGCTTGCAAAGCACTTCCCTTTTCCAATGTTGCACAGCCTTCCATATGGCTTCTCTTTTTCCCTGCCACTCAGCCAAGAAAGAATCAGTAATGGAACCATAGTGGCAGACGCCGCTGACCTGGGCATTTCCAGGCCTTCAGAGTTGCAAAACTACTAGCCAACAGCTTTGCAATAGTCAAAGGCCTGAAAATATAATGCTGGCCAGGTCCCTGGCAATCGCATTAGGAAGTCCTTCTGGTCCAGCTGCCAAATCAAGTTCCAAGATGCCAGCATGGCTGACAGATCCAAATGCAGGCTTGGTTTTGGCCATGGATCCAGGTCTGTATTAGTCAACCACAGTTTTGTACTCAACTGCTTTATATCTAAGATCCTTTTCTCCTTTGGTCGTTTCAGATTCTCGCCTTGATGCAGACCGAGATCCTTTGAACGTCAAATTCAATGAACAGAGAGCAAGTTTAGACACCTTGTCGTCTCCCTAGGTCAGTATAACGGACATGGAGACCGCATCACATTCATGCTGAATTTAGAGAGGACCAGATGTAGTCAACCAGAGCTCTTCAAGATGAACCAGGTCAGATATAACTTTCCTTTTCCAGGCAGATGTTCTTCCAAGTCAAGGGTTAGCAACTTACAGCCTACAAGCCAAATCCATCCCATGAAGCCACTGGATCCAGCCTGAAGAGCTGTGGCGGGGCTTGGTGATGTTCTGGCAGCGGGCAGGCTTTGCCCATGCCTCTACTAGAGCCTGGCAGTGGGGACTAGCACTGGGACCAAACAGCTAGTAGCTGCACCCAAGTTGTGGCCACTTTTTCCTGCCCCAGCCCCAGCACAGCTCCTCCTGTTTGGACCAGGCACAGGCACAGGCATGAGCAAAGCCCCCCACCTCTGCAATGTCCCCAAGCCCACCACCACTGCTGAAGCCCCCTGGCCTGCACTGGACCAGAGCCAGATTATTCTAGCCCATGGCTCAGAGAGGTTGCCAGCCACTGTTCAAAGTCATCACTGGACTTAGTACCACCTTTATCAATGAAATATGAGGAGCAGACTCTGGCAGCTGGGTCCACATGGGCCATGAACAAGACAGGCATCTCTTTTTGTCTTCTCTCTTTTTATGTTAAAAAAACCCCAAACCTGGCCAATTAACTGAGAAACTAAACTAAACAAAAAGTGGCTCTGAGGGACAGGAGGCAAATGAAAAACCAATGAATAAAGTTTGGAAGCAGGAACCACAATCCAGAACTCCTCTTCTGGGGAGGGTGCTTTCTCCCTTTCATTCAATCAATGGACCAGCTTCAAGAGGAGGAGGATCTCAGCCAAACCTGACTAACAGGCTGGTGGTTAGGTCACTCTGAGCTGTAGCAGATAGAGATATAGGTAGAAACCCACTGAGCTTCGGAAGGGAAGGGCATCTAACCCAACTCTCCCATATCCTAGACAAATACTCTAGCCATAAAGCTACTTATGAAAGGAGGAGGAGGAGGAAAAACTTTATAGGGAAATCAGTGCTCTCTCTCAGGCAAATGTAGTTAGATGTTGCATAGATGTTTTGTTGCTCAGGGCACGAATGCCTTTAAAACATCTACATAGTCTGGAGGAAATAGTATTATGACCAGATGCATCTTAGCACACGTTAGATCTAATTGCTGCCCCTTGAAATGGTCCTGAAGAAGAACAGACGCCCAGAGGCACACTCACGCTCCACTGAAAGCACAGGACACCTACATGCGAAGCAGAATGCCTCCCTGCCCCTGGTTCATTAGCCTGGAAAAAACAGAGACTACATTTGGAAATGCCTTAGTGACACAGTAGAAGTTAGTCCTGAGTACTCTGAGCATGTTGAAGACAATGCAAGCAAACTCTTCTCCGCATGACCCTGAAGCAGGGCTGGACACAGGCATGGGCAAACTGGGCGGCCACCCTGGGCCTGGACAGAAAGGAGGCCTGAAAATGGTAAATTTTTAATTATTATTATCATTTGTCTCTGGCGAAGGGGGGCCCGGTACTAAAAGTTCGCCTGGGGCTGCCAGGAGGCTAGGTGTGGTGCTGCCCCGAAGGAAGGGAATGAACAAATTAACAGGTCCCAGAAGGGATTGCTACCTGCCCTTCCATGCACTCTCCCTTCCTGCAAGCACGAAACATGGAACGTGCCCTAGCAGCTGGATTAAAGCACATCTTTTAAAACGACACCTAATTTTGTTTTAAAGCTACTGAGCAACGGTGTGTCCATCACCTCCGACGGAAAGCGGTTCCAAGGTTTAATTACCCTCACAGCTGGGAAACAGCAGTCTCATTTCAAGGTTGAATTTACCTAACTTCAGCCATCGGATCTTGTTGTGCCTTTGTCAGCAAGATTGAAAGGCCCCCTCTATTCAATTATTTTTCAATGCATATGTTCCTGTACCGAGTGATGAGGCCACCTCTCACTTCGCTTCAGTCAACTGAATAAGTCGAGTTCCTTAAGCCTGACACTGGAAGGCTTGTTTTTTTCCGGGTCATTAATGTGGCTGTCCTTTGGACACGGTCTAGTCATGCCAGAGCCTTCCTGAAGTATGAACACCAGACCTGGACATGCCATATTAGAAGTAATCATGCTAATACTATGCACGGGGCAAGATCAAGTTCCTGCTTCTAATTGATACTCCCCTTTTTAAGCAGCCAAGGGTTGCGTTGGATCCTTTTGGCACAACACTGCACGGTGAGGTCATGCTGACGTGGCTATCCACAGTGACCCCACAACCCTTCCCTAAACCACTGCCTTTGAAGCAAAAATCTCTCTTCGTAGCTGTATAATCTGCATTTTTGGTTCCCAGGTGTATTCTCTTGAATAATAATAGTGACCCGTTTGGAAAAAAAATGGAAATGCACTACTGTGCATAATATTTCTAGGCATCATATCCGAGCTGATGTTTATTGAAACGGCATGCACGCGTAAAATGTTTTCTCAGTGCAGTTGCTCATTTATGTTTGCACAGATGTGCATAATGTCATCGTGCAGCCACTTCCAGGGAGGATAAATTAAACCAAAATGCTTGAATAAGGCAAGCAGCTAATACGCTGCCACTGCTGGTGCCTCTGAGCCTCGTGCCTTGCCTCGTTTTGCTCGTTTTCTCTAATCGTAAAAGATACCCACAGTAATTTTCAAAAGATGAAGAATGCAAAACTCGGGGAGGATAGAGGTTCTGCGCTTGAATAAAATGGCCAACTTTGAAGCTGCAGAGAAATATGCTTTAATTTAGGAGACAAAGGCGAGCATTAAGGAAAAACTGTCATAATCAAAGGTGAAAGGATTTTCTATTGTCTAGTGTCTCTCTCTGTGGGAATTTTCCCAGCACAGACAGCTGTAAAGGGGGAGGGGTATTGTGAGCTGCTGTATCCTCATTCTCTCGCTCCCTCTCTTTCTCTGTCAATAAATGTCTGCAATCATATTCTTGAGCTCCTGTGTGATTTCAAGGTTCATCTCTTCCATGCAGCTCAAACACTAATTATCCCAGCTGTAATTAGTAAGATAATTAAATACTGGCTCACTCATCACTCTACCTTGTGTCGGGTCATGCTTCTCCCAGAAGACCTTGAGCAGTTTCTCAAAGCTGATGCTTTCTGGCTGATACACCACTCGAACAACTTCCGCGTGGCCAGTTTTACCTTAAAAGACAATACAAAGCCTGATATTAGCGGTAAGCATGAACTACAGCGTATTTGTCACTTGATAGCGAGACGGGAAGCACAATGTCTTTGTTTTTCAAAAGACAAAGTAGGGAAGGTAGTTGTGTTTTCCCTTCACGCTCCTGTTAGTCCGAGCCTTCTCTAAAGTTATTCACAAGGAGACAACTGTCAGGTTGGATAAGGCCCAGAATGAGCTAAACTAGCTGGGAAAAGAAGAAAAAAACCAGGATAAGTAAGAATGACCTTATTATTGCCATTTACCAACTTTTGGAAAAATGTAAATCGCAGTTAAGTATTTCTTTCAAACTAATATTATGCGACACGGTGTTGTGAACGCAGGGGATTGGACTCGACAACCCAGAGGCCCCTTTCAGTCCTGTGTTCCCAAGAAATGAACATATTTGTACAATATAATGCATAGACTAGCATGTATTACCCAGCCCACTGAACACACAATGGGTTTCGGTGAGAGGATCTGAGTGCGTGACAGCTTTCTGATAGCAGATGAAACTCAGGGAGGGAACCACAAGGCAATGCATTATTCCTATTTTTGGTTACTTTATGAACCCTAACCTTCATTCCTTACACACCCCACCTCCCGGTGCTTGCAGGAAGAGACCTGGCTTCACCAAATGCAGAAGATCAGGCCGCTTGATTTCCTTTTATTGTAGCTGCTTAATATTTATCTGACCATAATGCCCAGAGGCCTCAGTTCAGATCAGCACATATTATGCTAGGCACTGTCTTGGTGTGTATAAAAAGTTCATAAATGAAAACAATATATTTCTTTTGCCATTAGAAGGTTTCTGTAAGTGCAAAAATTGCAGATTCTAGTCTCCGTTACATTTGCGTTTTCAATAAAAGGAAATAATAACCAAAAGAAAACAGGGTAACCAATCTTACATTGGGGGGAGATCCTGAGCATGCCATCTGAACACACTGAGATAGATTGGGATGTCATTTACATTAGGATTAATCCAGATTAACTCAATTGACTTCTGTAGAATTAATCTGGGTTTCTGGCTGTGTAGCAAACAGCTGAATCCGGCCTGTTGGTGGGTTCTGAATCAGCTGCTTCCAAACGAGGGGCCACCGAGCCTGAGAGTCATTAGGGAGAGCTCAGTGAAGACATTGGCACGACGCAAAGGAAAGTGAAAAAAGTAAATGGGATGCCAGGATATATTAAGGAGATAGAGAATATCAAAGAAAATGTACGCGAGCATTATATCCAGCAATGGTGCCTCTTAATCTCAAATCTCAAATACTGCAATCAATTGTGTTTGCTTTATCTCCGAGCTGAAATAGAGAAGAGAAATGGAAATGAGGAGATGCAAAGTGAAGCAGAGAGGAGGTGGGTTTAGTTACAAGAAGAGATTTAAAAGATTAGGATTAAATTTAGTCTGGAATGTAGAGAAGTAAAAGGGGATACGACAGAGGTTCAGTACATGCAACCATGAAAATTATAATGAAATCATGTGGGGTTCTATTCACTCTGCCTCACAACGCAACAAAGAGATACTCACCGAGATTAAAAAGCAACAAATACAAGGAAATTATTTTGTACATAGCATATAACTAAACCGTGCCATTCTTTCTCGCAGGATATTGCCCTGGCAAATACAGCTCCCAATTCTGCTCTCACACACACAACTTCTGTTGAATTCAATGGGAGCCAATGTGTCCAAGGGGAGAATTTGACCCCAGATTAACATAGAAAGATTACATGAATAAAAATATAATGTTGCAGTTAAATTGACCTAGTTATGAATTACAAGGACCTTGTCCTTTAGGCTGTAAACTGACAGCCAGCTGGAATCTGGATTATTCCATAGTTGGCCAGGTACGGTATATGGGGAGAAAGGTGTTTATTCCCCATCCTCCAAAGCATAGGTGCAGGGTTATGCTGCTGGTTCAGCTAGAGCAGGGGTGGGCAAAATGTGGCCCGTGGACCGGATGCGGCCCGCCAGGCCATTCTATCCAGCCCACGGGGCCCCTAAAAAATTTAGAAAATTAATATTTATCTGCCCCTGGCTGCCTGTCATTGCGGCCTTGGATGGCTTGCCAAAACTCAGTAAGCGGCCCTCCACCCAAAATAACTGCCCACCCCTGAGCTAGAATAGAGATAAAAAGGTTGCAATATGACAATTCCTATGCAGCGAGTGCATCTACACATGCACTTTACTGTGGAGTAGACTACCTCTGCAGTAACATCCGTGGTAAAACATCACTATCTACACGTACAGTGGTATTAGGACAGAGCAAACTAATTAACTCCGTTGTGGGAGACACGAGTGCTATCCTATGGTGGAGTTATTTACTCCGCTGCAACGCACATGTAGACACTGGTGAGGATGGCTGGGGCACACCGAAGCACCGCCCCAGCTCAACATGCTGTGGTCCTGGGCAAATATGTAAATGCTGTGCCCAGGAGCAATAAACTCCGGGACAAAATGCTCTGGAGTTTATTCAGGCACGTTCATTCCACAGGTAGATGTGCCCAGTATGACTAACAACCAAAACTAAGGGAGGGGCTGCCAACACCTTCAGCATACAGTTCAGGCTGCCAGGCTCTGCAATGGGCTCCCAAGGGAGGTGGTGCTCTCTCCTACCTTGGGGGTCTTCAAGAGGAGGCTGGACAGATATTTGGCTGGGTGATATGATCCCAGCAGCCGTTCCTGCCCGGGGCAGGGGGTCGGACCTGATGATCTCTTTAGGTCCCTTCTGACCTGAAGTACTATGATACTATGATGCATACAGTTCTCTCCATCCCTAACCCAGTGCAAACTCCAGGAAAGTTTTTTATCTCACTCGCTGGAGAAAACAAGCGATCTAAGACGACCACCTTTAGATCAGAAGAGAATCTCTCAAAGAGCTTCAAAACAACAAAGGTGCCACCTTACCTCACAACTGGAGCTGCAATTACGTCCTGTCAACACTTTCCTGACTGATCTGGGAATTCAAAGAATCAGCTTTCTTTTCCTCTGAAGAGGAAAAGCAATCACTGCATGCTTTGAGAGCTCCAGCCTGCCCTCAAGAAACCCACCATTATGTGTGTGGCTACGGGACAGCATAGGTTGTTGGAATTTAAACATATTTAAAATCAATGCATACTTCAAATCAATATTCTTCCTTGGAGGAGGAACAAGGTGGCACTATCTACCGTTCCTATCAGAGCCTCCATTAATTTTCCTTGAAGGATTTACATATCCCAGTGGATTTTTCTTCCAAAACAGGGTCTGGATATTAATGCACAGTATCACTAACTACCATTCTCCATTGTGACCATGAACCTGACAGGTCCTGAGCGCTCTTGTTTCTCACTGACTTGACTGCGGCAGTCACCTTGTTGCGCATAAGCAGAAAGATGAGTTAGAGGAATCATAGGAATCATAGGAAAGCAGGGCTGGGAGGGACCTCGCAAAGTTATCTCGTCCAACCCCCTGCTCAATGCAGGATCATCCCTGATCCAAGACCATCCAAGCCAAGTGTCTGTCTACCTGCTTTTGAACGTTTTCAAGGATGAAGAACCTATAACTTCTCCAGGCAGCCCACTCCGATGCCCGACCACTCACAAAGTCAGAAAGTTCTTCCTAATCTCCCACCTACACGTCCCCTCCTGCAACTTGACACCATTCTTCCTAGTCCTGTCCCCTACGGCCACAAAGAAAAGCTCCTCTCCATCCCTCTAGAGTCACCCTCCAGGTCTTTGAAGACTGCTGTCAAATCCTCGTCCTCTGCCTTCTCTTCTCCAGACTAAATAACCCTAGTTCTTTCAGTCTTTCCTCATGTCATGCTTTCCAGGTCCCTAATCATGTTTGTTGCTCTGCCCTGGACTCTTTCCAATCTGTCCACAGCTTTCTTGAAATGTGGGGCCCAAAACTGGACACACTGCTCCAAGTGTGGCCTCACCAATACCGAATCGAACAGAAGAATATTTTCCTTTGATTTGCAAGTGACACTCCTGTTAATACAACCCGGGAGGCTGTTCGCTTTTTTGGCAACAAGGGCACACTGCTGGCTCATATTCAGCTTATGGTCCACCGAAAACCCCAGGTCCTTCTCGGCACTATCGTCACCAAGCCAGCCATTCCCCGGTCTGTATCTGTGCATGCAATTACTCCATCCCAAGTGCAGGGCTTTACACTGGTCCTGGTTGATTGTGGACCATTTTCTCCAGTCTATCCAGATCATTCTGGATCCTGGGCCTGCCCTCCACAGCGTCTGAGACTCCACCGCACTTAGTGTCATCCGCAAATTTGCTAAGTGTGCACTTGATCCCATGATGCATTTTCTGTCAGCTGCCCTGGAACGAGTCCATCCAGCAGACATATTACAGGAATAAGGGAATGGAAACGGGGTTTCTGAGTGACCGGGGACTGGAAAAGGAGTCTCCCCACTGGCAAATTTTAGCCGAGTAGAGAAGATCAAGAAAAGCTCGGAGGCTGCTCTGAGCCCTGCAAGGAACCCACAAGCAGCGACTTCAGGCTACAAAACACGGTCAGCCTTTCCCAGAAAACAGACGGGCATTAAACACCGCTAAAAATTATTTGAAACCCACAACGATAGGCTGCACTTTTTCACTGCTATCCCCTGTTCCTCTTAGCGTCTTCTCTCTGAATTGCTCATAAAAGGACCATTTGTGCTCAGTGTCCCAGTGTCCTCAGTTCACCTATCTCCCTTGATTAGCTGATGTACAGCAATCATCCTGCAGTGTAATGCCCATTCAAGACCTGAGCTTCATTTTAATTTCCAAGTTTTAACAAGTGTGAATATTTTTTATGAGCCTCCCCCAAAAAAGCTCTGACGTTTGAGTCAGTTCTTTTAAATAATGTATTGAATCACTCAATATAATTGAATTTTGCTGTTAAATGGACAAATAGAAGCCCTTTATTTAAAGGAGCCATTATCTGATTCTGCGACTTTCCCCGTTATAGTGCTCAACTCGCCTTCAGCTTGGAAATGAGCTTAGCCATAGGAGAACCTTGCCGTAGATTATAAGACTTTATTACACTGTTGTTAAGAGGGCTGTTTGCCAACAACTGCTTGTCTGTTTATCCTCTATCCGTTTCCCACTTAGAAAACATAGCCACTCTCAGAGGATTAGCTGCAGCAGGCGCTTTCAATAGGGATTCAAACTCTGGCACACAAAAAGGCTCGAGTAAAGAGACATCTCTTTGACACCACCGTGCTGCTTTTCAATGCCTTCTTTTATATTGCTCTTTAGATCCTCACCTGCTTAACTCTCTCCCAGGTGAGGGGCCTAACCATGAGCTCAGAGTCATGCTCCTTCTCTAACATGCTGTCTGGTCCAATGAATATGTAACTGTGCAGGACTGAACCGCTTCTGATGGAGGGAGTGGGAACCTAGCTGCCCTGGACCACCCCAGTGCCTAATGCTTAAGGCACTTTCTTTGCACATATGGACTGATATCCTCTTAGGCAGAGGAGGGGATTGGTGGTCTTCTCCAGCCGGGGTGAGTACTCTAGTGACCATACTTTCTATGAAAGGGGGCAATGCCTTGTCCTTCCTCATTTTTTTTTTTTAAAGAAAGCGCTCTTACAATCTTTTCTCCTATGCCTGAAGAAGGGTGCTTGTGCCAGAAAGCTTGCAATTAAAGATTTTGTTTGCAAAAATCTAGTTGGTCTCATAAAAGATATCACTTCTACCACGAGTCCTGATTCCTTTTGCCTCCAGACTGGTACGGCCATAGCCTTAGGGTGATATGACCGCGGCACCCATTCCTGCCCGGGGCAGGGGGTCAGACCTGATGATCTGTTTAGGTCCCTTCTGACCCTAAGCACTATGAAACTATGAAAACTGGATACCTTATTCTTACTCTTTTTGTCTCAGACCAACACGGCTACCAAATACATCCCTGAAACATGGAAGATGCCGAATTTTAGCTGGTTTTGGATGATAAAGGTCATTGCTGAACAACAAGGACATTTTTCTACACCTCCCTGCCTGCCATCTGACACCACGAGGGAGGAAATCCTGCTTGATCTGCACAGCAAAGAGCAGCCTCGCAAAGACATTCTCATGGACCCAGAGGGAGAGATTTCTAGCTTCTGCTTCCTCTGTCCAAAAATGAAGTTTATTTCCTACATCTGGGGACTTTTTACCATCTTGAGCTTTCCCTGAGCCTGATGAAGGGTGTGTGAGCCTGACAGCTTGCAGAAAAAGATAATTTTTTTGCAATTTCTCCATTGACCTAATAAAAGGTATCATTTCTGAACCAAGAGTTCTAGCTTTTCGCATTTCTTTATTTTTCCTCAGTCTTTGACCAAATAAGTTCAGGGCTGTGAGACCTGTAAGAAGAGAAACACTTGTTTTCCAGGGAGAAGCAGGTCTTAATACATCTCTGCAGCACTTCCAAAATGCCTCATGCAGCTCTCTGCTTAGTGGGTGGCCTGTGTTGAATCCCATTCCTGGACATCTTCCCACATATTGTGTGAGTGGGCTAGGAGAGCAACTCATGTCTGCGTGTTGCGTTCCAGAGGCCAGGCACCTAAATCCTTATGGCAGAGCCGATGTGGAAAACTCCTGAGTTGAAGAATGCAGGGGTTTAGGTTGTAGCCGTGTCTCCCTCTCTCTTTATGTCCTAAGTGATATTTTCCTACCTCCTGGCCCCCCTGCCAAGGTCAAAGATAGGGACTTGCTGCAGGGGGATTTTGTGGCTGGTTTTCCCATGTGTTCAGTTCAGAAAAGTCAGTGTTCAATCCCCACTATTACCAGCCACAGCAATGCGTCTACCTTTGTGGGTCTACAATACAAAGCACAGAGCAATGTCCATGGTTTACTGGGTTTTTATACAAATCAAGTAGAAACAGTGGCTGCTTCAATTTGGCTAAGTGCCTTGCCGTACGACATCAATGCCATGTGGCAGACCTTCAGCTGGCAAAGACTGTCATAGTGCCACTGGCTTTGATGGGGCAGTGACAATTTGCACAACCTAAGGCTCTGCCCTGGTAGGAAAAGTGTCAGAAGAATTCTCTGTACATCTCTTGCATGTCCGTTTTCCTGTCTCCTACACAGATTTGTACACACATTCGTTATCAGGAACACGATTCCTAATTTCTTCCTAAAAATACGAGGTAAAGAACCCAGGCTGGGTATCTATGATTTGGCATCTAGTTAGCTAATCTTTAACTATATTCAGTAATTAGGGTGAAAATTATGGCATTATTCATCATTTTAAGGCCAAAAGGGACTGTTATGATAATTTCACTTGATCTCCTGCAATACACAGGCCAGAGAATTTCACTGGGCAATTCCTGTGTGAACTTCATGATTTCTGCTTCCTATATCCTTTAGAAAGACATCTGTTCTTTCTTTAAAACATGGAAGTGATAGAAGACCCACCACTTCCCAAGGTGAATTATTCCAGTGGCTAGTAACCCTTACTATTAAACATTTCCATCTTACTTCTAACCTGTGTTCATGTTTTCCAACTATTTAAGTTGGTCTAATAAAAGATATCAGATTCACCCAAAGAACCTTGTCTGCCGATGTCCTTAGACCAACACGGCTACAACCTACACCCCTTTGTCTAGCTTTAACATTTAACATTTTGTCTCTCTTGGAGACAATGCCTTGTCTTCTAAACTAAAAGAGTCCTCTGCTATCAGAAATGATCTTCCCATGTAGATACGTATAGATCATGAAAAAGTCACCTCTTAACCTCTCTGGGATGAAATAATGAGATTGATCTTCCAAAACCTCTTGCTGCAAGCAGATTTTCCAGTCCTTGAATCGTTCTTGTAACATTTTTCTGATGTCACATCCCCTTTTAAAATGTGGACATCAGAAGTGAACCAAATATATAGTTATGGTCTCACTAATGCCAGAAGCAATGGCCACAACACCTGCCTACCTCTACCTGACTTTATCTTGCTTATGCGGCCATGTATTCTGTTAAGTGTTACCCATTGCATTGCGCTAGGAGCTCACGTTCAGTTGATTATCCTCTGTAAACCTTCTGAGTAACTGTTCTGTAAAATAGAGTCCTACACTGCAAGTGTGACCTGTGACCTGCCATGGGGCTGTAGTAAAAACAATGCAGCAGAAAAATATAGTGTCCAGCACAGCCATTAATCTGGGGGCCACATTGCAAGTTACACTTAGGATGTGTTAACTGCTCTTAAAATGCAAGTGTCTGAGCATTCAAGCAGAAAAGCACATGCTAAGTGCAATCGTATTGTAGGCAAGCTTCTTTGGGTAGATGTGATATCTTTTCTTAAACCAGCTGAGTCATTGGAAAAAAGTTCTTTGCAAGCTTTTGAAAACTTGCAAAGAACTTTTTTATTCAGTTGGTCTAATAAAAGATACCACCCAAAGAAGCTTACCTGCCTAGTGCCTATTATGTCCTTAAACCAACACGGCTACAACCAAAAACTCTGCATTATAGTGTTGCAAAGTTATGACTTCTCACAGGAAGAGCATCTCCAGATCATACTACATAATGTGTTCAACTGTCAAACCGCTCCACAGTGATAATACAAGGTCCAGACTCCAGTGTGGTGAGAGGGCTGGGACCAACGATCAGCCGCTTGCCGGCCCTGTCCTGGTACCAGGTTGGAACCATTTCAGGACTGCCAGAGGTAGAGACCCAGCTTGCCCTGGCTTCCCATGGGCAGGCACTCCCAGGCTTGGCACACAGTGAGACTATGCGGCTCGGGGCATGGGGGTTGCACATCTTCGCGGGCAGACACCAGCTCTTGTGCCTGGTGACAGGGTCAGTGTCCCGGGGGATGATGGCAGGGGGCACACCTGGGTTCAGCCCCATCCAGACTGGGATGAGAGGATGGTAAGCAATACCAAGTGACTACTCCGAACACAGAAAGATGGCACAGTAACACTCACTATGATCTCAGATAAAACACGGCCCAGGAAAAAGCCCTGCAGAATGATGCTTGATTTAATGCACACAGAAGCTGAATCTAGCGCTTTATTCATGTGCCCAAAGACATATCTTGCAAGAGCTGTAATGTGTGTATTACTGAAGAACTTGCGGTGGGGGGAATCTGATATCATTGTTATAGCAAGTTCGATTGTTGTGAGCTGTGATTTGTTGTTGGCCGGGAGTAGACTGAGGGATCTTGACCACTCAGCAGGATGACCCCAGTGACTATAGCCTTCTTAGACCGACAGATCCCACAGGAGACTACAATGAAGGATGGGACTATAACCTATGCTAGTGATGCTCAAACTTCTGGCCTGCAGGCTGGATGAATGGTGCTAGGCCAGTCCGCATGCCAGATATGGCGTGCAGGGTGGGTCCACAGGTGTGATCCAATGTGTTGGCCTGGCTACACATGCCAGCCCAACACCACATACAGCCCAATTTCATGAGGTGGATCACCACCTCAACCCTGCATGCCAGATCTTGTAATGCAGCCACCTGACCCCATTCACCAGATCCTGCTGTGTGCCAGCCTGACCTTGCGTGCTGGATCCTGCCATGCGCTGGTCTGACCTCGTGCACCAGATCTGACAGGATACTGATGCTATTTAGCACTCAGGCCCATGTCATCCAGCCCATGGTGCTCCTCACAGGTCTGGAGATTTGGCAGCACAGGAGATGCAATTAATGCTGCCACCACTTCCCTGCCACAATATTTTTGGACCCGTGGACCTGATGACATGATTTTGCAGCCTGGATCTGGCCTGCGGGCCAGAGGTTGTGCAGCATTGATCTATGCAAGTTAACATGGTTTTATCTAATTAAGCAACATGCAGCACTTATTAATTCAGCTATGCAGAACTTGATTTAATTATTTGAGGCTATAATTTTGGACCTGTAGTGAAACTTAGGACTGAATCCTATCTGACTTTATGTGTACAGGATGATCCTGCCTCAGGCACGGGACCGGACTAGGTGACCTCTGGAGGTCCCTTCCAATCTTAACTCAATGTGATTCTATGATTCCTTTTCTTTTGTTCACCTGGCTATGAGACAGCTTTTATGCTTCTCTAGGGGTTATCCTTGTGATGAGCTGAGAGCCGATATATCATCCACTCTCCACCATCATTGATGAGGTGACCTTTACCTATTTGCAACTCCATATCATCTTTGCAGCGCTACGTCACAGTCTGTCTGGTACTCCTTTCTGAGCACTATGGTTTGCACTGATCCCTACACAAAACTGCCTCTAAAAAGCCACAATTTAATCCTTCATATACGTGCATCAAATGTGCTTTTATGGGACAAAGCCCTCACTTTAGGTGATCATTGTTTTGCCCGAGTAACAACTGAAGGATGGGGCCTCATCGCAATCGATTCTACACATATTGCATTTCCCGTCATAGACCGGTGATATTAGGCAGCCTGGGAAACGCAGCTTTTTGTAAATATAAAATAAAACAAGCGTTCATGTAATTTCCAGATGCTCAATTTTGCTTTTCTGACTATAAAACATTCATTACAAAGAGAGTTTGTGAAATGCTCTCATAAGAGTTAAACACAGAAAAATTAATGGGAATCACAGAAACTCATAATTCCGTCGTTTCCTCCATCACAGCTAATGGTAGTCAAGTATGAGTGGCAGAACCTCAGATTGCAAATGTGTCAAGACTTATCAGTGTAAATGGTTTGCAATGTCTGCCTTCTGCAAAAGCAGTGTGCTAAAACAACAATCACATAGATAGTGAATTTAGCTGGAAACACAAGCATATTTCATAACCTTTCAAATGCTGAAAAGCTGAAACGCATCTCCTGGAAAAGCTGTTTAGAAAGCAATAAAAAAGAAAAAGGTCAGGAATGCACAACGGCACGATGAATGTGCTACACCAAATGCAGCTTCTTTTGAAAATATCATTGAATGTCTTGAAGATTTAAACCTGGATTCTGCCAACTCTTTGACTGGGAGTGAAGAAAAAGTATGTAGCTTAAAGTAGCAGAGATCATGATTTTTTTTGATCAAAGTGGGATCCGTCCAACAAAATTTAGAGCCCATGGCTTTGGATTTAATTCTAAATATGTTTTATTCCAGTTTCCTTGATGAAAGCACAAAGGAAATATACCGTTTTTTCTTGAGCTTTCATAAAAGCACCGTGAATTGTTCCTTATAAAGAGAGAAATATAGTTTTGTTTGAAACTGGGATGTGACCATTATATTTTGGTGATGTTTTTAAGGAGAAAAATATTATCCAGAATAATTTGTTATAAAACAGTTTTCCAACTTTTGATGTGTCAGGTATTGCATTCATTTCCCCCATTTTTAAAGGGACACTTCTCAAAGCTGACATGTCACATACATAAATTACATTCATCTTATATTAAAAATAATGCACATCTATAATACAGAGATGACTGTGAGCCTCTACATGAGAGGTTGAAGAGCTATACAATTCTATTTTCTTTTAAGCAGAGCCTATTGAGACACAGGCATTTCTAATGCCTGTGACACTCTTTTGTAACCAGTGGTGAAGTATCATCATTTTATAGAAAAGAAATTCAAATTCCTGAGCAATTTTCTTTTTGAAGTTTGTGATAAAAATTACAGTCCTGATGCTGGAAACACATTATATACATAACTTTATTGCCACAAATAGTTATTCACATGCCTTCAGGATAAGGCTTACATTTTTAAGACACTCTCATTCCTGGATTTTAGCTTGTGCACAGCTTAAAATGATAACTGATATTTTGAGTTAAATGATCAGAAATCACAGGCCCCCAAAAAATGTGCTTTGGTCACTCGCAGTCTGGCTCGTGTGTTTTGACAAACTCCTCACGTCTTTCTCATGAATTGCTTATCTAACATGCTCTTATCAAATACATCTGACAAGAACATGTCCACCAAGAAGTGGAGCAAGACTATTGTGATAACATTGTGAGAAGTCAGAGTGCCCATAACGAACTAGCTTTTATTTCCTCTCCCCAGTCATTTGAAATCAGCTAGGGTTACCAAGGTGAATATTCCTGCTATGTGACTGGCTTTGATAGCAACAGACTTCAATGACTGCTGTTACAATTACTAACTCACTTCATATGTGCCCTTAAAAAGCCAGAGATTAGCAACAACTTTCAATACTGAGTGGGCTCTGTGGCGGGCCAGTAGGCAGTGCTCCTACGCTGAACCACCCACCCTGCTGCATCTGACCAAGAACTAAGCTTTGAGTGCCTCCCTTGGGACACCTATGTCTAGTTGACCCCCTTCCTGGAGCACACCAGCAAGCCTGGGGTAGCCGCTGCCACCACCCTGGGTCTGGTCTTTGTCTGGGCTCTGTGCCCCCCAGGGTACACAGGCCTTGTAGACCTTGAGGGTGCTTAACCCACCATGAGATCTTGGGGTCCTGCCTTTAGCCTGAAGCATAGAAAGTAGTCTCCTTTAATCAGCCGAGCAAAGGAAGCGAAAAGGCTTGCCTAATGCCTCTCAAACATTTACTGCCAGGCTTGCAATGATAGATAGCTTTATTGGTTGAAGAGGGAGGGCATAGGGAAGGAATATAAACCAAAAGGAAGACTGAAAGAAAACAGCAAGGTTGCATAAGGGAGTCATTGGCCCTTTCAGCACATGTCGAGAACACGTAGGTCTGAGTTACTGGCTACAATTCAGATAAGTTACTCACAGCAATGTCCAGAGGCTTCTGAAGGTACACAGCTTCAGCCTGATTCAGTGACCAGAAGATGTTTCTCCCTCTCCCGAGATGGAAGGACCCTATTTATAACCTTTCTGACCTCACCACTTGGACCCAACCAACATCGAGTATTTTCTGAGCATCACTGATGTTGACCAGTGAGTTTAAATAATGTCATCCCTCACCTTGAGGGGGGACCACCGCTTTAGGACCACCCTCCCAGGTCAAAGGTGGGAAGTTTAACAATAGATGTGGCCAGAGAGAGAGGGAATTTCCACCTACCTGGGGATTCCCTAGGCAACCAGGTGGTTGCCTAGCAACCGGGTTGTTAGAGACATGGGCAGAGAGAGAGAGAAGGGGAGAACAGACAACCCCAAAAAGTGAAGGGGCTGGGATAGGTTTCTTTCACAGGCTCCATTACATATGAGACCTTGGTGATGGGCATATGGTTAAGGCTCTGGTCTGAGCTTTAAAAGATCTTAGTTCAGGCTCTATTGCAGATTACCTACATGATCTTGGAGAGTGCGATAAGTTTCTCCATGCTAGAGATTGCTGGCCATAAGTTAGGAATAGTCATATCTTCTTGCGTACATTGTTCCATTCATTTAGATAGTTCAGGATCTGCTCTTTGCAAATGACGCTGAATTCGTCTCTAACTCACCTGATGAATTGCAGATCATGATGAACAAGTTCTCTGATGCACGCGTCAAGTTTGGCATGGCAATCAGTATCAAGAAAACAGTTGTCATGTCTCAGGGCACCAACATTCCCCCCAAAATCTACGTTAATAATGAAGCTCTGGACTGCATAGATCACTTCTGCTATCTTGGCTCAACTCTTACCAGCTCACTTAACCTTGATAGAGAACTCAATACAAGAATCAGCAAAGCCTCTGTCACCTCTGGCAAACTTACCTCATGTGTCTGGAACAAGAAGCTGCTAACCCTAACCACAAAGGTATCCATCTATCACACTTGTGTCCTCAGTACCTTCCTTTATGACTATGGAAGCTGATTCCCATACTCCAAGGAGGAGTGGAGATTGAACAGCTTCTACCTTCACTGTCTCAGAAAAATCCTTGGAGTCACTTGGGACCAAAGGCTCACCAACAAGATCCTTGAGAGGACTGGCCTACAGTCTAGGAAGACTACGCTGAATGTTCGCAGGCTTTGCTGGCTGGGACACGTGGAGCGCATACCTCAAGATCATCTGCCAAAGGCTGTGCTCTGTGGCTATCTCAGGAACCGCCTGCAATGCAAAGGAAGGCCAAAGCTCTGATACAGTGATAAAGTCAATCAAGGTCTCAAGAAATTCAACATTCACGTTGACAACTGGGAGAGCCCTGCTCACAACCGCTCAGTCTGGAGAAGCCAGGTCAAAGCTAGTGCAGTCACTGCAGAGAGCCATCAGAGAGCCCAGGCTGAGGCCCGCAGCTGAGCCAGGAAGCAGAGTGTGCTTCAACCTCCATCTGATGAGTGGTCCTAAAGCCACTGTGGAAAGGCTTGCCACTCACGCATTGGGCTCTTCTCCCACACCACTGCCAAGCACCACTGAGTGACTGACTTCATTGTATTTCCTTTCATCTGCCAAGACACTGGATGGCTATTTAGACTGTAAATTCTTCAGGTTAGGACTGTTTCCTATGATGTGTATCAATGCATAACATGGTAGGTCTTTACTTTTAGCTGGGGCAATGCCGTTACACAAACAATAATTTCAAAATGGATGTACATTGACAAGGCTATGGTTACCACATTAGCTGTACTTTTACTCTATAGCACACAAAAAAGCAGGAGAAAGAATGGGCCGACACCTCTGGAAGAAAAAAATGAGCAGTGTATGCTTATGTCAAAATCCCACAGACCAAACTCTTGGGGTTTCCATTAATTAAAAGGAGACCTGGATTTTTCAGAATACAATGGTAAAATAACTCAGACACTAAGCCTCTGAACTAGATACACTTATAACTAGAGGTGCACCGATACATCTGTCCTCTATCGGATTGGCACTGATATAAGGAAAATTAACAGTATCAGCAGTCAACTTTTTTTTGGCTGATATGGCCAATAATGTGTCCAATAAATGCCGCATGCATGCATGCAGCTGCAGTGCAGCATGCAGGTGGCCAAGAGCGGAGCCTGGCAGCCTGGAGAGCAGCATCTGGCTGATAAGTCTGTTGTGGGGGAAGGGGTGGGAAGAGGCAAGGGGTGTGGGAGGGCAGATCGAGTCCCCTGTGGTGAGGGAGGGAGTGGAACTGGGGCTGGGGCACAGGCTGCCCAGCTGGGACGAGGTGCGGGACAGAGCCATGAGCAG
>NW_005842292.1:297635-308025 GCF_000455745.1 Alligator sinensis | reverse complement strand
GGTGGGGGAGGGCATGGGGGGAATGTGCCCCCAGATCTGTGCATGGGGCAGTGGCAGCAGCACTAGGAGGAATGTACAGGGGAGATATGGTGAATTTTGGGGTGGCTGCAGCCCCCCTCCCCCTGTAGCCCCCAGGCCCTAAGTGCAGCCTGGCCCAGCCCCTTGCTGGGAAGAGCCAGGCGCTGCCCTGGTCCCAGCCTGCAGCACCAGCCCAACCCCACCCCGCGTGCAGATCCAACAGCACACGCCCGCCATGCCCTCCTGGGGTGCATGCAGCTTCAGGAGCCAGCCCGCCAATGCCCCCGAACGAGCGACTCACAGATGTGTCCTGAGCTCCACCCGGGCAGTGCCTGCCCCTGGCTCAGCCCCAGCCCCACTCCCTCCCTCACTGATGGGACTTCAATCTGCCCCCACCATGCCCCTTCCCTCTCCCCTCCCATTCCCCCACAACAGACTTACCAGCTGGACACTGGTCTCCAAGCTGCAAAGCTGTATATCGGCAAACGGATCAGTATCGGCTGATATGGCTCGTTAAAAATCGGCCATCAGGATCACCCCAAAAAATCTCTATCGTAGTTTCATAGTAGGTAGGGTTGGAAGGGACCTGAGCAGATCATCAAGTCTGACCCCCTGCCATGGCAGGAAAAAGTACTGGGGTCAAATGACCCCAGCAAGGTGGGTGTATCAGTGTACCCCCACCTATAACCCCTTTGAGATCTCTCTGGGCATACCTCACAGGACTTAGGTCTTGTGTCCATGCCTTCAACAGGGTGGAATACCTGACTGTGAGACCAGGGATATGAGCTGTGATACCCTGCACACCAGCTGTCTTTTCCTAGTGGTCTGAGCATATGCAAGTATCTGTGGTTTTCTTTACCCTCTGAGAGTTTGTGGTCAGTGGATTTCAGTGATCACTGCACCCTTTTGAACACAAATGCATTGTTTATTAAGGAACAAAGATTTCAGAGGAAATACATAGATGCCCAATTGTCTCAGAGTACTATCAATGCAAAGCAGGTCCATTTCTTCAAGCCTCCCAACTGGTTTGGAGGTGTCAGCATCAGTTGTTCTTCATCTCAGCTTTCATAGAATCATAGACAATGAGGGTTGAAGGGACCTCAGGGGGTCACATCTAGTCCAACCTCCTGCTCAGAGCAGGACCAGCCCCAACTAGATCATTGCAGCCAGGGCTTTGTCTAGCCGGGTCTTAAACACCTCCAAGGATGGAGGCTCTACAACCTCTCTGAGGAACCAGTTTCAGTGGTTTACGACCCTCCTCATAAGAAAGTTTTTCCTAATATCCAACCTCAATTTCCCTTGCTGCAACTTGAGACCATTGCTCCTTGTTCTGTCATCTGCCATCAGTGAGAACAATCCAGCTCCAGTCTAGCTCGTTAGGCCCATGATGCTAGCCTCCATCCCCCACGTGTTAGATTTTTGAACAGCCACTTGCATACTTTTTCCCATGCTGTTTTCTCACCCTCTAACTGAGAGAAAGTCTCAGACTCCCACAAAACCTGCTTCCTCCTCTGTCAGGGCACGCCCTTTTAAAGAGAAGAAAAGTCCTGCAGTCTCTGGGTCATCTGCCCAGACCTTCTCACTTGCCAAACGCATCAGGCAAGCACACCAGGTGTTGAATCAAACACATTGTTTTTCAAGTGTTGGTAGATAGGTAGCTCTCTGGACCCACCATCCCACTTGCTAGAGTGCATTTCCTTACTATCCTATATTTGATTAACTTTATATATGCATCCAGTACACATCCCTGCAATACCCAGACAGTATACGGAACATGTGTGCATGCATATCCATGTATTGGTGTGTATGCATAAATAACAAATCTCAGCCTGTACTCATGACTTCTCCATGCAGGGGACCAATCATCACCCAAACTCAGACTACTGAGTGCTTAATCTTCTCCTCCAGTCCCTCCTCCATTATCTCCTTTCTGGCTCACTCCAGATAACATCAGTTTACTGTTTACATCAACTGGATCTATAACCTGGCCATCATTTTTACCTCTTTCTCTAGATGCTCATATCCAGGCCTTTCCAGGTGCGGCCTTTCCTATTCATTTGGACAGCAAAGCTCTCCTTTAGGCTCTCATCATTTCGTACCTTCACTAGGCAACATTCTTTTCTCTCGCCTTGACACATGCAGTCTTCGCCATCCCGAATGAGCTATAGCCTGTCATTTGGGTCATGTTACTTCTCTCAATGCATAGCTCCATTGGCTCCCCTTTCTGGTACCAAACATAACCTACTTACCTGCACTGTCAGAGCTCTTTTCTATACCATATCGCCTCTTGTTCCCTACTGAGAAGTGGACACTGCCCCCCACACATGGTAGGAACCCTTGTAAGCATCACCAATGCAACCTCATTAGCCTACATTAAATCTCTCCTTAAAATTCTCCTTTGCAGGAGGTCTACACAAAACTTGATAAAGTTTAGGACACTGATGTGCTGGGACTAATACCTATCATACCAACCAAGTTTGTCTCATTGTTTCTACCCCAATTGCCCATATCCTTCTGTTACCTCTTGTCATCTTGTTAAATTATAACCTCTCTGGGGCATGGACCCAATTTTTCTTCTATTTGTGCAGTACTTAATAATTAATGTGGCATTTGGAAATTATAGGCGACTCCAAATACATCACAACCTACTGAACTTGGTAGTAGTTCTATTTAATTAGCTGCAGAGTTGTTCTTTCCTTACCATGGTGTTCTGGGAATCATTAACTAGGTCGTTCATAGTGTTCATAATGTCTAGCACAGACGTAAACCCATTTTTCTCTTTTAAGTAACAACAGTAAACCTACACAACTCTACTGACATGTTTTAGGCTATGAATTTGGTGGCTGTGCAACAAAATGAACAAATTTTGTTAAACGACAAAATTAACAAAATGACCACCCTGAGATAACGCCAATGATCTATAGTAACTGGTTTGGGTTTGGGTTCACAAGAAGCCAACAGGCTCATACTACCAATCTCCTGGATAGTCATCTTCAAGTTGCCCATCATCATCCTGTACCAGCAAGATCTGTGAAAGTCACACCATTTCCCCCAACTGGGTTCTGAGAGTTGCCCCAGAGAGCACTGTGACTGAAAGAAATCTTTGCTCTCATACAAGAAATAATGATACTGCTACTAAACCTTGTTTTCCTTCCAGAGACCTTTCTGTTCTGTGACATCCGCTGTTCACATCTACTGTATTATCCTTTGCATTTAGTCGTTATTTGATTCCAAATGTAAAGCCTTACTTCATCGTATGTTGGCCCAAGCTTGCAACATTCGTGTGATCACTTGTTCCTGAATAAGTAAAGGGAATTAATAATTCTTAAAGAGCATAAGAATGAAAGAGAGATGAGGATAGTAAATTGTTTCTATGGCTAGTGTAATCCTGCTTGGATTAGGACAGGATATGTTGTGGGGAAGTGGGAGATGGAAACACTGCAGTTGCAAAGCTAGACTTCAGCCAAGTGCAGTGTGGCAAGTTCTCGTCCCCTACATTTAAAATATGGAGGTAACTGGATGAAGTGCAAGAGACTGTGGTCAAGCTAGATGATGTAACAGTCCCTCCTGTCTTTAAACTCCATTGGGCTGGAATTTGGTGCCAGCACCGATACTTGCCGCGGCTACCAAAACAATGGCAGCCACCACTCCTCTTGTCACTATATTTCTGGCCCTGGGGGCAGCCCGGCACACCAGAAGATGCAGCTCCACACTCCAGATCTGGCCTGCAGAGCTGCCGATGAGTCTGGAAATCTGGTGGCAGGATGAGCCAGGGCAGCACTCTGGGAGCTGCAGCACTTAACACTACCACCATTTGTTTCACTGCCAAATTTCTAGACCCTTGCAGGCCAACTCCATGGGCTAGATCCAGCCCCCAGACCATTTCTTGGCCATCCCTGTCCTACCCAGGAGGACTAGGCATTCCCTGAAGCACCCTCCAGCCCTCCTGTTGCACTCTCTCCCTAGGTAGCCAAGATGGGAAGACATGGGACCAGAAGGTGAGCAAACTGCAGGGGGCATGGCTGCATGAGATGAGCACTGCCCTGGAAGAAAGGAAACTCTGGGTTCTGGCAGCTGTTCCTCCTCACGATAGGGAGAAGCTATTCCACTGCTGTCTATCCAATGATTACTAAATACAGAATACAAAAACACCATTGGAGGTGGATGCAGGCCTTTCTTCTGAGAACCTGCTAGACCAGGGCCTAGTGGCTAAGTCATTTTGCTGGGAAGAGGAAGAAGAAGATTCAGACCTCTCTGGGTGAGGAAGGCCTAGGCCTTGGATCTCACACTGCCTCAACAAGGGAATAGTCACTGGGCTGTTAAGCTCCAAGGTAGGAGGGTTGTGTTTTCCTCCCCGCCTCACTTCCAATAGCTAGTCGCAGCTTTCCTGCAAACTAGCATTTCACGGACTTAGGGAGTTTATGCATCTTCCCAGAAATGTAGGATCACTACAAAATATAAGTACCTGGAATGGGTCCTCCTGAGCATGCTCGAAGGATGAGGTGAGGTCTGTGGAGAAGGGATCTGCATATGTGGCCCAAAATGCTACATATATGGTTCACATTAGCCACGTGAGTACTACTTACCAACATAAAGGGAATATGGGTATAAGTCTTGAAGTGAAACCAGCCTATATTGAAAGTTATGCTCTATCATTGAGATGTATTACGTTACCCTCCTCTGGTTACAGATCACCACAGAAAAGCAACAGAAAAATTAGCTTTAGGAGTGGTGGTCCTTCCCAATGCCACCCACAAGAGGAGACTGGGCAAGGCAGCACCTTTAGGTTAAAATGCTAATAATAAAGGCAGGTAGCATAGGTAAATGCTGCGATGTCAGGCCCTCGTCTTCAGCATTAGCTGCATGAGTGAGCTGATTAGCTTGTGGGAGGCTTGGTGTCGGTCGTACTCAGTATTGGTCGTTAGCCTCGCCCAAAGGCTGCACCGAGATGACCATACTGACTCTGGTTTCGGACGCAGCCTTTTCAAGGCAGCTCTATGTACTTGATGGCACTGTTGCTGGGGACAGTACGCTTCCCATACAGACATAGCCTTAGACTGATTTATCTTTAAACTCATTGTGGTCATGCTCAACTGAATGCACCTGCTCTCTCATCTCATCTTAGAAGCTAAGCTGTGCCAGACATGAGTAATAGCCAGATGGGGAATCACTTTGGGATCCCATGTGTCCTAGATATAAGGCAAGACGCTGAGGTTAAATATTTGGTGGAGACTACACCGTGGGAATGGAATGAGTGGCAAGTTTTCATAAGGGTCCATCAACACCACTGAGCTGGTAGATGAGAACAAAAAGAAGAGAAAACCATTTTAAAGACTCCTCTATGGCAAACACTTTGTACACGTCCTATCGATGAGTTCAGGGTTTTAGAAATTGTTTCCATTTCAATAACCGCATCTGTTTTTCACCATTTGCTGGTTCTCTACTTTGTGCATTTCACTCATTCTTTCCCTGGGAGGCTAAAGTACTGGTTTCATTTTGCTCGCAGATCATTTCACTTTCTGCTCCTCACGCGGTAGTGATGGATGGAACAAGGAAAGAGAACATCTGATCACAGTGTCAGGGGTCAGACTTGAACACTTAGGCTCAAATCCAAGTCCACTGTTAAACATCTAGGTATATTTTAGGCAGACAGACACGTGTGTTTTAGGTGTCAAAAGGCAGAAAGGCAAGTGGCACTAAATACCACTTACGTGGATTTTGAATCCTACTCCGGCCTCTGCAGCCAGACTTAGCTTTCTGAGCGCGCTCAGAAAAAATACATCACAGCCATTTATGTTTGGGTGAAATTATATGTTCCACTTAGACCATACTAAGGGCACTGAAAACATGAGCGTCCACACGTTAAAACTCAACCTGTGCTAAGTGCCCTCTGAGCATCTCAACGTTATGCCACTTCGGATGAGGGTTACCTCTGGGCCGTGACACCTAGTTCATGTTAGGGTAACTTCATACTGCTCTACAGAGATAAAATGAGCAATTTGCAGTCCTCCAGCATCCCAGGATGCACCGCTCCCACCCCATCTCTCCCACCCTGAGCCCTGCTTGCCAGCCCTCTAGTGGCAAGTCAGAGCTGTGAAGGCATGAAATGGTAGTAACCCTTAATATGTGACTGCTCACAGCACTTCTGACTTTAACACCGCTCTGCCTTCCAGAGGTTCAGCATGGTCTAAGTGCAATGTGTAACTTTATCCTTCTCTTGCAATCCTATTCTGCTGGGGAAGTAGATGAGTCTGTGTACATAACTGAAAGCTTAGCTAGAGAAAAACCATGCTTAGCAACTGCCTGATGCCAAAGGAGACCTTCCTGCCTCTTAGCCCAGTAGTCTGGTGGTTAGGCCACTTTGCCAGATAATGTAAGACCTAGGTTCCTCTCACCCTAGTGGTTTGAGTCTATATCGCTCACTTCTATCAAAGGTCCCTAATCACCAAGCCGTGGGCTAGGAATTGTCCAAAAAGGGGGGCGGGGGGGAGCTCCTGACTCCAGTGGTGCTTCTGACTTTAGCAGTCACTGGATAAAATGAACAAACAGCAGTGGGATACAATCTGTTAGACTAATGCTGGCCCAGTGAAGGGAGGACATTTAGGGCTACAAACAGACATTCAAAAAGCCCAAGGCAGAATCAATCTAAGCTATGTGGGTTTCTCTAACCACATAATTTAGATCTGTGGCATACAGAATACAAGTTCATCCTTTTGAGGGGGGAGGGGGGCGGCAAATCTTAGACCAGGTTCTGCCACTTTTAAACCAGTCTCTGTGTGCCGAACTTCTGCTCTGTTATGGGTATGGACCAGTTTAGCGTGCTGAACTTCTGCTCTGTTATAGATCTAGATCAGCTTCTGATCACTTATACCTGTAAAAGTGTAATGTCAGTGCCTGGCCTACATGTTGCAACGTAAATCAGGGTGAATTTGCTCTGCTGGGTTTATTTCCAATCGTGAATCAGCAAATGATTGTTTTATCAAAATATCAGGTTTGTCCTCTTCTGTACATGTTACAGCAAATGTGTTAAGAGTTTTCATCGTACCGGTGTGTAGCAACAGAGCTAAAAAATGTTCCTTCTAGCATCACAGCAAAACTGTCACACTTGCAGCTCTGAAAGCTAGGCCATTTCCTTCCACTTCTTATTAGATAATGGAAATATTTTAAGCTCAAGCTGTTCAATTTTTGCATTGCTATTTAGAAGAGTATACAATGGAGTTTTACTTAACAAACTACTATACTCTGGGAAAGCATCACAACATTCCATTTCAAGGCCCCGGTGCTGCAGTCTTTCCATGTGTGCAACTCCCTTAACCTCAATGGGAGCAGAAGGGCAGAAGTTTGAGGAATATGTCATGAATTCAGAAAAACTTTAATTCCAAGTCGGAAAGGAACAACAGGCATAAATGGATGTACCCATAGTGTCTGGCACCATCTATTTACAGCAGGCTTGAAAAGAGGAGTTCGAAAATATTAAAGAGCCTGGAAGATAAAAAGAAGAGGCTGGAATAAGATAATACAGTATCTATGCTTTTCTGTTAGAATACCAGAAAATGGAGCTTTATCCTTTCATCTCTAATGTGATTTCAATAAGAGGTTACATCCTGGTAGAAATATCTGAACAGAAGGTTAGACGCCAGCAGACATGACAACTCTCACTATTTGGAAGTTTTATGTATTCGTTTAGAATAAAACTGTATATACTCAAACATTTTATATCTGAGTGGTGGTGGCTAAAATCAGAAGAGGAGACTACAATACTGATAGTGTGAAAAATTCTGTTTAATATCTACCCTGCCTTTCAAAAATTAAACAACCTAACAACTGTCGGCATATGATATCTGAATAAATATGTTTTTTCAGTTCAACAGATGATGATTTCATTGAAAGAAAGAGGCAAAGAGCAGAACAGCCAATGTGGCTTCACAAGAGACTGCTCAAAGACATAAGAATAAAAAAAAAACAACCCTGTACTGGAAACAGAGATAGGAAAGGGAACCACATAAGGATAGACAAACATTTAGAAGGTTTGCAGGGAAACGATAAGGGCAACACAAATGCAGAATGAATCCCTGCTAGCCAACAGTGTTAGAGGAATAAGATATTCTTTGGAAATACATGAGAAGAATAAAAAACTCAAAAATTATAGAAAGAAAGTTAATTGAATAACGGAGAGGAAATCAACAATAATTCTAAAGCGTCTGAGTAACTGAATGAACAAAAAAACCATTGTGGCAAGACTCCATTTTAAAGGCTACAAGACATTCAGGAAATGAAAATGTTGAAAGCGACCGAGAGAATGGTTGGGGGAAAAATGGAGGATGCATCAGCATGTCTGGAGGATACGCGTTACAGAGTAACAAAGGAATTTCTCAATGCAGCTACCAAACTACGGGTAGTCAGGTTTGAGACATCTTGGAGAACTGGGGAAATACCCAATGAATGGTGGCAAAAAATTAGAACAAATTTTAAAAAATGACATACATCTCTTGAAAAGGAAAAAGAACCTAATATATAAAAGAAAGAACAGGAGAGAATCTGAAGATAAAATAATATACCTAAATACAAGCTTGGCCAAAGGACAGCACTGGCAGACGGCGTGAACCATTGCAAGCATTTAAAAAGTATAAATGACGACTGGCAAAAGTATTCCAAGATGGTCTATTATTCGATTCTATTTATCTATTCTAGGATGATCCACAGGGTAATGCAGAGAAATGGAATGAAATGGGAAAATACAATTTACACCAATCGTCAGGAAAATTTCAGTTGTGCAATGGGCACGTCAGAAGGAACCGGAGAAGGCCCTGCCACTTGAGTTATTAAAAGGGAGGAGGCAAAACACTTGTTAATGTCCTGTCTGTTGGAAACAATACAGCATTAACAAGGGGAGGCTTCGGTGATTTTTTTTCTTCCATGCATAATGCTAATTATTTCTTCATAGAAAGGCACTAGTCCGTGTCCTTTACATTTTTATGAAAGGAGATCGCTTCACCCTTCCCACATTTTTAAAGTTGTGGTCATGTAAATGGCTGTCTTGTGGATTGGTAGTGACAACCACCCACCTCCAGGGCAGAGAAGCTATTTTTTAAATATCGCATGCTCTGTGCATAGTTAAAGGAGCTGTTAAAGCAGTAAGAGTCCTTTGCAAAGTGCAGACGTAATAGCAACAGGTCATTTACAAGTTCAGGCAAATAAAATCTTCAAATCAAAAGGATAGAAAACGATATAATTTTGGGTGATGAGTATCATTGGGTAGACAAAGTTAAGACTCTTCTTTAAAGGAGTTTGAAATCCTATTATTTAATTTAATCATTAGCAGCAGGGTTTGCCACTGAGGCTTTAAATCAAAGCATTTGAAACATCATCGAAGAAATTAGTTATTTACCCTGAGGTCAGTATTTAAAGAATACAGTAAAGTCAGAAACAGCCAAATATTAAACATACAGGCCTACGTGGGAGATAAAAATGCCTGGAAGGGCTAGGAAAGGAAATTCAAAGCAGGAAGTGAGGATGGTGGGCTGGGGAAGAAAGGAAGGAAGGAAAACAAAATGAGAAGAGAATGGGATAGAAACGTGGAAGGGGAGAAAGAAACAATATGCGGGAGAGAATAGGAAAAAAAACCCAACGAGAGAAAGCCAACAGATAAGCCAACCTAGAGATCGGTGTTCAGTGAAAGTTGCAGCACATGTAATGACCAATGACATAGGTTTATGTGGCTTCCTGAGGTTAAATTTGGGCACAGTTGTTCATTAAAAAATGAGGTGAATTAATTGTGTTTAAAAGGTTCGCCACAAAAAAAGTTAGCTATCTGGAAACTTTTATTAAGGCCTAATGATCGATCTACTCCCCTTTGTCTTTTACACTTGAGCTTGACTCTGGGTCAGGCAGCTATAGAAAGACTTGGGCTGGTGTCTGATCACTTCCCGGGGGTTAACGGTCTCTGTGAAACCTGTGACGAAGCAGTATATTTGTCATGATCTCTGCAAAAAGATGTTAGGAATCACGAGTGGTGTATTATGCCTAACCGGAGGTCATAAAAATGAGGAATCCCACTCACTGTACTCAGGATTGAGAATCACTGACATCCTTACTGAGGTTCAGGCTTTGTGGGAGCCCTCTACCACTCTTCTGTGCAAAGGGTTGTGTAAGGGGGCAAAGTCCACTAATAGCCTGGGCTTGGATGCTCTTTTCACCAGTTTTGCTAGGTTTTAACTTCGAGATCTTTTGACTTGGGGGCAGTGCAAGAATGGCAGCTGCCCCCGCTGCCATGGCCCCTGCTCCTGCCCCTGCTGCCACCCAGGGCATGGAACCTGCTCGTTAGGTCTCTGTGACACGGAGAGCATGTCGCAACCTGCTCCAGGGTAGGAAG
>NW_005842292.1:295846-297604 GCF_000455745.1 Alligator sinensis | reverse complement strand
GCTCTTCAGGAATCCCCAGGAGCGAGTCTCCTGGTCACACTGGGCCCCTCTGAATCTCTTGCTTACTAGCAATTAATTAGCTTTTACTTCAAAGTTAACTAGGTGCAAACATCTGCCAGTGCTACTACTCATCAAAGCTCGATGGAGTCTATGTACACCCTTGTGAAGATGAGATTACTGCAACCTAACTTCCATGCTGAGCCATTTCCATGTGCACCCGCTTCATGGTAAAAAGTTTAAAATGCTGTGATGATCAGTTTGCTACGGTCATAAGTCTGCTGTCTGCATACCTACTGGCTAAATATATTATCCTCACTCAGCCATTGCAAAAAGCGATGCCTGAGAGCTATTTAGTTGATGGATAATGACCGAGGCAGACTCTACATACTTGACTAGTATATACATGCACTCAATATCGTGTACCAGCATTTCCAAGTGCAAAATTCCCCTCTGCAAGGTATTTATTTAGTCAATGCAAACTTCTATACTTTTCTCATTCTAGCTGCTATCTATCTTAGGCATGCTCTGAGTGTATCCAACTTGCACTAAGAGCATTGAGATAAGCTTAAAAATGCCACCCACCTTTTGCATTATAGACTAATGCCTAGAGCACTCGTCCAGGAAGTGGGAGGCCTGGGTTATAAATCCTCTTTAACCTGGATTCAAAGCCATGGCCCTCCCCAAACCCTTGGTCTGGAGAATGCTGAGTCTCTTAACCATGAGAGTCTCAATTAGGCTGAGAAGAAAGGGAAAAGGAACTACACCCCGCAGGTGGCAGCTGCACCACTGGGTGGAAGTGACTGCAGGATTATGGAGCCGGAAGGAGAACAAGCAGGACTCATTAGCCTAGTGTTGGGGCAAGTTCTGATCACCGATGCTAAGGTTATTTCTGGGGTTTTTCTGTTTAATGCAACATGCAAGAACAATCCTGGCAACTGTTTGGGTGTGGGGGGATGTTTTCTTTTGGATTTTCTCTCTTGATTATTAATGAAAAATACAAGGATAACGACTGAACCAAAATTAAAGGGTATTCTAATCCCTGTCCGTGCAAAGTCAGGATATTGGTGGTGTCTTCGTTCCCCTGCTTTACCTCTGGCAAGATAGGGTGTTCTTGATATTTTGGGGCATTGGGTCTAGTAGCTGCACAAGAGGGTTGTTCGTGCGGTTTTGTTTGCAATAGGATAGATGGACAGTTGTGTAGGATGGTTTAGACACGAATGATCTTAGTTTGGGCAGGGGGTTGGATTAGATGATCTCCTGAAGTCCTTTCCAGCCTTATTTTCCTATGATTCTCTGATTGAACTTGCAGTAACTTTGGAAAACTTCAGTCAGTCCAGATACTATAGATACATATGCAGACATGGTCCTAAAGACCTAAGGCCATGTCCCCACCAACAGGAATGTGGCCTCAAAGCCTTTAGAAGTGCCACAAAATGCACGTGGAGCTCGTGATTGCATTTGTTGCACTGCATATTTGCAGTGCAGTGGCAAAATTATACACTGGGAAATCCCAATATCTAAAAACCTATGGTGGGGTGGGTGGGGGGTGCACACACCGCCTGAAGCCAGAGCCTGGATTGCCACCGCTACTGCCGCGGGAGGACTCCAGGTAAGGATACTGGGGCCAACACAGGTGCTGGCCCCGGCCTCCCTTACTCCATCTGGGGCAATTTGCTGCACACCAGAGCATGCATGCAGGGGCGTACCTGGAGCTAACTACCAGTGGCACAAATATGTGCTGCTGCTATTTGTCCCTGA
>NW_005842292.1:267822-295815 GCF_000455745.1 Alligator sinensis | reverse complement strand
TCCTGCTCATGGGGATGCATCCTCAGAGTTTGATCCAGCATTCATGGGAGGAATCAATCAGACAACTCTCTTTGATTTCAACAGGCGCTGGGTCAGGTTTCAAGAATTATAAAAGGAACCTGAAAACATGATTAAACACATTAATAAGATCTCATTTGAGGAAGTCCCAAAGAGGACAATGAACTTTTCAGATAGTGGCTTGATTGTAACCTCTCGGACCATTTAGAGTCTACTCTGCTATGAGGTTAAACGAATCCAGAGGTCTAGCGTCAGCCGGTCATAAAGGTGGAAGTATCAGTCTGAGCCAGATTTACAAATTTACATCGATGCCTAGAGATGCAGTCAGGTGCCTGATGAGATCTAAATGGGTAGGTACCTTACTCTCTCTGTAAATCAATGGCATTTAGGTTCCTGACTTGCTTGGGTACTTCATATATGCCATCAAGGCCATATCTGCATGTTTAGGCATTTAAATATTCTGGGAATTAGGCTCCTGTATTTGAATTGCAGGTAAGATTGCACACAAGCTCCTCCTGACCTTCCTCCCACCCTTGCCCACCATCTGCATAGAGCAAGAAGATGAGAATAACTGGCTAGTCCCTGAATCATGCTTCAGGGACAGCAGGGAGGGAGCTGCACCACTATGGTTATAAAACCAGTATTTGAAAAGTTATTAGGTGAAAGCCGGATATTATAATTTTGGACACTTGAGAGCCTTTCCCCCCCAGGTCATCTGTTCTTTTCCATTCTGCATTGCCACCTTGTGACAATCTCTTTGGCAGCTGAGTGGCCCATGGGAACTGAGTTTAGTATTTTCATTATGTTTCTCAGTAGAAAAAAACTACCTCATTTAGATCACATTATAAACTCATCACTCGCTAAAAATCAATTGACTAAATTAAAGCTCTTACTTAAAAGAGCAACTTCTGGATTTCTACAACTTTGTTTTTCTCTGACGTGGCCACATCAAGTTTTATCTCAAGATAAACTATACATATATACATGTGTGTGTGTGTGTGTGTGTGTGTGTGTGTGTGGGAGGAAGGGAGGGAGAGTCTATACATCCACACAATCTGCACGCATAGAGACATACACACTGCTATTGAGATGAGTAATATATGACAGTCCAGCTATATACCCCTGAAAAATGGGGTTTATAATGTGTTATTGATGGACTTTTGGTGGTAAGGGACTTTATCCATTTTTTATTAATATTACTGGGATGTGAACCTCATGGTTATTAAAAATATGTATTACTGCAGTGAACTATAACCAAGGCAGATCTGCTTATAATACTCATAATGGTTACAGGATCACAATGATATTTATAATTGTATATTTTACACATATGTGCGTATATGTCTATTTATATGTATATGTTGTCTTAAAACCCTTTGCATTTTACTGTTGCCTAAGCCTGAAGGATCACTCCACCAGGCTCTGTACCAGCTGTAATCATTGATATGAAAGACATTCTTTCCTTTATTACTAAAAAGGTGATGTAAATCAAATGTGGACCTTAAGAAAAAAAAAACACATTTATTAAGTTTACATAAAAAAAATTAAAAGATGTTAATAAATACCATGTCTGTAACTGGGCCTAAATCTATCTAAAATGCCCCACAGTGAAGTCTTACATCAGTTGTTGAAACATTAAATGCTTTTCTTACAGGCTTAGTGAAATCAATTTAACCTTCAGTCATCTTGTACCCATATGTGCTTCCCCCCGTTGATGAGATGGCTATTAATAAAGGAATAGATGGCTATGAATTAAAGCAAGCTCTACTTAATCACATTAATCCAGAGTATGTTAAAGGCTTCAATTTTCTAAATAATTTTGGGCTTAATGCCTCTGAGATGGGCAGACTGCTCTATTGATGCAGCATCTGGTCCAATTTAAGCTGCATTGAGAGGGAGGAATTGTTAGGTCCTTGCAAAAATAAGGAAGACTGACAGTTTTAAGGATGCAACCAAAACTGCTACAGCTGAGACAAAAGATATTGCAAGATATTGAAAAAGACCTACAACAATTAAAAGGCAGCCCACTGCTCTGCAAATGCAACTCTAGTGTTCCATGAATTGTATATGATTAACTTACTCTTACTGATGGGAGAGTACTCCATACACTTAACCATCACTGTTTTCCAGTCATTGAACACCCAACAGCTGCTGCTGTGAAATGTATTCACTTACCCATTACTTTGGGTTACCAATTAGGGAGGAATTATTTGAAAAGAAATGGCATAACCACTGTCACCACCCCCCCATTAACAACATTTCCTGGCTTCAAACATTTTTCCTGCCTTTCTAAAGGTCTTGATTTTGGTTATGTGAAAGTGAGAGCCATACGCTGAACTCCATCTCCAGCCCTCGTCTTGGCTTGTGGTGTCAAAATCTTGCCGGGTCCAATTAAGGGGATATAGAAACAATGTTTTCAATTGGACAAGGAGACTGAAAGGAACAAAATCTTTTAAAAGGGATTTAAATGTTTTAGAACGCTTTTTGCTGCGGGAGGATTTTCTTTCTAACACCCAACTTTTACAGAGGTCTTCAATGCAGGAGAAAGCTGAATATTTTATAGATCTCCCATTGGGAAAATATGTAATTTTTCCTATACTATTTCTCTTACATTTCATGTGTCAAAATTACTTAGGATCTAGAGGAAAGCAATGAATAAAGAGCCAGATTTTGTCCACGTTCCAGCAGTGCAAATCAGCAATAAATAAAAGTTATACAAGTCGTAAGTCAGTGTGTATGAGAAAAGAATCAGGTTCGTGTTTTTTGAAGTCACCGATTCGCACTATTGCAAGCCTGAATAAAGCTTTGTCTGAGAGCTGCTTTCAACCTAGACAGATGTTTTCATATAAGCCTTGGAGTAGTTGTCGACTGGACATATGGTACACGGCATGTACCGCTGCAGATTGTAAAATCTATAGAATAGCAAAATATGCATAAGAGCAGATTTTGCAAAATGTACTAAAGTATGTGCAGCAAACATTTTGCATATGTGTTTCCGTTTAAAATTTGTGCCTGTCTAATTACCTGGGGACTACAAAGAAAACAAACTGAAAGGAAAAGGTTTATAAATCCACGTTTCGAATCACTGCAAGGCTAGGAAAAGGCCAAACAAAAATCCACAGCATGTTCTCCTGTGACACATCCATACTAGTTCAGCAAATATTTTTTTTTCAAGTTACATCATTGTCGATCTTAAAGCACGTTGAAAGCCAAGAAAAGCATCCACATCCCTTTTTTCCCCAAATGGTGGCAATAGGCAAGGGGAGGGGAGAGGAGGGGAGGGGTAATGAAGGTCACTCAAGCCAATAGCAGAGCTAGGAATAGAGCTCGGGTCCCCCCACCCCTCGCCAAGTGCCCTAACCAAAAGATTGCGCTGGCTCCCGAATCATGCCCCACTTCAAAACACCTGACAGCTCAGCATGTAAAGATGCTGACAAAAATAGCATGCAACGGGATGGAGGGAAGGAGAAAACAGCACACAGATATGGTTATGAAGTCCCTTAGATGGTAGTGTGAGCAATGAGCACTGGGTTTTGCTTGATTGGAATTTTTTTGTGTAATTACACCTTATCTTTCAACATCATTGTCACCTAATTAGAGGATGATTGCTGTTTGGATTCTAGGAGAAGCACAATGAAGGAGGATTTGAAGGGGGTTGCAAAGCCTGCAAAGTCATATAGGCCATTGTAGATGCAAGAAGGGAGCTTCTTCTTCTCTCGTACACTTCATTTTTTCCTCTACACATCATTAATGTGGCAGAGCCACACAGCTGCTTTTCCGCCAATGCTTGCCAGGTCCTCATCCTGGGTGCACAGGTGTGCTGCACACGTGAGGAGGTGGTCAGCAGGTTGTAGTGCATCACCACACTCACGTACTGGACTGTCCTTTAAGCCAGTCTTATAGAGTGTGGCATTAAAGCATCCAGCTGAAAAGCGAATCCTGTTTCGTTTAGCCCATAAATCACGAGGGAGCTCGTACCTGGGTGGATAGGGTATTGGGATGCTTATGAAGCACTTGATACGAGAATCAGTCAACTCACACTTTTTGTGCTGATATTCAAATGCCCAGTGCAGAAGGTAGGAAAGATGCTTGTGGAAGACAAGAAAAAAAAAAAGAGTGGTTAGGGAGGGCGAGTTATCTTCTCTCTCCAGAGTGTTGTATAGATCTTTATTCTTTAGCTTCCTCGGGGACAGATGCAAAACGCATAGTGACAAACCTTGATTAATGAACTGCAGAACAAGAGTGTGGCTATTCGAACCACGCTCGCCAACCTGGGGGAATGGAAAGTGCTTTTTAAACATACCACTTTTATCATCGTAATGTCGAAAGCCACGACGGGGAGCTTGGCTCCACTGCGTGAGGGGCTGTGCACAAAGGCCAGGTCTACGATGCGCAGCACATGCTACTTCCCAAACTGGACCCGGGCTACAGAAGACAGCTGTGCTTCATTGGGCACAATAACCCAATAGTACAGCCATGCCCACAGATGGCAATAACCCTGAACAGTTCACAGTCAGACTAGACAAGGCAATGGGGGGTAAAGTTTATTAAAGGATGTTAACGTTTATTAAAGGATGTTAACGTTTATTAAAGGATGTTAAAGTTTTAAAGTTTATTCGATTCTAGGGGAGCAGCAATTCTCCTAGTTAAATTCTCCTTTTTACTTTTGTCCCCTTCCTCGATGGCAGTCTAGTCTACGTATGAACGCAGCTTGCTTCCTCTGCTGAGGATATGATGCAGCCGGTTGGTCTGTTCTGCCCCTATTCTCTAGGACATAGGGCTGAGCCACAATAATTTACCCCCGGATGAAAGAGGAAGTGCATTAAGCTAAATTACTGTTGTTTTTCTGCAGGACAAGAGTGGGCAGACGAGACCAAGTGGATTCTGTTGCGTGCCGTGCTAAGTCCCCCTCCCAGGTTTTAAGTGGCGTTTTTCTTCTATCCGTGTCCTCAATTCTTTAAACAAGTGGAAGTTACATTTTTGTCAGTGAGAGTTTAGTCTGCATGCGTGATATCGAGTCCTGGCTGCGTAACAGCTTTTCAGTAAGAGCTTTCTCTGAGAGCTGGAGAAATCAATAGGGCATTGATCATCCAACCTGTCAAAATGCTGGAGTAATTAAGGGCTATTAAATGGCAATAGATACAAATAAACAGTGATATATCTTACCACTTGTATGAAAGGTATTTATTTCTGGGGGGAATGCTATGGAAACTGCCTTTTATGAGAGAGACGGTCACAGGAGCAGAACTACTCTTAAGCAATTCAACTGAGTAAAGGAGGGCAAAGGAAGGGGGGCGGAAAAAGCTCCTAAGTAATATCACTGATCAGAGCTCAGTTGTTTGGATGAATTCTGCCCTTGCGCGTTATAGGAACGCGTCGTGTGCATACACATTTCCTTTTGGGGCAACGGTGAATCTGCATGGCAAAAACTCTATTATCACACTGCAAATAAAGGCAGCAGAGAAGAACTCAAAGCAATCAAGAGATGATTATTCAGCACGACATCCGGCTATGCAGGAATTTGGCCTGTAGAATCTGCCTTCCAGATTCGTTGTGACACCATTCATTTCGGCACCGTTTTGGGAGGCTAAAAATGCTCATTGCAGTGAGAGCACTGCTGAGGAGTTTACAAAGCATTGTTCATTTTGCAGCCGTTTTCCCTTTCCCATAGCTTTCTGAAACATCCATCTTCCCAAGTGACATTTTACTTCCTAACCACCGTTCTCCTACGTAGCTGCTCAAACCCATGGTGCCATGCAAAAGTTAGCATTCGGTAAGAACTACAGAGTGTGCTTTGGGATTTAATTTGGCCCTCGGTAACAGATGAAGGGCTCAGGAAGCATTATAATGGCAAATGGAGGCAGGATTTTGAGGGGGGACACACTGTGCACTGGTCCTGCACCCCTGCAGGTTTCCCCAAGTAAAACTGGGCCCTAAACTAGGGGAAAAGAGAAGAAAGGAAAGGGGGAGGAGGGAGTAGATGGTTAACCCACAGTAACTGAACCACTAAAAACCAGTGGCCCCACCTGCACCACCTTCTGGAGCATGGCCAGTTCTGGGGAGAAGTTGGCCAAACCCAGAAGGAAGAGAAAGCGGTGCAATCCTATTTCCCTCATCATATGCAATCCATTCAGAAGATGATAATACTATTTAGCACTCCTACACACCTCCTAAACATCACACAACAGCACCCAATTAGTCCACGAGGAACCTCCGTTTCTAAGACTTGTTTGTTATTCCGTCTCCATTCTTCCCCAAAATCGCCTCCTCGTATTAATACTTGTAAGCAGACAGGGACAAAATTATCCTTGGCGTAACCACACTGATTTCAGCAGAGTTATGAGGAGGCTAGATCTGGCCCCATTACTATTTTTAAAGGCTTTTTTCTAATAAATGATATGAATATTATAATAGCGTCCTATTTTGGTCGAAACAAAGAATTTTCCAAGCATTCAACAGACATAATGACATGATTAAACGCTGCACCCTCTCCAGGAAATGTAAAGTACTATAATTATAAAACTAAAATGCAAAAAAAAAATAAACAATGCGTAATCATGGTGGTTGATAATGTTCTAAACTTCTAGCCCTGAATTATAGCACATCTGTCACCTTTCCAGGCACTGAATAGATACGGGAGTCTAAGGCCAGAAAGAAATGTTACAATCGAGTGCTCTGACCTCCTGCATCACACGTACCAGTGCATTGCACCAGGTAAGTCCTGCCATGGAAGGAATTCTTCTTTCATACTATTGAGTGTGATAGCTTGTAACTGAGCTACAGCATCTCGTTCCCAAAGATACCCAGGTCCCGACTGAGAGCCACCAAGTGATGGCAAATTTACTACTTTCCTTGGTGGTGGCATCTGACCTTTGCTATTAAAAGGCTGTATGTTGGGGTCTGGGCACATGCATGGAGAGGTGAAGCACAAGGTAGGAAACTGGACTGAGCCGCGCAACGGCAGCTTGTGCCTTTCGAAGTATGAGAATGGCGCAGGCTCTCTCGTCAAAGGGAAGCATTTGAAAACATGGCAAAGGTTGGCTTGATTCATCCGGTGTTGGCATGTGAAAGAACTGCTTTTCAATGTGTTGTTCATGCCATTTTCAAATTCACGACAGGTTGGCTTATAGGGTCATAGAAAAGGAGGGTTGAAAGGGACCTCAAGAGGTCACATCTAATCCAACCCCCTGCTCCAAGCAGGACCAGTCCCAACTACATCATCCCAGCCAAGGCTTTGTTGAGCCAGGCCTTACAAATCCACCAGCTCTCTAGGTAGCCTGTTCCAGTGCTTCACCACCCTCCCAGTGACAGAGTTTTTCCTGATATCCAACCTTAACTTCCCTTGCTTAAGCTTGAGCCCATTGCTCCTTGTCCTGCCATCTGTCCCCACTGAGAACAGCCCAGCTCCATCCTCTTTGCAGCCCCCCTGCAGGGAGCTGAAGGCGGCTCTCAATCCTCCTCGGCCTTCCCTTCTCCACCAAATCAGCCCAGTTCCCTCAGTCTCTCCTCACAAGTCACGTCCCCCAGCCCTACAACCATTTTTGTCACCATTGGGTGGACTCTCTCCAATGTGTCCACATCCTTTCTGTAGCGGGGGGCCAAAAACTGATCACAACACTCCAGATGTGGCCTCGCCAGTGCAGAATAGAGGGGAATAATTACTGCCCTCCATCTGCCGGCAACGCTCCTAAATAGTCTCTAACCTGTTCTTGCACCACTGAGGGCTGCTCACCTCCCCAAACTGTGCTGCCCGGGAGCTGGTGGTAGCCTGGGCGCTGATCTTGCCTGTGAAGACCAAGGTAAAAGGCTAAGCTGGGGGTGAGCGGTATCACTTGAACCAGGCTTACACACTGCAGTGGTGAGGAAAAGGGGGCCCAAAAAGGCAGTAAAAAGGGACAATAGAAACCATCCAGGAGTGTCTCCGTATTAAGCACCCTGTTACGGCTTTGTTTGCCACTGCCCGAGCTCCAAAGAGCTGCAGCGCTGCTGAGGCTGCTCTGATGTAGCCAGAAGGACTGAGACCTTTCAGGACAAAGCACAGAGGCACTGATAAGGCAGGAGTGGTAATGAAGCAAAGCAGCAATGATGCGAAGCAGGTGGGAGCATCAGCAAAAAGCTGAGAGTGCTTTGGCTAAAGCCCCCCAGAGCGGCAGCCTGGACAGGGAGCCTGGCAAGGGCATCCCTATCCAGCAGTGGAGCTGGGATCAATTGACCCGGAGGGATACGTGGAGCCTCTAGAAACGGCACGTCTCTTCGTGTGAGAGATGACCGTTCTCATAACGTGGACTCCTCTGAGCCAAGCCAACCTGCTCTAAGTGGGGCATGACCTTAGCCACTCAGATCCAGGGCAGTTGAGGCATCTATGGTCATCATATAGGGCAGTGGCTCTCAACCTTTTTAGACTCAAGACGCCCCTTGTTAGATCCAAGACACGTCTCAGAAAATACCAGCTCTTAGTTTGCATTCGTTTTTAGACTATGGAAAAACAGTAGTGTTGCCATGAACCCAGAAAGCCCACAACAGGTCAGAATGGTTTTGGCCTGGATTCCTATTTGAAATCTCTGTGAATTATCTCGTGAACCATGGGGAGATGTTCCCACACCTAACAGTGCCAACATTGCTAGTAGCATCCTGTGGCTCCCTTCAAAGGATCTCACAATAAATAAAGGGAGCCAGGGCACCCTGGCTGAGAATCACTGCTATGGGGGATAGTTGGAGAATGCTCTCCCCTAACTTATTACTTGGCTTGGATATAATGGAGATTTAGAGACAGAGATACACTGGTTGGTTAGCTGGTGTGCTGAGACCACCACTTATGATAACCAGTGATGTCTCACTGTTTCCTTGCACTCCCCTACTTGTCTATCTCTATTTGTTGTCTCTGCTCTTAGCCTGCACACTTCCTGGAGCAAGGGATCGTTTTCTTGCTCCTTCCCTAGTAAAACAGGGCCCTGCTCCATGTCTAGGGCTCATAAGCCCTAGAATAATAATAATAATAATAATCTTTACTATACTGATGCAGTGCATTAGTAGAAAGTAAACTGCATGCGCTCTATGGAAATGTGACATTAGAACAGAATCACTGAAAGGCATTTCGGCCACAATTAACATTTTACACTCTTTGGAAAGAAAATGAAATTAATTTCTGATTTCATCGCTTCACTGAACAAACACTCGCTAAAGCCAACTGAGGGACTGACAGACAAAGAAAGGAAAGTTATAAAACGGGAGGATTCTGAAGCCTTCCAGGAAGCATCTCCAATATCGTTCCCTTTATTGCCCATGTCCCCAAGGGCCTTACTTGTGACTTTGAGATCTTCTGATGCAAGGTGCCATAGAAATGCCGTGTGTCATTACAGCAAGAAGCCGATCCTGATTAGACAATGGTTTATTGATTTGACACAACTTCTTATACAGCACATACTATTCATAGTATCTCACTCTCCAGCATATTAATCTCAAACTGCCATACAGCGCCTTCCCTAAAAGCTAGCACACTCCAGCTAAGCTGCCATAAAAACTTCTGCTCTAGTTGAAAAGGCACCAAGTGTAAATAAAGTCCCATTGTTCCTCCTACGTTTTGACTTTTCAAACACTTTGCATTCATTTTCACTTACTCCCCAAGATAAATGTTTACACCTGTCTGGGAAGCTACAGAAATATATGTATAAGAAAGAAGATGATTCAAGACTTAGTGTAGGTTGTAAAAAGGGCAATGAAATGACTTAGGTGGACTCCAGATGCCTAAATCACAAAAAGCAATCCAGAACACCCCACTCCAGCAGCAACAAGACTCATCAGGCACCTACCTTCATTCTGCACCTAGATTTTCGACAGCAGAGACTTCCACATGCTTAAATACAAGCTTCCGCGCGTGTGCAACCCCCTGTCTGAGCAACCGAGCACTTGACTCCCACCCAAGGTCTACCACAACCCACACACAAAGCAGAGCATCACTGAATCATTGCAAGAATCCCGGGGGTGGGGAATCCAGTAGGCATCCTCCGGGTGTGGACACACATAACAACTGGACCACGGCCAAAATGTCACTGACTGAGAAAAGTTCACAACCGGTGCAGGTCAGAGATGTCTCCACATAATGTTGCCGTGGGTGAAGCAGTCACCTTTAGGTATTGCAGTGCTGTGGGTCTGCCACCAAAGGGTGGGAGTGAGCACCCGTGCCCATCAGGCCTCACACTCATGAGTCCCCAGGGTTTCCCAAGGTTCCCCAGGCAGGTGAGGAAGCCCCCAACTGGCTGGACATCAAGGGAGACAAAGAGAAAGGCATCAATTGCCTGCAACTGCAATTTTGTGCTTCCCCTTCTCTCCTACATTGGACTTTTGTAGAGACCAATGAAGTTCAAGAATATTCCTGCATCTTACCAAGCTCTGTGTGGTGCTGCCTTGGCTTGGGCGAAGGGTACCTGAGGGGGCTGCCTGGACCCCTGCTTCTGCATGCCCAGAGCCTGAGTGCTCTGAAGGGCTGTGCAAGGTCTCAACGGCTCCTCACTGTCCAGACAGCCCCCCACTCACCTGGCCACCCTTCCCGCCCTTCCCCAAGATCAGCTGTGGGCTGGGGTCAAGTACAGGCAATAGAGGTTGTAGAGGCTAGGAGGGGGTGAGGAGCAGTGCAGTGTGGGATGCCTGGAGGACCAACCCGACACTAGTCTTGGAAGCTTGGTGTCCCATAGTGCTGAACAGGCTCACGGAGAATCAGCTGAAAATAATACCTGATTACCTAGGGATGTTTTGGAAATGTTCCAGGAGGTTTAAACCGGTCTCAACTGGCTTGTGCATCTGGGTGCTTGCAGTCTGAACCACATTTACACCAGTATAAGTGTTATGTGTGTCCACACCTTTAGATCAAGAGCACAGCTCGGTACAAAGCACAGCAATGATAGCCACGTCTTTTCAAGACCACAGGCAGAGGAGGACAGGCCATTGCCCACCTTTTAAAAAACAGACTAACAGAAGAAAAGCAAACAGTTTTTGCACCCTGGGCGGCAGCAGAATCCAGCTGCTGGAAGTAGCCACTGATTCAGATGCCTCCTCAGTCAGTGCCTGGAGCTGGTGCACCAGCTGCCTCCCTTTAGGTAGGCTGCTGCAAACTAGCTCTTCAAGAGTATCCTCAGGAAGGGGCAGACCAAGGGGCCGAACAGAAATCTTTTTTTCCTCCAAAAAATGCACTCTGATCAACCAAAGTATTTCAAGAATTTGTGCTGAATGTTGTGACCTGTTTCAGCTGAATAAAAAAATGGAAACAATTCTGAAAGAAGTCAGAGCATCTCATTTTGATGTTTTTCAAATTAAATATCTGGATTTCCTTCAATTCAAACTGCTGCTTCATTTTGAAAAATGGTTTCATTTCCTTGAAAATATTTTAAAGTTGCATAAGTATAATGACAGCAGCAGCATCAACAATAATCATTTTAAAAGCCAAGTGAAACATTTCATTCAACCTGCAGCAATTATTTTAATGCTATATTAGCCCCTCCAAAACGGTTTTAATCATTTTGGGTTCACCTGAAATGAATTTCTTTTGACTGTTTCACATGAACCAGGAAATACATTTTAAAAATACAAGTACTGCTTGGTGACTCTCCTCTCTTTGTAAGCACTACCACCAGTAAACCAGCTGCCCTGTTTATGGTAATTCAAGATTACCCAAGGGATTTGCATGTTCTTTCTCAGTTTCCCCAGAGCTATGCAGCTAATTCCCTTGGGTTCTAGCTTTTCCCAGATCCTTCCTAGCCTGATACATAGTCTGATGCAAATTCATTTTAATTGGGAAACTGAAGCATCAGTGCATTGAGGCTAGGAACAGAAATGACACATAAACCAGTATATGTGATTGGAAGCTGGTTAAAATCTGTAACATAACAGAAGTTCAGTGCACATAAATCACTTTCAAAATAGCTGAAACTAGTTTAAGATAAACCCGGATGGAAGTAGTATCAGACTTAGCTGATTTCTGTTAAATTGGTTTACTGAAATTCTGTCCCAAATCCCCGCCAGGTTCAAGTTAACTGCCAGTCCTCCAGCATCCCAGGATGCTTTGAACCTCTCCCACAAGCCCCACTCGCAGCATGGGAGGGCTAGCCTTGGCCCAAGCTGTTTGCTCCAGCCTAGCAGGGAGGCATGTTCTAGCGCCCCCTGGCATCTGGCCTGGGCTGCTGCAGGCATGTGGCTGCATTCTGGAATCAAAAGTGAATGTCTGTTCACTGGCTTTTTGGTTCAAGCTGTGCATCTTAGACTAACTTGTAAAGGTTGAATCAAATCAGCCTTGGGCTTTTTGAATATCTGTACTTACCATAAGAGCACAAGGGCCCCAGAGGATCTGTATTACCTATACTCAGTTATACCCTGAGCAACCACATTTGAAACCAAAGGACTTGAGGAAAAATATAACACAGCAGAATTTGGTCTAATACTTTCATTTTTATGAACAAAAATCCCCAGCCTTACCAAGAAAGCTTGGGGGAGAAAAAAGAAAATAAAGAAAAGTAAGGTCCTATTATCAGCTATTATTCATCATCTATATCAGGAATATATGCTAGGCAGAGCTCTCATTTCAAATGACTTAGGATCTATATTCCACTTTGCACATAAACACAGGAGTCTGTTCCCATGAAAAGAGTAAGTAAAAGTCGGTTACAGTGATTACATGCAGTAATTACAGTATTATCACAATATCAGGGAGACATAATATGCTCCGGGAAGCATCAACATCCTCAGCAGCTCTCCAGCACCTTAGTGCCATGCCGCTGAGGGATGTAAGATCTCAGTTTGGGGAGTAAGCAGGAGGAGGGGTAAAATAAAACAAATGTGCTGCAATAAACAAGAACTGTACAAAGAGCACAAACAGCTTGTACCATCTGCTCTCCTTGCACAACGATGCTCTCCACAACAGCTGTAGCTTCTTCCTGTTTTTTCAATCTCCCATTTCCTTCTTCCTTCCCCATTATATTTTTGTGCCTTTTTTCTTTAATTTTGAGTTGACAGTCTCACTTTGGGCAACATATTAATTCAAATATTGAATCCAACGCATAGCTCTTAAAACCATAAATAGCCCCATTTGACTTGAATAGATTTACTAGCTATAATAATCGTTACTTCCAGGGGAAAGTGTTTGCAGAACCAGCCCTTTGGATCAGAGATGCCATACAAAAAAAGATGGCATCTTATTTCTTTGTAACGCACTGTGCGTGTCAGCGACACTCCATAAAAGAAGTAGTAAACAATGTAGAAGGTGAACTCAAGGGCAGCCATTTTTCCAGCTGTCGCAATCCTGTTAACATAACCATCCAGATGTGCAAGTGCTTCAAGTGACCATATTCCTCCCATATTCTGTTTTTACCTCACTTACAGGGTCAAATCTAACATTAAGTCCTAATCCTACAATGAACGTTGTGTGTCAAATGGATCTACCTGCTGGGGGCGTGTCCAGATACGCATGGATGTTTGGTCATGGGGACAAGTTGGAGTGGCCACCTTGGGCCACAGCTACTTGTCCCCAGGGAAAGCCCGCACCACGCGTGCTTTGGCATGCGGCAAGTTACCCCGGGGGCGGTAGGAGAGGCTGGCATCAGCATTGTGCTGGCCCCAGCAGCCTTACATGGGGTCCTGGAGATGTCCTGGGGCTGCAGCCATGGCGATCCTGCCAGGCAGAGCCTGGCTGGCGGCTGTAGCATGGCTCCAGGCAGCCCAGCTCTGCTTTTCAGCAGCGCACGCTGCCCAACTGTGCACTGCTCCAGGTTTTTTTCCTGTGGATTTATTTTACCCCTGGAGCAGCGCGGGCTCAGGCAGCGTACCCTTGCAGCACGAAGAATGCTGGACTGTGCGGTATGCAGCACCGCAGACATGCTTGCAGCACCACGTAATGCACAGCCATGCTCGTTTGGATGCACCCTGGGAGTTCAGCATGGTATGTAACCCCGAGTTTCCAAACTCTTTGGTGTAAAGACTTTGTCTTCTTTTTGTTTTCTAAAGGCGCTATCACGAGAAATACTGAAAAGAAATATTGCACTCCAAAACGAATTCACTCCAAAGAGAGTTGTGAATATTTGTATTTCAGCTATCATCCAAGCATATGATGAGAGACGGCAGGTATATATATAACAGATGCAGAGAACAAAGGGTAACGGTGAGGCCATTACAGGCTTTTTGAACGTTTCACTATGAGACACAATCAGGCATTTAAGAAATATAGCTAATCCCTCACTAATCTGAAACATCCAAGATATTAGCACTGAGAAGCCAGACTCAGAGATGAAAGTACCGGTAAAACCTTCATTACCATGATACAAAAAAACACTAGCAGTACAGGGGGCCACTCTCCGCTGTGTTCCTTACTCTTCAAACATTGGTCGTCATTAACATTTATACTGATCTTTATTTTTAAATGATAAAAATGCCAAATACATTGGTGTTTCCTGGAGTACTATGATAGAACCTTGCTCTTCCTCCAGGTAACTACAGGATTCTGAATAATGGAAGCAGGTCTATAGAATATAAAGATGCCATATTGACGCCATCAATTTTCTAGGTAGTTACTAAGATTCAGTAAATTACCTATAGTTCCTTTGACCAAGGCCTTAATGTTGCAGCGGTGCCTTCTATCACATTACAAAGCGGCTTCTGAGGTGAAAAATGGACATGATTGTATTTATTCTATTATTTTAGCTGCCATGTTAACTCTCGTTAGGTGCATCTATCCCAGGTTTTCTATACTCTTAGACAGATCATGGAAGTACAACCTCATGACTATAAAGAAACTACCAATTTCTAACACTGGCCTGACTATTACAATGGATCTCTCTCATATCCTGTTCTTTATTTGCTCCAAAACTGCTATGCTAACATCTAATGTGCTCTATAAAATATTAATACACAACATATGCCTTGATCATTTCCAATGTTTTGTTCTTTGATCGGTTGACCTTTCCACCCTTTCTCATAGGTGAGCTAGGTGAAAAGGTGGACTGGCTAGCCAATCGCACTGACGGATACCGAACATCAGGCTTGTGCTGTGCGCTGATATTCTTCTTAGAATCTGTAAGTCATTAAATTTTACAACCCATTCTTATAAGAAACACTGTAAGGGGAACTGATAAAGACACAACAGGAATCTATTCTTTTGACAACGGCTTTAACAATGAAAGAAAATGTTCTGAACCATTCTCATTACCGTTTGAAAACTTTAATCTTGCAGACTTCATTTTCTTTACCTGAAAACCTCCAGAGCCCTTTAGAAGCTATAGAAAGTGATGGCAATGTTTGTAGTTTAATTATGCGCTTAAACATCTTGGACAGTTAGGCACACATTTGGACGTTTCAGTTGTATTAACAAGAAAGGGCTGGGCTTTTCAAATAATATTCACCCCTCTCAATATTCTGAGTGGTTTTCATAGGTCATTAAACCATGTAGTAAACTCTGGTTAATTCGGCACTCCCAGAGGAATGCAACTAGTGGTAAATTATTCAGTAATCATCAATTATCAGCAGTAGACTCCTACCCCATGCTACTCACCCTTGTGGGCACCACAGACACTGCTAGGGGTGACCCTGAGTAGATCAAGAGTGACTACAAGGCACTGGGTGCAAGGATGAAGGGCACAGGGCCTCAGCAGGTGGTGTTCTCCTCTACCCCTCTGGTCCAGGGGACGGGCACAGGCAGAAGCAGATGCATCCTGCAGATCAATGCATGGCTATGCAGACAGTGTCACCAGGACAGCTTTGGCTTCTTCAACCAAGGGATATTGTTCCAAGAAGGATTTCTAGGGAGACGGGATCCACTTGACAAAAAAGGGAAGAGCATCTTCACAGCCAGGCCTGCTAGCCTAGTGAGGAGGGCTTTAAACTAGGCTTGCTGGGGGCTGCAGACCAAAGCGCTGAGGTAAATGGGGAAGCGGGTGACCTGGAGGAAGAGAAAGCAGGAGAGGGCAACAGGGGAGGCCTTCTCATTCTTCCTGAGAAAGTAGGGCAATTGGCTAGTTACTTCAGGTGTCTGTACACGAATGCACGAAGCCTGGAAGCAGGAAGAATTATAAGCAGGAAGAATTAGAAGTACTTGCACAGTCATGGACCTGTGATGTGATGAGAATAACAGAGACTTGGTGGGATGGCTCGCATGGCTGAAATACCGTCATGGATGCGTATGAACCAGGAGTGGGCAAAATTAGGCCCATGGGCTGGATCTGGCCCATGGAGGGACTTTGTCTAGCCTACAGTGGGTCCTTCGGTCCCTCCTGGCCCAGGCACAGTCTGTCCCATGGCATGTCCTACCACCCTGGGACATGCAGTGGGGCCAGGGCGGTTCTGCAACCAGACTCCATTTACTGGCAGCCCTGGTGGCAGTGGCTCCAGCTGCATGGAGACCAGTCGGGACCCACATGGACAAGGCCTGAGCCCCAGGCTGAGCATACAGCCCTGGTCCTGACCCTGGGCCCAGTCCAGGCCTTGGTCTGGCTTACCCCACGTAGGGGGATGGGGTCCCTTCAGCACCTGCTCCAGACCCACCTGACCCAGCCATGATAAGCGGCAGCAGCAATGGTGGGAAAAAGTGGGACCCAGAGCCCAAGCCAGGGCTGCCCTGCAGTTCCTCCCCACTGCTGCCACCAGCACTGCCTCTGGGCCGCCCAAGGATCCTGCACCTGGCAGAGCAGTGGGGAGGATCTACAGGGTAGCCACGGTACCCAGGCCATCCCACCTATGTCCACACCAACTCCCCACCCACCCGTGGCCCCATCCCACATCGGGGGGGAAGTGCTGACCCAACCCCAACAGCTCCTCAAAACTCCCTATGTGCCCCACAGGCCCAAATAATTACCCACCCTTGGTATAAACAGTTCAGGAAGGATGGGCAGAGAAGAAGAGGAGAAGGAGTTGTGCTTTATTTAAAAGAGCCATATGAATGCTCAGAGCTCCCATAAGAAACTGGAGATAGGTCTGTCGAAAGTATCTGCATTAGGGTCAGAGGGGAGAGCAACAAGGGCGATGCCATGGTGGAGGTCTGCTATAGACCACCAGACCAGGCCAACAGCTAGTGGAAGTTTCTTGATCACAGGCCCTGGTTCACATGGGGGACTTCAGTCACCCTGACATCTGGGTGGAGGGCAATACAGCAGTACACAGGCAATCCAGGAAGTTTTTGGAGAGTGTTGGGGACAACTTCCTGGAGCAAGTGTTGGAGAGGCCAACTAGGGGCCATGCTCTTCTTAATTTTCTGCTCACAAACAGGGAAGAATTGGTGAGGAATGTAGTACTGCCCATAGCAATTTGAGCAGCAGTGCCCATAGGATGACTAAGTTCAGGATACTGAGGAAAGGAAGGATGGACATCAGCAGAGTAAGGACTCTGGACTTCAGAAAAGCAGACCTTAACTCCCTGAGGGAACTGATGAGCAGGATCCCCTGGGAAGCCAGTCTGAGGGGGAGACGAGTCCAGGAGAGTTGATTGTACTTGAAAGACGCCTTACTAAGAGTGCAGGAAAAAACTAACCTGATGCGCACAAAGACTACCAAGTATGGCAGAAGATCAGCTTGGCTTAGCAGGGATTTCTTCAGTTAGCTAAAACACAAAAAGGAAGCTTACAAGCAGTGGAAACTTGGACAAATGGCTAGGGAGGAGTATCAAAGTATTGCTCGGGCATGCAGGGATGAAGTCAGGAAGGCCAAAGTGCAATTAGAGTTGCAGCTAGCAAGGGATGTGAAGGGTTTGGCTCTGGAGCTGGTTTTGCTCAATACCTTCATCAACAACCAGGAAAATGGCATAGAGTACACCCATTGCAAGTTCATGGATGACAACAAGCTGGAGGGAGTAGTAGCTACGCTAGGATTCAGAGACCTTGGCAAATTGGACTAAAAGAAATGTCATGAGGTTCAACAAGGACAAGCGCAGAGACCTGCACTTAGGATGGAACAATCCCATGTACCGATACAAAGTGGGGACCAAAATGCTAAGCAGCAGCTCTGCAGAAAAGGACCAGAAGCTGAATAGGAAACAACAGTGTGCCCTTGTTGTCAAGAAGGGTGACGGCATCCTGAGCTGCATTGGGAGGAGCGTTACCAGCAGATCAAGGGACATGATTTTTCCCCTCTACTCAGCACTGCAGAGGCCACATCTGGGGTCCTGTGTCCAGTTGTGGGTCCCCCACTACAGAAAGGATGTGGACAAGTTGGAGAGAATCCAGTGGAGGGCAATGCAAATGGTTGGGAGGCTGGGGGCCATGACTTGTGGGAAAAGGCTGAGGGAATTGGGCTTATTTATTCTGGAGAAGAGAAGACCGAGGGGGATTGAATAGCAGCCTTCACATCCCTGCAGGGGGGCTGCAAAGAGGCTGGAGCTGGGTTGTTCTCAGTGGGGGCAGATGATGAACAAGGAGCAATGGGCTCAAGCTGCAGCAAAGGGAAGCTGAGGTTAGATTTCAGGAAAAACTTTCTCCCTAGCAGGGTAGTAAAGCAATGGAACAGGCTCCCCAGAGAGGTGGTGGAGTCTCCATCCTTGGAGGTTTTTAAGCCCCAACTAGACCAAGCCTTGGCTGGGATGATGTAGTTGGGGCTGGTCCTGCTCTGAGCAGGGGGTTGGACGAGATGCAACCTCCTGAGGTCCCTTCCACCCCTCGTTTTCTATGACTGTATCATAATGGGGAAGAGGGGTGATGGCAGAGAAATGGAAAAAGGCAAATTAAACCATGTGGAAAATGATCCCATGGGTGAATGGGGGACATTTTGAAGAGGACACAGATACCTTTCCTTTTGCTGATTGTTTTTTTCCTAATCAAGAGGAAGCTGCATAAGGTTAGAAATGCTCAGCACTAGCTTTTGAAAAAAAGGGTCCTCAGGTTATCCAGGCTCATACCACCCACACTGGCGACCATGCTGTTTACATGCAAGTATTCAAAATATGCAGCAGATCACTGAGGCTTCGCTTCATAAAGTGAAGATGCATTAACCTTCCCTAAGAGTGAGCTTGAAGGGCAGCCTTGCTTCCTGTCTAATACATTATTAAGATGTGACATCGATGGGTCTAACTTTGTAAATCACTAATTGACCAATAGGAGTGGTGGTAACAGAGCAAGAAATCCTTTTGGTCTTTCTCCACCCTCTTTTCCAAATACCGAGAAATTGTCAGGGTGGCTCTTGGATGCTCAGAAATTTTCAAGGCACCTGCAACTCCTAGATGGAGGGAGCAGTCTTGAACACTATCTGCTAAGCAGGATGCACTGGTGCCCCTTAACAACATATGTGCGTTGCATATGATTTGGCAAACACTGTCACATTTGAATCTTTCATGGAACACGAAACCCAAAGTAAATGTGTGCTGCACACTTTGACGTTTCACTGTTAATTTTTATGGCTCATCAGTTCGTGTAAAAGATACTGCGTGTTTCAAAATAGCAGGGGGTTGCCCTGTTCTAAACAGGCTAAGCTAAATAAATGCATTTGTCTCTGCCTATTACAGAAAAGATTTGGAAAAAAACACAGGCAGATTTGCTGTAGGATAGCTCCATTTTAACTAACATACGCTTTATAGAATGAAATGAACTGCTTAGATGTTCACAGTGAATCAAAAGTCTAACAACAGTCCTGTTTTTAAGAAAATGGTCTCTGGCTTCAAATTTTATATGGTAATTGCATACAACCAGTTTATGAATAACAACAGGGTAGTTTTTTCCCCCCTCTGATTTCCATGCCACTTGAGCTATGCAGATTTCAAATGCTTATGAATATACTGATAAACACAGAATTGTTCTGAACATCTGTAAGCAAAATATGAGAAGATATTTCATAGTGAATGAACATCCTGTGTTGTTTAATGCTTGCCAAAAATGGTGTATTTATGTGTTAGTCCAATGCACTGAAAATAGCTCAGAGTGCTTATGCACTCCAAAATCCCTTTTCATATTTTCAGCAAGCAGTAGTTACTATAAAATGTAAAAATTATTTTCTATCAGTCTATTCATAAGCTTCACTTCCAAACAGCAGTTTAACAAGGCAATATCATATCGATTGATAGGAGGGTCTCGTAGAAACCATTCATACTTCTGTATAGGATGACACTGGTTTGACCCTGACCTCATACAAGCAGAAAGCACGACTTTCCTACCTTCTTCCCTGAGGGGTGAAACAACTACCCAAGTTTGCCCTTGAAGGTTGATGAATCCAGTGAACTTCCAAAGTGCTCTTGGGCTGAGCTTTATACATCTGATTAAGGCAGGGGCGGGCAATTATTTCAGGTGGAGGGCCACTTACTGAGTTTTGGCAAGCCATCAAGGGCAACATGCCAGGCAGCCAGGGGCAGATATATATGAATTTTCTAATTTTTTTAGGGGCCCTGTGGGCCAGATAGAATGGCCTGGCGGGCTGCATTTGGCCCGCGGGCCGCATTTTGCCCACCCCTGGATTAAGGTGTTAACAAAGTGATCAATTAATACAGTCAACTGCTAACCTCAGTAAGAGAAACCGTGATCCCCAAATGCTCCCCATCTCACACCAAATCTATAGGCCAGCTTGGCTCACCAAGGTATTCAACCAGACAAAGATCTAGAAAGAAGATTCGAGCACTGGGGTGTATCCGTATGAGCGTGTTTGCAGCACCACATACCGCACAACCTGGCATTCTCTGCACTGCAAGGGAGCACTGCCCATGTGCGCACTGCTCCATTTTGGGGTTTCTTCTGCAGGTTTTTTTGACCCCTGGATATCCAGAGGTCTAATTTTGCCCCCGTGCTGCAAATTTGCAGCACAGGGAACATTTTTTCGTTCTCGCACGTGCCTCTTGCAGCATCTCAAAAGGCTTTCAGACACTGCAAGAGGCACGTGCGGGCTCATCTGGAAGCACCCCCAGGGGCCAAAAAAACCCATGTGAAAAAAAACAAAACGGGGCAGCAGCTGGTAGCCAGGCTACACCCGACAGGACTGCAGTGGCTGCAGCCCCAGGAAGCCCCCAGAACCCCAGGTAAGGCTTCTGGGACCAGCAAAGTGCTAGTCCCAGCCTCCCCTATTGCCCCCGAAGTAACCTGCCATGCACCAAAGCATGCGTGGCACAGGCGTTCCCGGGGGACAAGTAGCTGCGGCTATTTGTCCCCGGGGAACCAAATGTCTGTGCTCGTCTGAACATGCGCTTGTGGTGTGAAAAGCAGTTCCAAATCCATTAGATGCCCACACAAATTGTTCTTACTTGAATCCTTTTTCACTGCTCATCCTCTGTTCACATCTCCCCTGACCAGTACTCAGCCTTTCTAAAAGAACCCTCAAAATTCTTCCACCATATTCCTTTATATATCATAATCCTGTGTGTGCTGGGAATGGGGAGATGAGCAAAACTGGTAAAAAAAAAACCCCAACATTTTAGGCCTTTCATAAGCTAATGCTGAGTACATTGAACAGAATGGACTGACAGCATCAGATGGATATGGGACTATGCAGAGTCATAAAAACTATGCATGGGATGAGGGAGTGTGGAATCAGAGCCAGGCATGTAACAGATGTCAGATTAAGCTTTCAGAGAGAAAGGAAATAGTGATTTAAACAAATGAGAAGGATGTGACTGATCCACTGAACCATTTTCATAACATGTGATGGCTCTCCTTATTGCTGTGCTCTCCATCAGCCTGCAGGTGTTGATGCAGTAGTTCAGGGGTAGCCAATCTGTGGCAGGGGTGCCATCAGAGGTATGGGCATCTTCGGTGTGTGGCACACGGCAGACTGGGGAGGGGGCAGGCAGCACAGTGTCAGAGAGGGAAGGGAGCAGAAAGAAAAGCAACAGACCAGGCAAGGAGCACAGGGCAGGGAGCAGAAAACAGAGCAGAAGATAGGGCGAGGGAAGGCAATTGGAGAGGCACTGAGGGAGGGTATGGGGCTTAGTTTGTGGCATGCCTGCCAAAAAAGTTGGCAGCACTGTATTAGTTAAAGCCAAGGTCACCGTGTCCTTTTCCAGTATTCTAGCTTGATTCTTTTTCTCATTTCTTTTACACTTAGTATTACATTCAGGAGCATTTTTGCTGCTAATAGTCACTGCTGAGAACTCACCTCTGTGATTATGTAAATTAGCTTCCTGTAATAGTTATTTTATGATTATTTTCCTATACGTGTTACATTTTTGCTTAAAAAGATACTTAACACCTCCTTTCTGTTTATGTTCAGACAGTTCCTCTTTCCTGTTCTGGCATCTCGTGGCAATTCTCTGCATCTGATGTGGTATCTATTAGCTGTTAGGGCTGCTAGACTTTCTGTACTGTTTTCTGTCATTGGTAAGTGCCAGGTCGTAACTAAAAGTGGTAGAGCAAGCTTGGCAGTTGGCATGAAGCATGTTGTCAAGAGAACAAAGGCAAAGTAAAACCTAAATCTGTTGTTCTCTACCCGTAATGGATCCAGGAATGGGGTAAGGGGGGGGGGGAGATTCACGCCCCCCCCCCCTCCTTTGGCCATGCTATGTATCTGCAGTGAGCCCTGTGCTGCTGCCAGAGCTCCTTGTGAGCAGTGAGCGCTGAGCTAACCAGCTGACAGGGCAGGGGCTGGCTAGAGCTCCTGCCTCCCCATGGCTCTGGAGCCAAACGGGTGAACACTGCTGTTGTTTGCCCTCCCCCAACTGAATTCAGGAGCAGGGGAAAGGAGGGGCCCAGTGGCAGCAGCAATACTTAGTCCCTGGGCTCCAGGGATGCACAAGAGCCGGGGCTTCAGCCAGACCCTGTGCCAAGAGACAAAGCGGGGTGCAACCCAATCACCGAACCCACTCTGGATCTGCCTCGATCCACTGCCGACTGCGTTGATGAGCAAAAATATGATTTAACAACACTACTCATTAGTATAAAATGGCTGGAAAGAATTATATGATCTGGATCATGGGAAGAAATAGTTGAAAGATGTTGGGTGCTCTGGGGTGGTAAAGAAGGTTGAAAATAAAATAAAATAAAATGTCAATAATAATTTGAAAGAGATTAAATGTAAGGTATCACTACAAGACATACTAGGGGCAGAGGATCTGACTCCACACTTCTGTCAGTATTAAGGGATTTCTTTTAACTGTATGTTGTCATTTTCCAAAGAAGAAATGTACAGTAGTTGCCACGGAAGACATTTCCTGAAACGATACAGCAACAAACAGTAGGCAAAGGAAAATGCTCGAAATCTGACAGTTATCTTTTCCGTCATCAGACTCTTTGTTGAGCATGAGCTGTTTAGATAAAAGGGGCTGCTAATTTCATTAAGAATGTCTTTTTGAAAAGCAAGGGTCTTTTTGGTGATCTCTTTCATCAGACCAACTGTATAGCTGGCAGAGATGTTAAACAAGCTTTTGGGCACAAGTGTCCTTCTTCAGCTCTGGGGTACTTGCTTCTTTCCCAAATCTGAAGAAGGGGACTTGTGCCCAAAATCATGTCTACCATACCTTGTCTGTACAGCTGGTCCAACGAAAGACATCACCAAGGCTAGGGACAGACATTCAAAAAGCTTGAGCTTGAGTTGATTCAATCTTTGCAGGCTAGTCTAACCTGACTAGGCTGAATCACTTTGTAACTGTACAGACATCCCAGAAATGCAGGCACAGGTCTGAAGTGGCTCAGGCTTGAAGCCAGGGGGCCCTAGAGCAGCCCTCCCTTCCCTGCCACACTGCTTAGCTGAGGGGGCATGGCCAGGCCCAAGCAGAATTAGGGTGCCCCCCTCCCCCAAACAGAGCATTTATCAGTATTCATAACCCCATCAGAAAACAAACAGCCTCTCTCATTAGTTCAAACTCTTCTTAAACAAAGAAGGGCTGGTGGGGACATTACCAGCTGAGCTTTGATTAGCTCCAAAAAGCCCTAAGCTGACACTGTGGTCTGCCACAGCATGGACTGTAGCCAGCATGTGGTCTGCTAGTTAATGCTGAGGTATCTGTGTAGGGCAGAGAGGATGGGGGATCCCTGCTTAGCAGGGAGTGGGGAGGGGAGGGGGAAAGCAGGAGGAAACCAGGCAGACGTTGCTGTGCCTGCAAGTCTCTGCCGGAGATGCAGCCAAGGAGCAGAGGGCAGGGGCCAGCCCTGCTGTGGAGCACAGAGCCCCTCCCAGCCCAGAGAGCATGCCAGGATGCTGGGGAAGCCTGATTTAATTTAAACCAGCAAGGGGTCTGGGTCAGACATTGCACAAACCAGTTGACCCAAATCAGTTTAGTCTGATACTATGTTCAACCAGGGTTATCTCAAACTGGCTTCAGACGTTTTCAAGCTGGTTTATGTGCACTAGTGAACATTTGCTCTGTTACAGGTTTAAACCAGTTTCTGATCACTTAAACCGGTTTATGTGTAAAGTCTGTCTCTAGCCCAAAAAACCTTGCTTCTTACATATTTTCTGGACCATTACAGCTACAACACTCCAACCCCACTTATTGAGAATTAGTACATTAAGTAACAGTCATTTTTTATGGGCCCAGGTCTGAGACGTTCTGACCAGCTTCAGCTCACACTGACATAGCTCAGTATCTCACAGGATCATGCCCATGTTCTGTAAAGTCGAAGAACACAGCCATACCTGCACAGACTTCTTCATAGGAAGGATTCAAGGTATATCCCCCAGCATAACCCACTTGAGTTGAGTAGACTCCTTTTTGCCTCCAAAATGTCTTCTCAGCTCCCCAGAAGCAGCCCATACCTGTATAATGTGTGAAGTACATAACAAGATGTCAAAATCTACTCAATACTAAATCTATCACTTGAACATTAATTAATTAAGACAGTCTGCACTGCAAATGACTTCTACAACTGGTATGTGATGGTCAAATATCCACTAAGATTAGCCACGGATATACGATTCTGTGCCAATCCATTCCCCTTCATGAAGAAAGCTTAGATAAAGCTGTATTAGTCTGACACTTCTAAACGTTAATGTATTACAGATGGCAAAACTTACAAGGTTCTCAAAGGGACACATTTTAATTACGTGAATCTTCACCCACCTAGAAAAAAGAGTTGCTTAAATTGTAATTGTATGTATTCCTATAACACCATTTTTCCTTTAGTTGATTAGCAAGCTGTCAAAACACAATAATTTGTATTAATGGCAAACATTTATTTAATTTTCTGCTGCTTGGCATATGCAGTCTTTAAAGATGGCAGAGTAATAATCTATTAAATTATAGATTTTACAGAAGAAAAAGCTCTCGGGCTTAGCTTACTTGTGCATTCAAGCATCTGATATTCATGCAAACCTCCCGTATTCATTCACCCACATAAACCGCTATCCAAAGACACTGGACACTGGTCTGCATAAATCAGCAAAACTCCACTGCTTTCAATACAGCCAAGTTCGCATACCCCCGCTGAAGAGGTGAGTTAGTGAAGACATGATTTACACACATACAGCGATTTTTGGGTACATTAATTTAAGGGAAGCCAATTGACGTATGCACTTCTACATATCTTACTCTAAAAACAGGGCTGTCCAACTGGGAGTCAGCAGGACTCATGCGGCCTGAGAAGGTGTACGATGTGGGGGTACGATGTGGCTCCTCAGCCTCTCACCTGGGCACATGTCCCCACATTACTCGGGGCTCTCCTTTCCTTTTCTGAATGCCACTTCCTGCCCTCGCCCCAAGGAGTGGGGCACTGTGGCAAGGCACAGACAGCTCCAAATAAGTCCAGGAGAGCAGAGGGGTATTGTGACCACATGGGTATGGAGGAGAGATGGCCTGGGGTACAGCAGTGGGAAGGGGGGGCACACGGCGCAGTAGTGGAGAGAGGCGGGTGCCAATATGGAGTGGGGTGGGGAGGGCACCGTCCATGCAGCCTGTGGCCCAGTGACCTATGGCTCACCCAGTGTGGCCCCCAGAGGCTTAGAAGTTGGACATTGCTGCTTGAAAAATATGGCCCTAAAAGTTGCCATTTCCTAAGTAAAACTCCATCCACAGACAGGAGCCACAGACCCCAGGTCGTTCTGAAGTAGGTACGTGTTTTAATCAAGCCAGTTAAGGCAGAGCCTCTGCATATTTCTGCAGACTTCAGAGTTGTTGGTCTAACTTACACCATCCATGGATATGCTACTTGAACTTATTATTGGACTTAAGTACCCGGCATGATCACCAGTGATTGGGAACAAACAAGGCTAAAATTCAAGATTCTCTTGAAGGTTTTATCTAGTATCCTTTGTGAGGATGAAAAGTGTCCTGTGACTGCTAAGCAATCTATTGTGTATGGTTTTTCCTATTGTTTCCCTATTAAACCTTTGAAACAAAAGATTACTTTTTTTATAGATTTATATAATGACAAGCCTCTCGCCCCAAGGAAAAAAAAAACAATTTATCCCACTCCACCCCCCTGCCTGCTCTCTGCTTCTGACCAAGAAGAGGGCCCCCCCAGCCCAAGCCAGCCACCTATTCTTACTCCCCTGCCTTACATATAGGGGAATTGTCCCACTCCCCTGCTTCCCTTCCCAGCCATACCCCACTCTTTCAAAGAGGTGCCATTGCTGTCTCCAAAACCTATTCATTATCCCCTTTCTCACAAGGAAAACACATTGTTCAATTAAAACAAAGAACAAAACCAAAAGAAAAAAGCATAGCCCTTTATCCTGTCTCTGTCCCTGCTGGTCCTTTTAAGAGTCCCTTTTAAAACTGCTGGCTGGCTGGGGCTTCTCTAGCCGTGCATTTTGCCTATTCAGCCCCCCAGCCTTCCTCCAGTCCAGGTTCAGCCCCCAAAAGCAGGGTGGGGAGAAGTGATGCTGTTACTATGGTCCATGCAGAACCTTGGCTGGGGGCATCAGCAGCAGCAGATCCCTTCATCCTACGGCAGCCAACAGCCCCCTTTAAAGCTGCAGGTTGTCTAACACAAAATGAATTCCAGTGACACAAATCAGTGGTCAGTGGTGGATTTTGCAATAATACTGTACAGATTTGGGCCTAAAAATCTACATACACTTACTACTGAAGCACAACTAAAAGAACAGGGGACTTTAAAACTTCCAGAAATGAAGATTGCAGAACACAGAAATCCAATACTTAATCACTCATACATTGAAAGTTTTCTAATACCCAACCTAAATTTCCCATGTTGTAATTTAACACTGTTTGTTCTCATCCTGTCCCCTGTGGGCACAGAATAGTAAATCACCGTCCTCTTTATAAACACTCTTCAGGTATTTGAAGACTGCAATCAAATCCTCCCTTCAGCCTTCTCTCAATAATCGCAGTCCTTCCAGTCTTCCTCTTGTTTTAATACTTCTTTCATCCTCTTGGGAGTTAGGGGTTAAGCCCTTGGATCTGAACTTCCTAGACCTGAAACGCTGTAGGAGACGAACAGAGGAAACCCCTGATCATATCTTGTTTACTGTGCGACACAGGAGACTGGCCAAGATAGACCTATCGTCTGACCCAGTGGGTGCATTTACACATGCACCCGACTGTGCAATTGTTTAGTACTTACTTGCTAAAGTAAGTACTAAATGACTGCACAGTAACCACTGTGGCTCACTGCTATGTCAATATAGCATCTTGTGTAGACTCACCCAGTAAATGGCAGTTCTTATGTTCTCTTTCTTGCAGCTCAGCTGACAGCAGAGCCAGTGTCCATAGTTTACTACAGCCAATATTGCTCCAAAAGCTGTATGTACCCATTACTTGTCAATATGTGCCCCTTCTCTGAATTATCAGCATCATTAGTGAACATCACCATGACTAAATCTAGAGCTTCAGTGTCTAGAAATACTTCTCTTCTACACTAACTTTCGCAGCTGGAGTACTGCATCCAAGTCTGGGCTTCACAATTCAGGAAGGATGTGGAGAACCTCAAAAGAGTTCAGAGGAGAGCCACGTGCATGATCAGAGGGCAAGAGAACAGGCCTGTGACAGAGGGCAACTCTTGGGGCCAGACCTCATGCTGGCCCGCCCACCTGTCACTTTGGCAATCTGCCCAGTCTCTCCTGCCATGACTTTATTGTTCCATAAACTGGTGGTAAATGCGGGAGACGGCCCATTACACGCCCTCATGCCAGGGGGCGCTATCCGTGG
>NW_005842292.1:257649-267812 GCF_000455745.1 Alligator sinensis | reverse complement strand
ACACCACAGCCCATGCCTTGCAGGTGGCATCACAGTTCTTAATGTCTCCAGCTCCATACTGGGCCCCATAATCCTCCAGTCTGGACCCCAACTGGAACCCTCCACTCAGGCAGCCTACTCTGCCCTCATTTTGGGCTACCTAGCTCCCTCTGCTCTTCCCCCTCTTGAGCATGCCCCCCCCCCCGGGACCTTTGGCCACACAGGCCCTGGCCTCACCTTCAAGGCCAGTCAGCACCCCAGGCCCTCAGCTCTGGGCATCCCTTACAGTGCGCCCCTGGCCGTTCTGGTCCTGACCCCAGCATTGTTCAGTCGAGGGTGCCTCAAGTCAGGTTTCTTGAGCATCTAGCCCACTCTCTCTCATAGGTCCACCTTCTTGGCCTTATTATGGGGTTACCCACCTGGTTGTGGGAGCTGGGGTTATTAAGGCATCCCAACTCACCTTTCACCGAGGTAGGAACTGGCCTGGCATTTCCTGGGGGCTCCCATGCCACTAGGAGCCCCACCAGGCCACCCATCCCTGGCAAGGTGCAGTTTTAGGTCATAGCCAGGACCAAGAGCCTCCTATCCATCCCCATCAGCTCTTGCCCTTACCTCCTGGGTTGTTCCTGATGCAGCTCAGCTAGGAGATGTTTCTGCCTGGGCTGGCAGCAGCAGACTGCAGTCCTTATATATTAGGTTTTCAAAATGGCTGCCGCCATCAGGCACCTGCTGGATGCCTGATCCAGTGCCAACAGTGCCCTGCCACTAGGCCTTATGAAGAGAGGCTGCAAGCTGTGGGACTCTTCAGCCTGGAGAAGCGCAGGCTTGGGGTGACTTGGTGGCAGCCTATAAGTACATACGGGGTGTGCATCAGGATCAGGGGGAACACCTGTTCACCAGAGCACCCCAGGGGATGACAAATTCCAATGTCCACAAACTCCTGCAAGACCATTTTAGGCTGGACATAAGGAAAAACTTATTTACTGTCTGAACCCCCAAGGCCTGGAATAGACGCCCCCCAGAGGTGGTGCAAGCACCTACTCTAGACACTTTCAAGAAACGTTTGGACACTTATCTTGATGGCATCCTTTGACCCTAGCTGACTTCCTGCCCTTGGGCAGGGGACTGGACCCAATGATCTCATGAGGTCCCTTCCAGCCCTAATGTCTATGAAATCTATGAAGTCTATGAACTTTCCTGGAGCAATGAGCACTACTCTGGTTTCCTGGCCAGGTGTCCCCCTCTTAATTCCTTGTTTTAACCCTGTAAGGAGCATCCCTAATCACTACGTGCTTATTCTCTGTTCCCTGTAATTAGTTAATCTCTTGGTTTAATGATCCTGCTCCAACATGAGAGGGAGGTCTCTTGTCTTTTTGGTGCTCTCTGGCCTCTATTGCATTTATCAAACTGGCTAGCACCTTGAACAAATGATAAACTCTCACACATACAGGGATCGCATATAAAGGCTTTAAAAAAAATCTCATGTTCCCTACTTGGCTGAAATACTGCTAGGTTGTGAGGGAAAAACTGTCATAAGATGTTCTGTTAAGACAGACACCAATGAAATCCTGAATCACAACATAACACCTCATGGAAGGAGGATTTTAGGAACTAAATGGACCGTTCAGGGCATGAACTGTCATTAATATGTGCCATATGAGCAGTGACTAGCACCATGGGGCCTTGATCTCAGTTAGAACTCTAGATGCTCCCATACATCATCATCATCATCATCATCATGTTAAATAACATGGATGTTTTTGTTACGTAAACTGTTAACGGCCAGATTGTATTAGGCACATAAGTGGATTTAGACACCTAAGCGTGATTCTACAGTCCCTGAAAAAACAACTAATGTAAAACGTGGGGAAGTCCTCTTTCTCCTTTGTGACTCAGCTCTGAGAGTAAATTTCAGTGTAAAATGCACTCATGCGATTCTGCCCATCTATTCAGTACCTTGTATGATCCACAACACTAGATCATTTAAGCTCCAGCAGAGATGTCAAACTCAAATTAGTCAGCAGGCCATATTCCCTGCTTTGCAGGTGCCTGTGGGCCACATCCATATTTTTTCACCCAAATGTGTTATTCGCTTATCTCAGTTTACATTTTATGACACACCTTTTTTTACACATCAGTACCGGTTTTCAGCATATATCAATTTTTTAAATTTGCAGAAGCATAAAAAATTGTTGCTCCAAATCTATGAAAACAATGATTTATTCTCAAAAATGATTTGCCTGAGCTCTTATAAGAAAAATGAAAAAACATAAGATGAATTCAAACCAAAAAACCATAATGCACATATTAGCTTGTCATGAATTGCCAGTGCTGCTCCTGGACACCTGGCATGTCTTTGCAGCTACCAGATCCTTGATGTTTGCTTCCAAGTACTGTGCTGTGGTCACTTGCAATATGGTGTTCAAGTACTTGTCACTGAGGGAGTTTACACGAGATGCTTTACTGCTCAGTAGACTAATCTACTGCGCATTAAAGCCTCACGGTCTACACGTGGGGAATTTACTGCACAGTAAATTAAGTTACTGCGCAGTTAGCCAGTACCTATAAATACAGGTACGAGATTAACTGCACACTAGCTACTGCACAGTAGTGCATGTGTAGATGCTGACTGGGAGCATATTTGCTCCCAGTCAGCATAGGCAGCAGGGGCCCATAGGGGAGAGGGCACTCTCTATGCCCGGTCCTGGTGCTGCTCAGCTTCAGGCTCACAGTAGGAGCCAGGAGCCAATCAGTGCAGGGACTAGGGAGCTCTCTACCCCCAGTCTGGGCTCTCAGCTCCCAGCACTGAGCTGGGAGCTCCAGAAAGCAAGTAGAGTCTGAGTTCCCAGTGCCCACTCGCTCTCCAGAGCTCCCATCTGCTTGCTGGGAGCTGAGAGCCCAGACGTGGGGGCAGGGTTAACTCTCCAAACCAGCTCTGCATGGAGCTGTGAACTCCAGAGGACAAGCAGGGGCTGGGACCCCAGGCCCCACTCACCCCCTGGAGCAGCTCTGCATGGCACAGAGTTAGGAAATCCTGAGGGCGATCAGGGACTGGGAACCACGCAGAGCTTCTGTGGGGGGTGGGCAGGGACTAGGGAACCCAAGCAGGGCGGCTGCTGATGATCCCTGTACCAACCCCAACTCAGCAGAGGGCTGGCCAGGAACTGTCCCACAAGACAGACAGCTGCTGGCAAGCCCCCTGCAAAGTGGGGGGGGCGTGGGGCTCACCAGCAGCTGCCCCACTTGCAGGACAGTTCCTGGCCAGCTCCTTGCTAAGCTGGGGGTCCACCTGGTATGAGGCTCACCAGCAGGTGCCCCATACTCGAGAGAGCTCCTGGTGAACCCCCTACTGGGCAGAGAAGCCGCGCCTGGCAGCTGTGTGTCCCAACGTGCACAAGGCCAGGGCACAGCTGCCACTTCAGCAAGCAGAGCTCTCTTGGCCCCATGCACACCAGGACTGGCCTATGCTCCCTGCCAGCACCTGGGCTAGCACCTGGGGGAGCCTGGAGCTCACCCTGGCTGCTGCAGGGGGGCAGAGCAGGGCAGGATCAGCCCTGTCCTGAGCTGCTCCTGTTGGGAGCCAGTTTGCTCCCAAGAGGGTGGATGTGTAGACATGGTCCTGGGAAAGGTTTACTGCACAGTGTTTTACTGCGCAATAAACCTAAAGCACATTAATAGCATGTGTAGACATGCCCACTCAGTGGTAAGTGCACTTTTGATTTGTTGTACTACTGAGATCTGTTTGCACGCACATGTGCTCATAAACATGGATAACTTTTTTTGATATCAAGGGATTTATTACTGGATCATTTTCTCCCAGTTATCCGTAACTTTTGAGAGCGCATTCTTCAGTTTAGTGTTACACTGAAGATCAGTGAGCTTCATTTGCAGCTCCTCAGGGGCATCATTCAGAGACAGAAAACAGGGCACTGAAACATCTGTATTCTGCTTCATAGCTCTAAAAGTCAAGATAACCTGCCCTGTAATTGATGCCTGAGATCAGCAATCCTGAGCCTCTAAGTCCTCACCACCTTCAATCCCAGCAGCACGGGACGGTTACTTGAAGGTGAGGAAACATGCTGCGTTGCACTGAGAGCTGTTTCTCCCAAAGAAACAACTTCATTTCCAAGTCACACACAGCATCATAAAACTCAGTTACAACCTCGTTCCAATCCTGCATTCTCATGGTGAGAGTCTTGAAATGCCCCGTCATGTTCACCAAGAAGACAAAGTTTTGTAACCATTCTTCATCTTGGGGTTTAGCCCCAGGCTTCTCCTTCTCACTCAGAAATATTTCAATCTCACGTTGCAGTTTGAAGAAACACTTTAAGACAGCCCTGCTCTGGTAATACACTTAAATATATTATAGCAGTCCACTCCAAAAGTTGCCTTCCTCCAAGATCTGGTTTAATTGCCAATGGTTAAGAGCCCTGGCTAGGATTAAATTCTCTATTTTTACCCCAATATTTATCACATGGTCCACTCGCGGCGTTCTGGCACAGACAGCCTCCAGATGCAATTGTAACAAAACACACAACGCTCATGGCCTGCATTGACTGACTGCACTTGTTTCAGTTTCATCCCAAATCTTGCCACCATAGAACAAGCTCCCCCTCTTGCAAAACTCGCTTCCCTTTTTTCAGGTCACACCTAATTTGTCCACAGCTGTCGCCATACTCTTGAAAAGGTCCTCTCCTGTAGATGAGTCTTTCACTCATCTACAGGGACCTGCCTCTGATGTCAGCTGTGACACCCCCTGGCAGCCACTCTAGGCTTGTTCTAGACTCCGCTTTATCAAAGTACTGTCCAGCACTTGCCTGCCATGGCTTGATGTAAAACTAATATAAATTTGGGAGGCTCCCCTCAGAACACCACCGTTTGGCCTTAGGTGCCTTGCTCTGCCCTGCTCTTCATTGGGTGGCCTGTCTAACCCTAAACCACACTGGTCCAAATGAACCTCACCAACAACCAGCCACTGACTTCCCAGGCTCACTCTATTGTCTCCCATTATAATCTGAAATCCGATTAGGCCTAACTGAACTTTGGGCCATCAGCCCTAGCTTAGCCTGCAGGGATTGCTTGCCCCCACTGCCTCTGCCTACTGCTTGGACTTGTTTACACTCTGCCCTTTGTACACAGGCCACCTGACATGGCCAGAGCACCTCTTGGGAGCTGCTGAAGCTCCCTTTGAGCACAGTTGTGATCTGTCAGCTCTGGCCCCAATGCAGCCCTCATGGTGCCCTCCTTAGGCATGCTGTATGTCCCAGACAGGCCGCCTGGCATTCCCAGAGTGCCCTTCTCGCAGCTCTGCCCTTGTGGTGCCCTCCCTAGGGGCACTTGCCTGTCCTGAATGGGCTATCCCAGAGGGCTACTACCCTCTCTGACCCCTTCAGTCAACACAGTGTCCACCACTGAATGCTTACAGTGCTTTTGTAGGGTTACTGCCCTCAGCAAACCAAATAATCAATAGTGTACAGCACAGGGAGCCCTGCTGTGGTCTCCACAATCTGTTTCTAGCCACCCCATTCCTTGCAGCTTAAAGAAACAAAAACCAGCATTACTTGTCTGAAAAAAGCCAAACCCCTCCAGCTGCTCTTCCCACAGAAAAAAGTCCTTGCCTCTGTGAGCTGCCTCCTACCAGGTCCTCCGGGTTCCTTCAGTCTAGCTACTCTCCAGGGAGCACCACTCCCTCCCATGCTTAGGGCTGGAGTGATTTCTCTAGTCCAGAAGCTGGCCTTATACAGAGATACACACCACCCCTTCTGGTCACATGCTCTGTGTCTCACTCTTCCCCAGGCACAGGGCCTATGCATTCACATTCTCAGTCCCACGCAGATTGCTGCAGCCGTTCCCCAATTATCTGCCTGGAGCGCTGAACCCCGTAACCTATTTCCTGGCAGTTTGTTCCAGGTCAGACGGTTTGCAGCTTTTGCAGCTGGCCCCATTACACATTAGCACTAACTCCACAAGTGTCTCTGCCACATCCCTACCTTTATCGACACGATCATAGCTAGCGGCACAACGTCCTTCACATCTGTGCTTTCATCAGTTTCTATTGAAAAGAAGCAAAAATGCCTTTGCCTTGTTCCGGAGGTGACGCTGCAAATTATCAGATCAGTCACAGATACTGTGGGCTGCAAGGTGTTTGGAGAGGTTAACGGTTGCAAAAGCTTGCCATTCTCTGGACACACAGTATCTTCAGCCTTCATCATATATTTCTTCAGGAAGAAATGTCTTTGTCATACATTCTCTCCCTCAACAACGATTTTGAGAAGCACCTATTTCTTGAGAAAGGGCATAGCTAGCGCTTACTGCTCTGTCATTTCCATGGCGTGCTCGTATGAAGATGGATTGTCGCTTTTTCAACGACTGTTCTAATTCACTCACTTTGTCTTCACACAACTTCCAGTAAACTTGTCATACTAGGTGCCATGACATGACTCATAAAGTCTCTTAACATTGTGTTCTTTGGGAAAGAGCCGCTACTCACTTTACAAATCAAACATATGGGCTTTCCATTCCCTTCTGTGAAGATGGATGAGAGCCTCCATTTCTCTTCAAACACATAGCATTCCTTGTCCACTTTCCCCTTCACAGACCTGATATCTGGCTTACAGTTAACAGAAATATGTAAGACATGACACTTGCTTATTTTGCAAGAAACAACTAATAATCTTCTTAAAACTTGGGTACAAGTCTTCATGCTTGGCTATTTCTTGAAACCTTCATGACATCCTGACATTGCAGCACTCTTCCTTCCAGATGGATTTGTTAATATTATCACAAAATCTCTGGTGTTTTCCTTTCTGGCTGCATTAACAGGGGATAGAGAATGGACAGAAACAGGAAGGAGTTTAATAACTGATATGCCCTTGATGTGAGGACTTTATATTAAATGGATTTTTAGAACTGGGAGATGAGCTCAGAGCTTGCATATCAGCTTGGTATTGCAGTGCCCCCAGGAGGAAAAAAGGAAGGAAGGAAGGAAGGACTTTGACTTTTTAACTATTTTTTTCAGGGGTTCAGGGTACAAAAAGTTGGCCCCTCTGGAGTCCAGGTCCAATATACAAAGCAAAGACAAACAAATTACCATCAAACCAAGAGCACCATGTCATCACACTCATAACATGACACCATGACAGACATCTTCGCAGTATTACACGTCGTGCCTGACATGCCGTTATGCAGTTGGGGCACCGGTCACACAGTCCAAAGCCCTCTATAAGCAAATAATTCCTACCCTGCTCTATCCAATCATGTACATGACAACACCTTCAACTTCCACCACAAAGGAAAAAAGCAGCCTGGTGAGGGCCCAGGGCATGGCACAAGCAGGGAGTCGCAGTTCGACATCGAGCCTGCCCAGTCGCCCAGACCGGTCATGACATCAGAGCGTGTATTGAAGATGGCCGTCCTCCATGTGGCACAGCGCTCCCTCAAGGGGCCAGCATGCCTCAAAGGTGGGCACCGCCTGCCACAGCACAGCATGCTCAAACTCCAGCAAGAGGCGTGCCCGCACCAGGAGGCTGAAAAGCCACAGGGCATCGTCTGAACTGGTCCCGGCAAGTTGGCTGCAGCAGCTCTACAGGACAGCCATCTTGGCCTGATCCAGTAGAAAGTTGGCCAGGCAGACGGGGCCCCACTTGGCCGCCTGGTACGTGTAGGAGCACACGTAGGTGGTCTCCGAGAGGCTCCTGGCCAGCGTCCCAGCACAGGCTCGAGGGCAACAAAGAGTGGCCGCAGGCAGGGCCAGTCAAGGAAGGTGTGAAATAGGTTCTCTTCAATGCCCCCAGGGCAGAAGAGGCAGGCCATCGAGGTGGCTGGGACAAAGTGGGATGCAAACATGCCAGTGGCTAGGATGCCGTGCAGCAACCACCATTGCAAGTTGCCAGTCTTCTTGGTGGTTGGCGGCTTATACAATGTGTGCCAAGCAGGTGGGCTGGTAGGGAATCTGGCGCTGTCACCACAGTGTATCAGGGTGGCCCTCCAGCACTTAGGCATGGCAGACATGAACCACCCTGGCATAAAGGCTTCTATGCAACAGAGAAGCAAAGGGGCAACCCATGTCACTGGTTAGGGCTAGGGTTACCTTACACGAGATGCTTCCTGCACGGTAGCTTAATAACGCTGCACAGTAGCATGCTGGTCAAAAGCCATGCTAATAAGCTACTGCACAGTAACTATCATGAAAAAACCATGCACTGGTACTACTGTGCAGTAAGTGTAGTTACTGTGCATTCAGTTAGTACTTCATTAAGAAAGCACTAAACTAAATGTGCGGTAACTTCTCCATATTAATGAATGTGTAGACACGTCCCCAGAGAACACTACTCTGATAAACAGTAGTGAAGGACACTGAGGCCATCTTCAACTCTTCTTCATTGTTAAGCTTGCAGAGGGTGCTGAGAAACCCAAAAGGAAATTTCAGGAAAAGAGAGTGGACCCATCTCCATGGGCCATGTTTGACACCCCTGAGTTATGGCCATAGAGACAGGCAGATAACATCATGGAAAACAAATGTTCTACTCTCCAAGAAAGCATAGTTTAAACCTAGTGGGATTTGTGGCAGAGCATTTGAGCATTAAAGTTATTTGTCATTTTGTAATCACCAATTTGTAAAACAAAAACAATTGTTTTAGTGATAGGTTTTGACTGACTCTAACCTGAATTTCAAAAGGCATTAACAAATGATACGCTTCTGAACTTCACAATCAAACAGATTCACACTGAAACCTTTTAAAGCTTATTCATCCCTATAAACAATATTAATCACCCCGTCTGGGGAGGAATGCTAATGTTCCGAGTCCTTTTTGGGATTCTGTTGCCATATTTTCAAGCTCTAGTCACAAGATTTACATCATTTAAACAATTTCTTAATTCATCTGTAGCTTTGCATTCCAGTAAAAAAACATGTTTCCACGAGCAATATGAGTCATCTGCAAGCTTGTGAAAAATGAGAAAAATCCGCAGTGTTTTTCTTAAATAACTAAAGCAAGCAGTTATTCCATTAAGATGGATGAACCTTTAGCAGTGTCAAAACAGAACAGATGATGATATCTTAATTCACCTAATCTTTAATGACTTTTGAAATATTACATATGGATTAGTCAAAGTTATCAGCTGCAAACCTGAAAGTGTCTAGAAGGCATGCACAAAAGATGATTGCTTATAAAGCTCAGTTTTATTTATGCTCCTACTTTGTAATATTATTCCTTGCTTTGTTAGAAATGCACTGGGTACAATCAAAATCAAACAGAATTTTGTAACAATAGACTGCAAAGACCATTAAAGAATTATGAAGTTTTCTAGACGCACTCGCTACTGATCAAAGCAACGCCATGATCGTATTGCTGTAAACTGTTCTCCTTCTGCCTTTCCCATTTTCTATCTGCAACGTTTGTTTCCATCCTGTCTCATAACAATACTTAACTTTCATATAGCATGGTTCAGTCATAGATCTCCATGTATTTTAGAAGGTTACATAGGTATCATTATCTTTATTTTACTGATGAGGAAACTGAGTCACAGGAAGACAGAGGGCTGGATCCAGGTTCATCCTGTAGGCATCTAAGGAGTGACCTAGAGTCCAGAGAGCAGAATCTTCCTGCTGCCAAGGCCACAAAACTCATTAGATGGTTAAATTCATCTGGTGACTCCATTTTGGACTGCAGAGTCCCTAGGGACAGAGACCTTGGCTTCCAGGCACGCACAGAAGTGGTTCAGTTCGACCATCCAAGCAATCCAGAACGGTAGCATAACTAACGGGAGGTGACCAGGACAGCAGCCCCAGCTCTGTTGCGGGGTGGAAAAGCAACCACTGCCACAGTCGCAACTGCCCATGCTACTGTAACCGCAGTGGCAGGAGCTGGCGCTGCCCCATGCATTAGCAACCGCTTCGGGCACGGACCGGCCTGGCTACTATGCCTCTGATCTAGATGGGTGCTGGGGAGAGACCTCCTATACATGCAAGTCCCTGGAAAGCCTCACTCTGTTACATGTAGTCCTTGCTACCACTGACACCACCGAGTTCGGTACAGAGCACAGCACCTGCTAGTGATCGTAGCAGTCACCCAGGGACTGGATTCTCTGCCTCCTTCAACATAGGGAGATTCAAACCCATTTCTCAGGCTGCCCCACCCACCAGGCCATAGAAATACTAGAGGGCACACTCCCCCTCTCCTGCT
>NW_005842292.1:242788-257421 GCF_000455745.1 Alligator sinensis | reverse complement strand
AAAGAGTGGTGCTTAGAGGCATATAAGACCAGTGCCTGGAGCAAGGAGGGCAGTCTGGGCCTGCAAACCTCGGGGAAAGGAGCTCCTGGGAGACAGGGGCTTCAGGAAACCAGCACACAGATACCCAGGAGCTGGATGGGGACAGCTAAAAGACATCCAGGCTCCCCAGGGGAGTTGGATGGAGACAGCTAAGGGGGAAATATAGCTTGGAGTGGAGGCACTGACCCTGAGCAGGGATGTATTTCAGTTTAGAAGCTGTTGGCTTATATTTGTGTTACGGTGAAGTTTAACACCGAAGGACTGGATTGTGGCTGTCGGGAGGAGGCCACGGTGTGCCTGGTGGAGCACTCTGCCATAGACAACTGAGCCTGGGCTCAGGGTCCCAGGGGGTGGAGGGCTAGTGCGGTGAGAGCAGGCTGGCCTGGGGTCAGGGACCAAGAGGGCTGAGGACTAGTTTGGAGCATGAGAGTGCAGGACAGGGCCAGGGGCCCAGAGCACTTAAGTGCGAGGCAGGTCTAGGGACCAGGAGCCAAAGCCTGGGGCAGTGGACCTGGGCTGAGAGGCACAGCCAGAATAAAAGGGCCAAAGCTAGGAAGGCTGAGGCCCAGACAAATGTGCAAGGCCTGAGGGCCAAAAGCTGCACTGGGGCCAGGGGGCCCCCTCCAAATGAACATGGAGTAATACCTGGGAGGCATGGGCATGGCTGTCAGGGAGGCCAGGGGCCATGATTATCACCCCCAAGACAGTTTCCACCCTAAGTCATGGAAGGCCCAAGGGGGCCATGATTTAGCACCAAAGGGGTATGACTGGCGCCAGCCAGGCACATGGACAACAAGTCTCCTCAGTATGACAAGATACATCAAGGTGCAGCAGGTGGGGTAGAAAAGGGAGGGTCCCCCAAGGAGTTGGAGTAGGGCAGGAAGTGTTTGACCACCAAGAGGCATCATGGCCACCCCTAGGGCCTGGGGTTGCTGCACTCCCCCTTTCTTGGCATTTTGTCTTGACATCATCCATTCTTCAGGGATGCTAATTTTTACATACCTGCTTCAATTGCCTATGCAATGTTGCGTTGCATTAAAGCATATGTAGATATATGGTATTTTTCTTTGGGGCTCTTTTCTCCCATGCCTCCTCTTTTTGTTCAAGGCCCACAGTTATCTCCAGCACTGAGGCAGCATTATGAACACGCTCTCTCCCCCTCGCCCTGCCAGCAGTCCAGCAGGACGCACACAGAAGCAGACAAAGACTCATTGCTCACCCTCTGGGGAATGGATGCACCATTTCGGTGACATGCCAAATCCATGCTGGCCTGCAGCCTGGGATCCCAAAGCCAGCCCTCAAAGACACGTTTCCACAGGGCAGATTAAGAAGCTACTTCAATGCTACCAGGACCTCAGGCTGCATTACTGAAGATGAAACCACAAAGAACATACTTCTTGCTCATCCTTCTGTTAGTGAGAATTTTAAATGCCTGACAGTCTCAAGTAGAGGGAAGGAGTTTTAGTTTTAAATATATATTTGGGAAAATAACAGGTATTGGTATGCTTGGAGGCTGGGGGACAGGGCAGGGTACCAGAAGCCTCATCCTCAAACTGGCAAAAGCATCAGGGCAGCCTGGATCCAAGGCTGAAGAGAGTGCTAGGACCCGTCCCCATGCCAGCCCACACAGTGAAACCTCTAGAGAGCTGGATTGTGCTGCCACCCCAAATGCTGCAGCAGGCAGCCAGCACTCGATGAGGGTACAGGCTGCTCTGATATGGTGCAGCAGTAAAGGACAGCCAACAGTGCTTCCCCAGACCCACCGCGTGGAGTCCTGCCCTGGCCAACATGACTCCGGGAGCAGAGGACACAGCTGCCAGTCTCCCCGTGTCCCCTAGCCCTGTTGGCCAGGGCAGGACTTGGCCCTGGGTTTGAATCTGATTTATTTTGCTACTTTTATCAAATCCTTGGCCCTGGGTTTGAATCTGATTTATTTTGAGACTTTTATCAAACCCCAGCCACTTTTAATGGCCTCCGGGAATACTGAGAATCACTCACATCCTTTAAAGCAAAATGAGATTGTTTCAAATGGAGGGGATAACTTGGGCCTATAATAGGTTGGTGCCTAACAGGCACCTACCCTATTCCCCAAATACCAACTGCAGAGGACTGTTGCCTTCTGGTGTAAAGACACTGTTTTAGCTGGCGCTGGATGGCTGTTGTAGGTTCACCCAAGAATGGCCGATGCTCCACAGTGTTGAGCCAAAGAGATCTCTGTACATGATGCATCCCTGGTTACTGGGATCCTCTTGAATGTATACCGCTCCAGAGCTCCCAGATTCCTGAGGGCTAAATTGTGTCCTTTGATGAGGGAGTACTTGCTCCAGTGGCTTCATAAATGAAATCGCTGGGAGTAAGATCAGACTTTAAAACTCCTGAAGTCCTACCCCAGCATGCACAAAGACAAATGTAAAACTCTGGGATGGATTATCTGGGGCCGTGGCTTTGATTGTGTCAAAATCCAGTTGAAAGGACTCTCCAATCCATGTTCCCTCTAAGGTTTAGCGATCCATGAGCAATCCTGGCTGGGCGTGCATGGGCATCTCAGTGTGCCCGCCCCTCCCTGTGAACGACGCATGTCCCCGGAGACTGGAGGAGCACAGCAACCGCCCACAGGCAACGGTGGCAGTAGTGGAGGTGGGGGCATGGTGGCGGCAAGCAGGGAGGTCCCGCAGGCAGCCGCAGAGGTGTCAGCTATGGGGCAGAGGGGTGGTGAGTGCTGACCAGCAGTCAGCAACCACCCACAGATGCCGCCAGCAATTTCAGCAGCAGCCAGCAGCGACTGGCGAGTGCCCACAGATGCTGCCAACAGTTTCAGTGGTGAAGTGGGGGTGGCGAGCAGTGACCACCCAAAGGCACCACCGGCAGCGTCAGCGGCACTTCTTTCAGAGAGTGCACCGCCAATCGCAGGGGCTGCATCCCCTACGTGTCACCAATGCCTCTCCCCTCTCCTGCAGCAGCCTGTGGCCGAGTTGGGGCGGGTGGTGAGGGGCCGGACACGAAGCTGGCAGTGGTGGCAGGGGAAGCATCATAGTTTCATAGTTTCATAGTTTCAGGGTCGGAAGGGACCTAATAGATCTTCTAGCCCGCCCCCCCGCCAGGGCAGCACCACCTCCCTTGGAAGTTGGTTCCAGCTCCTAGCCGCCCTAACTGTGAAGTAGTTTTTTCGGATGTCCAATCTGTACCTCCTCTCCATCAACTTGTGCCCATTACTCCTTGTTATGCCAGCGGGGGCTAGGGGAAACAGCGTCTCCCCCAAACCCTTCTGGTTCCCCCTAGTGAGTTTATAGACGGTCACCAGGTCCCCCCTCAGCCTTCTCTTGTGGAGGCTGAATAGGTTCAGGTCCCGCAGTCTCTCACTGTAGGGTCTGCCCTGTTGTCCCCGGATCATGCGGGTGGCCCTCCTCTGGACCCTCTCCATGTTGTCCACATCCCTCCTGAAATGGGGCGCACAGAACTGGACACACTTCTCCAGCTGCGGCCTGACCAGCGTCGCATACAGGGGGAGGATCACCTCCCTGGCTCTACTCGAGATGCACCTGTGGATGCACGACAAGGTCCGGTTAGCCCTGCCAACCATGACCTCGCATTGTCGGCCCATGTTCATCTTGGAGTCAATAATGACACCAAGATCCCTTTCCGCCTCCGTGCTCTCAAGTAGGGAGTTCCCCATCGTATAAGTGTGCTGCTGGTTCCTACTACCCAAGTGCAGCACCCTGCACTTGTCCGTATTGAAACGCATCCTGTTCCTCTCTGCCCACCCCATCAATGCCTCCTTGCTATGGCACTGGCCGTCCCCTCAAGCCGTCCCCCTATGTCACCTCCCCCCCTCATCGGTATGCCAATGTGTGCGCAGCATTAAAAAGTTATTGCGTGGCATGATTTTTTATTGTGCATGGCCGTGCACACACACAGCTTAGAGAGAACGCTGCCTCCCATGGATGTGACAATCTGTAAGGCACACTGGGGAGCCTTCTGAATGCAAAGCGTGCATGTAAAGCTGACGTTCTTCATCAGGGTTTCAGACAAAATATTAGTACTGATGTGCGAGGTTGGTTAAAACAGACCAATTGCAAAGACTAAAAAATGTTTGGGGCTAGCGGAAAACAAATGGCTAGCAACTGGTTGGGAGGAATATAGAAGAATAGATCTGAAGAACAAGCTCGACTAAAGGAAATGAAGCTTCTGATGACAGATGGCATTAAGTAGATGATCACCCAAGCTAAGTGTTAGCTGTAATGCTACAACAGGGTTTGATCAATATGTTGAACAGCTTGCCTTGGGCAAGTCAAACAAAGCCCTCAGCAAGAAACCTAAAATGCAGTTTGCCTAACAGAGCCACTAAAGAGGAATTTCTTGGCTCACCATTTGCCAAGATGTGATCTATTCAAACTGTATGAATTCCCAGAGACACTGTTGGTTTTGTGTCTTTTACTATAAGTGAAGCAAGAGCTTCATGTTCATTTAAGTTAACAAAGGCCCATGAAATTCATCAGTATGTCAGTACTGGAGATGCATACAATTATACGTGCGCAGCAGAGGATGATGACTGAAAGATGGAGACAGAAAAGGAACATACTGCCTTAGGGAAAACTGCCTCAGTTTCCCTCACATTTATCTGTTATACACACAGATAAATGTGTACAATGGGCCATAAAGTGCAGTATGATTCTGGGATGGGAGGTAAAAAAGATTACTGAAATGGAGGTTTCCACCCAACAGAAGAAATCAACATATTGTTTTGTCATTTATAGAGGGCGTATCCACATGTGCATTTATGCTGGTTTAAATTTACCGCGCAGTAAGCGGGAATAGGCCAGCATCTACATGTGCAGGCTTTAAAGCACATTAATGCTGTGTGTGGACTGATGGGACTGAAGTTAGTACCAAGTCAGTCCACACATACAATATTACTGCGCAGTAAGGCATCTACACATGCGTTACTACACACATTCCACACGTGTATTACTGCACTACTAATCGTGTGTAAATTTGATACCTGCATTTATGTTCAAGTTGGCATAAGTCGCCATATTTACTGTGCAGTGTGGGTGCGCACGTATAGATGCACGTCCGTACTGTGCAGCAATTTCAGTTACTACGCAGGAAATGTGCACATGTGGATGCACCCAGAATGTATTTACCCAGACAGGTCTATATCCATATTTGAAAATTAAAAACATTATGCAACCCATTAATATTGTAACAGCTCTGTGCCTACATAGGAAGTTCATAGCTGTCCGTGTGGTACTACCATAGCTACACTGAACTTCACAATGATCAAAGGAAGAGATAGTGGAGCCTCCTCCTCCAAAGTCAGCCCTGAAGCCCTCTAGTAAAAAGCAGTGACATGCACATCCACAGAGAGATATGTCACTATAACTAGAAATTCAATTGTCTTTCTTTCCAATATAGCTTCCTATGCTCTTTCTTAAAAGAAAGAGAAGTACACACTACACATACTATACATATAAAGTCATCACACTTGGACTCACAGAATCACAGAAAATTAGAGCTAGAAAGGACCACAGGAGGTATCTCGTTCAACTCCTAGCTTAAAGCAGGAGCATCCTGATCTTGGCCACCCTGTAGAAGCATTTGTCTCACCTGTTCTTAAAATTGCATGAGCAACCACGTTCCACAACTACACGGCACAGTCCCTGAAAACATCAACACCTTAATCAACCTCCTGGTGCAAGTGATGGAGTGGCCAACAAGGGGCCATACTCTTCTTTATCTGCTGCAGGAGAATTGGTACACCCCAGTCAAAAGCCCCTGCCCCTGGCTGCAACCAACACTCAATGATTCTGAGGAAGGCAACCCTCCCCACAAAACCCCCTAACACCTGTAGCAAAAGGCAGAGAAAAAATTCCTTCCCAGCCCCAAGTGGCAACCAGCAAAGCCCAGAAGCCTCGGAAAACTAAATATCTTTCACTGCAACCTGAGGACCGCAAACACAACTTCACACATCCTTACCAGAGAGTCAGAACCTCCTTTTCTATCAGCCTATAAACTCCAGAAACTTATCCCCACGATCTCTGAAGCTCTGGTTCATTTTCCAGCTGCTGAGCATGGTCTTCATTAATTTCCCATGTATGTGAGGGAGTTTCCTGGGCATCCATCTACTGTTTATCAGAGACCACTCTAAGCATTGCTACTCCTCAATCACCCCTGACCAATGCTTATTCAACCTCTTCTTGAAAACCTTCAGTGAAGCAGATTCCTTCACTGTGGATTCACACAATGAGAAAATTCCCAAGTCAAGGGTCTTCTGTTAAACCTTCAGTTCCCAGAAATCTGAATGCAGGAACTAGTTGCCAAAGCATATGTTACATTTTAAAGTCAATTTATGGCAGGATACTATAGCAAACAAGCCACACAGATGCTCCACATATAATATACATATAATGTGGAACATCTTTATGTCCACATTGTACCATATCAGGTTTGTATCATGTCTTGAACTGAACTTGTGACGTGGACAGCCCTGCCAAATCCTGGTGCTCAGCTCAGCATCCAGATTGGGCATGGGACAGTGCAGGGTCTGGAACACAGCTGTCCCCTGCCCAATCAGTGGGAGCAGTCTGGGGGCAGCCCCAGGTTTTGGACACATCCCCACCTGATCACCAGAGGCAGATCCAGGGACACCGTGAACCCGACAGTGGGGACTCTCTCACCTACACTGGGCTCACACTTCTTGAAACTGCTTTACCCTGCAGCCATCACATAATTGAAATCTAGATAATTTTATGCCCCATCTCCAAAATCATGACCTACCATGCCAGATGCACCAGGCCCCAATGTTTGCTGGCATCCATGCACATGTATTCCAGAGGCCCTACGTGCCCTAGGCCCTAGGAAAATAATGCCACAAGGAGAAGGCAGAAGAGCAGCCATTTGGAGATGGGGAACTGTAACAGGGAGCCCTGGCTCCATTACCCTGAGAGGGATGAAGAACAGGAGAGTCAAGTGGGATCTCTTTAAGATTTGGACCTTTGCCAGAAGAGTGGAACCATAAGGCTGTAGGCGGATACTTACCCGTCTGAGGAAGCTGCCCTGCTGCAAGGCAGAGCCCTAGCAAAGCAGTTCAGTGGAGCCTGTAGAGTAGCCAGAGAGGTGGTAGCTGCCGGGGGAGTACGCTTGTTAAGTGATTGAGTAGAAACCCCTGGGCATGTTTACTGCTTGGTTAGCCTATAAAGTGCAGATCTACTCTCCCTTCTACAAGTTTTGGAGACAGGTGATCAGACGGGGTGGAGTCTAGCAGTAGGTATGCCCAGCTCTGGCACCAGAATTGCATTTTGGGTTTTTACAAGAGTTTTGGGAGTTGCTATGGGAACAAGTGGAGGCCGTAAGGGGTACCTGTAAGGCACTCTGTGCTTGGGGCCTTGCAAGGGCCAGGACCTAAACGTGGGGACTAAGAGTGAGGGCAAGCCCTGTAAGGGTAAAGGACCTACAAAGCAGACAGTGAGGCAGCAGCCCTGACATGGTCAGGGACCAAGGCTGATGTTCAGACAGGGCCAGAGGGTCTGCTGAATGAAATTAGAGTAATACCTGCAAGACACAGGTGTGGCTATGGGGGAGGCTGGAGGCCACGATTAGTGCCCCTAAGGCATGGTTAGGGCCAGTAAGACGATGCTCAATGCCCAGGAAGCACAGGTGCCAGTAAGGCACAGAAGGGGAGATAGTGAATGCAGAGCACCTTAGCACATTTAGGGCCAGGATGCAAGTGAGAGGCCAAGTACAGGCTCATTAAGCCCAGTTACAGACTCTGAGGACAGCTTCCCAATTTAACTCATTAGTAACATTGAGGCACATCAGGCCAAACAGCCTGGAGGACGGGCGTGGAGCAGGACTAGTTCAGCCACAAGACAGTGCTATGGCCACCTGGGAGTGAGTCCTATCACAGGAACCACGTTCCCTACTTCCATCTAAAAAAGCAAACCACTGAAGAAAATAATATTAATTTGCATGTGCCTAACTCCTTCCACCCCAAAACCTCAGAGCATTTTGTACATGCTAATTAAGCTTCACAACTGTGAGCATTTTTATAAATTATTACTTAAACTGTTCTACTACTGAAGCACCAAACGCCCCATTGGCATTGCAGAGAATCGCTGGCAAAGCAAAAAATAAAACCTAAAAATAAAACCTTTGAGATCCCTGCTCAAGCCCTTAAACTTAATTTATTTCTTTTTCAGGCTACAAACACCAGCTGGATAAATCTACTGGACCTTCCTGAAGAATAGTACATTTTCTTTGCTGTATTTTGGATCATTTATATGTGCATGAAAACATTGGCAGCATAGGAAAGCAGTGGCTTTCTTCTATGATTAGCATCCAAAATAGACCTATATACAGAATAACACTAAAACTGAGACAAAATAAAGAGCTTTGTCTCTGGGGAAAAAAAGAAGGAAAAAACATGTCAGAGCATTAGGATTGCCTTTAGATGTGAAGTGAGAGGAAGCGATGGTCGTGATATTTGCTAAGCCGAGGATAAATCCAGGCGAGGATCACAGTTGTTGCAGAAGAGATCAGCAGTGTTTAAAAGCAGACAGGATTCTCCTAAAAGGCAGCTTTGTGTCTCTTAATGTGAGGTCCTGTTTTCTTATAAAAATGCCATGCGGATCCTTGAACTGGGATCAAACTCCATAGGGGAGCCATTCTTCTCCCTCTGACGTAAGAGTAAATCACTGACTCGTGTGTTTAGACAAAACGATAAAAATGAGCTCAGGTTTGGACCTCGCATGCTCACAACTAGAGAGCAGCAGAAGTTCTCCTCCAGCTATGACTACTGTTGTTGCCGTTGTTGTCATGCCTAGGAGCCTTCATCGTGGACTGGGATGACTTTGTGCTGGCTGCCATGCAAATACAGACCAATCCCTGATCCAAAGAGTCAATGTGATGAAGAACAGTTGATCAACATTTCTATTATGAGCCGTGAATTTTGGCAATGTTAACCACTGGATTATCCCAAAAGGTAAGAAGGATCAGGAGTTCATAGCAATACTGCAGTAAAAAAAAAAAAAAGTGACCCACAGAGAAGGAGAGGGATTATCCACACAATAAGACCAGCCGTTTTTTCCCAGCAAAATGTAATGTTCTTTGGGATTCACAAGACAAGAGTAATATGAGAAAGGAACAAAATCTTTTATTTACAACTATCGAGAGCTGCTTCAGTCCCGACCCCCCATTTCCCTGTGTGCCTCTGGGTTCGTTTCCAATTCCCACACTCAAATCAGTGCCTGTTATGAAGGTCTGTCTCCAAATTATAATCTTCCATTTACAAATATCTATACAGAATGGGTGGGATAAAATTACCTGTCATCAGTGTCCCATGGCCATGGAGGTAACACTGAGAGCTGTGAAAGGAAATTGCTGCGGGAAAGGGAATGGTCAATCCGCCTCCTTCCTTTTTGGCTCTTTTCTGTTTCTTACAAGCCAGCTAGTCAGAAGAGTGCACATCAGTTATTCTTCAAGTTTATTGAATAAAAACAAATACCCGCTGTGTATGAATAATGAATAAAAATGACAGGTGCTCTTTGCATAACTTTGAAGTTGCCATAAATGGACTCAAGCCTTGAGCAGGGCGAATACAGCCGAGTTTCCAAGGAAAGAATAAGTACAGGGCAAGCAGGGCCAGTTTTAGTGTACAAATAACTACTGAAATAATTACTTAAATGTGACATCGAGGGCTCTGATCAGGAGAGGAGAACCTCATAATGCCACGGCATGTGAAAAGCAGAGGTGAGGAAAAGTGACAAGGTCCTAATATCAAGCTGATGACTTGCTTCATTGAAAAGCATTGCGGTTTTTGGTTCAGTCATTTATCTGAGGTTTTCAAATCATTTCATGATCGTCCTTTGATCCAAGCATTCCAACACATCGCGCTAGAGACTCATTTTAGATCATCTTCAGTCATTTGACACACTTTAAGGCTCCACTTCTCAAGTAGAACTTGATATACACATTGAATAAGAGATGTCATCTGAGCTGTGTAATCCATTTGATTCTGTTGAAGCTGCTTTTTTTCATATAAATTCATCTCTGCAGTAATAGTGATGCCTAGCCTTGTCTCAAGCAGATCTCCATAATTTATCAGTAACCTTAGGCCTGTTCAAATATACAGATGGAAAGTAAAGCATATTCTTCTTGTCAGAGACACAACAAGAATCATTTTTAGGGCCGTGCTGCAGAAAACAGTCAGTGCATAGGGCCTGCTTATGGCCAAGAATATTCTCCGTCTTGTCTTTCGTGGTAACCACTGCTAAATTAAATTAAACAATCTAAATTAAGTGCCATAAATAAAAGAATAGGAAATAATCCCACATTATTTATTTTATTTCTATATTTAGATTTAAATAACAATACAAGCATCCATATAAAAGGCCCAAACAATTATTTAAGCTTGTAATAGTCAATTATTATTCTTTCTTCAACAGAAAGAAAGGAACCATTATATAGTCTGCAACGGGTTGTTTGGGACAGGAGAGGTTAGGACACAGAAGACCTCACAAAACATGACAAAGATGTCTAGGCACCTAAACTTAGACAGAGGTACAAGAGGGGTAGTTAGCTAGGGTAGTCTGAAATGAGGCAAAAAGCAGTGCAGGATAGCACCTTGCAGACCAACTGGGTCAGACAGGCATAATCTTTTGCAGACAACAAAGTAGGACTCCACTTTAGTATGCTCACAAAGTAGACCTCACTTTAACTACAGTCATACCACCCTACTTAAGTTATAAAACTACGTACAAAGAGGGAGCTTGTGTCCATAAGCGTTGCTATTGCAGAGTCAAGTTCCTTGGATCCACAGCACACTTGGATCAGATAGCAACATGGATGGCTACCAGTATAGCTTCAGGTTCTGAACAAAATGACGGCCGGAGAAGTCTGAAAAGCACCTGACTTTCCAGACTCTTCTGGACTGCAGTAGTGCAACTGCCTTGAAGCCCTGAGAGAGTCTAAATGCAGAGGCAACAGGCCCTTATTAAAGCAAACTTGCTGCTTTAATTTTGCAAACTCTTCTTTATCCGACCTGTCTCCTGCTTTCTATTCTGGCTTTCGAGAAAATTTGAGTCAAGTCCCTGGGCTCGATCTTGACTTTGATCAAAGGCAGACCAAAAAGTGACAGCTCTGAGATAATGCCTGGACCCACTGGACACGTGGAACTCAGCACCGCCATCCTACATGGACTTGTATCTTCAGGTTTGTCTCAATTTATGGGCACTGGAAAGAGGAGGAGAGATGCAGAAGGGCCAGAGGACCGAAAGGGGGAATTGGTGAATTGCAGCTAACAGTCTTGGGGTGCATCTACACTTGACGCTATGCCGCCATAGCGCATCCCACGGGTGTCTACACATAACCAGCAACTATATCAGCATAGGGGCGTGCTTCCCTGTTATAGTGCACCACTACAGCGAATCAACTGCTAAAAAGCACTGTGTGCCGTGCATACAGCGCAGTACAGGGGTTACTGAGCCATGCTTTCATACTTCCAAAAGGAAGTACGAAGACACAGCGCAGTAACAACATTACTGTAGGGCAACATGTAAATGCGTCCTTCCTGTACTTGAAGACTACAGAAAAGAGGCGAGCACAGATAGGGTGAACAGAGCTTCCAGAGTTGGGATGAACTGCTGCCTGGCTTTGAACTAAAAGCTTTACAGCATTATATTCCAACTGACTTGCAGGGTGGATCTCATTCAGCAACGCTAAACCCTCTTAAAAGACCTACTCCTTCTTAAAGAACAGCTGGGACGACACATAGCTATTACTAAAATCCTGTTCCAATGTACAGTATATGGCTAACAGGCTAGTATGATGCAGACACAAAATTACATATCCAGTGGCACACGAGGGATTGGTGTAGTTAGTATCATATCTGGCCACCTTTGACTTCTCACTCCCAATTATCAGGGAACCACTTGGACCTGGGAGGAAGCCTTTGGCCAAAGTTCAGAAACAAACTCAGCCCTCTGGAGCTGTAACAAGGTACTCTTACCCCTCTACCACTGCACTCCTTGTAGAGACTGTAGCCAATTATAAACACATATCTGCAATATTTCGCTCAAGTTACATCTTTTCGACTCCACCGTGTGACTGCTTCTACATAATTCACAACATGATTCTCAATAATTTTCAGTCAAGGTTCAAGCCGAAATGTGTCACACTAGGATTATATTATTTATGAGCATAATGTTGGATTTAAGCCAATGATACACCAATGTATTTTATCTCAAAGCCTGACATATTGCACGCTGCTTTCTTGGCTGGCAAACAAATAACTAAGACTGTTTCAAAATTACCTACAGTTCGAATCAGAATTTATTGAGATTGGTTCTTGCTCTCTTCTCTGAAACATGCATCATATCCTTACTCTCAGATATTTATGTATTCCCCCCCGCCCTTTTCATTCTAAAGCTAAGTTGCTGCTTTGCATTGATGATGCCAAGCCACACTGCCACAACTGGTAGTGCAGGGTCAAAGAGGCACAAATTCTGCCTCATTTTGTTGAAGATTAAGTTTACAGCCTCTTCCGCAGGCAGCAGATGCTACTGGGCAGAATGGATGGGGGCATGGCCTTATCTCCTCCCCTAACTGCAAGTGTCCTCCATGTGTCCAACACATTGTAGGAGAGAGGTGGCCAACCTGTGGCACAAGTGGGGACAAGAGGGGACAAGCAACACAGGAGCAGATAGGGCAGAGAGCAGGGGATCAGGCAGGGATCATAGGGCAGGGAGCAGAAATCGGAGAAGACTGGGCAGAGGCGGGGGATCCGAGTGGCACTTGGTGAGGGCGCAGGGTTAATTTGTGACATGCCTGCCATAAAAAACATTGATTCCCACTGTGCTAGAGCATGGAAGGGAGAGAATCAGCTCTCGCTCTTTTTCTCTTCCTTGCAACGAGATGGGACAATCTGGTCTTCAGACTACTGGGGAATGAAAAATACATGGATCTCCTTTGCATTTTTCTTTAATGTTCTTATTTGCTTACAGCCATTTCTATGATCCTCTCTTCAGCCTAGAGTAAACCATGAACATTTGTAACCTGGGACACAGGCGACACTTGGGGAGGTCCTGAGGGGGGTCTCACCTGGAGTCCTGTGTCCGGTTTTGGGCCTCAGACTTCAAGAAGGACGTGAACAGATTGGAGAGAGTCTAGTGTCGAATGACAAAAATGATTAGAGAGAACAAAGGCTTATGAGGAAAGGCTGAAAGACCTAGGGTTATTTAGCCCAGAGAAGAGACGACTGTAGGAGCAATTTGATAACGGTCTTCAAATACCCGAAGGCTGATTAAAAAGAGGATGGAGATGGACTTTTCTCTATGGCCATAGGGGAAAGAACCAGGAGCAATGGCTTCAAGCTAAAGCAGAGGAAACTGAGGTTGGAGACTGGGAGGAACTTTCTGACTCGGAGGGTGGTCGAGCATTGGACCAGGCTGCCGAGAGAAGGGGTGGAATCTCCCGCCTTGAAAATGTTCTAGAGCAGGTTGGACAGACACTTAGCTAGGCTGGTTTAGTCCAAGATAATCCTGCTTTGAGCAGGGAGCTGGACTGGATGACCTTGTGAGGTCCCTTCCAGCCCTACGTTCCTGTGATCCTATGACCCCTTCCCCTCTTCAGGGGAACTGAACCTTTTCAGTCCAAAGGAGGAAAAGTTAAATATTCCATACAGACCTCTAAAGCAAGAGTTTTGTCTGCCTCTGCTTCTTAGACCAACACAGCTATGATCTACAAACTATACCTGTCCCCATCCAGACCTGGCACCTAGCATTTGAATTCTTCTTCTTTGCTAAATCTATCTTGGAAACCACTAAACCAGCAGTTCTCAACCTTTTTAGACTCAAGGCGCTCCTGGATGGCATCCGTAGATAGACTCAAGGCACCCCTCAGAAAGTGCCAGCTCTTAGTTTCACTCTTTTTTGACTACAGAAAAATAATAGAGCAGTTTTTCTGTTGCAAAGAACTCTGAAAGACCACAACTATGGATTTTTACTTGAAATCTCTGGACTTATCTTGTGAATCACGTTTGCAAACTTAACGGTGCTAGCATTATGTGGCACCCTGCGGCACCCTTGAGAGGATCTCGAGACACCCCTGGGTGCTCTGGCACACTGTTTGAGAATCACTACACTAAACTGATGATCTATTATACAAATTATTCGCCTATTATCACCTGGTGTTGTGGTCGGTCTGAGTGCTTCTGGTCCACTTCTGGGTCTGCTGCCGAGTGTGCTGGGGAGTCCCCCCATACTCCCATGGGACGCTCCATGCGCCCCAGCATTGCAGTATTCATGAGCCCCCCTGGTACCTTGAGGTATGTAGAAAAAACATGTAAAGCTGTGTCTATGTCCGAATCAGCAAATCTTTCCGAATCTCTCCGAATCAATTCAGAGGGTTCCAATTAGTTTCGGGGAGATTAAAGGGTCTTCTGATTTGAATTGGATTTGGAGATTCGGCCACTGAATTGGGCCAAATCTCCACCATGCGTAGACCCTGAGATGGTGCAGAGTCACTTGGAGGAACTGGATGCGTTTAAGTCGGCAGGCCCGGATGAGCTCCATCCGAGGGTGCTGAAGGCACTGGCCGAC
>NW_005842292.1:201972-241813 GCF_000455745.1 Alligator sinensis | reverse complement strand
ACTCTTTCCTGCCTATGCAGGGGGTCGGACTCGATGATCTATTGAGGTCCCTTCCGGCCCTAACATCTATGAATCTATGAATCTATGAATCAAATCAAATCAGGGACTGAAGCTTTGCACAGCCCTACTGTTTTAATATATTTCTTAGTTTTGCAGGTTTGCATTTTGTGTGTGCTCTTGTAGGTTCTGTACCCATGAAAGCAGGACTCAGATTTCACAAGTGTTGCAGTGGCAATGGTGAAAGAGATATTGTAGATGCGAGTCAGGTATTTCTGCCACTGTACCATATTAAAGACAGACATGGAGGTCTCTCCTGTTTGTTCCATAGGGCATATAACTCTATATGCAGTTGTTATGTAAAGCTAAGATAGAGATCTATGAGTTCTCTATAGGGATATTGATATGAACAGGTGCAAGGATATAATTGTGACTGAGCCTTTAAGTTATTAAACAGAACTTTGACTTTCCAGATTCAATCACCTAAAAATAACTTTCTGCTTGGAAATGTGGAAGGTAGACAAGATTTGCACTGAGGGAGATCTAAGAACAGCCTCCTTTGTACGTGACAGAATTACTTTAGACAACAGTTCTCATCCAATATTAACCATTTTAGTTCTGGCTGTATCTTTCTCCCATCAAGAAGCCAATTAACCTATGATTAAGGGTAGAGTCAATCAAGCAAATGCAACACGGTAAGGTCACATATTCAGAAAGCAAGATAATTATCTATCTGAACCTCACCCTAAGAAGGTCTGTGCACTACAAGCACCAAAAAGGGAGCCCATCCACACACATACCATGCAAAACTTTTTTTTTTCTTGAAAAGACGGATCAGCATATAGCCTACAGTGAAAATATTGGCACCAAAATGTTTTGGATGCTTATAGGATTGTTATTTATGAAGAAATATAGCATGTTAATTCAGGTTATGGTAGGTAATTAGAGAAACTAGCAAAAAAATTCTGGACCCAATACAGCACTTTATTTTAAATGATGCATACATTTAAATATGCGAGTAGTCCTCCTGAAGTCAATGGAACTGTTCACATGTTGAATGTAACACTTGCTTTGTTGTTTGAAGACTCCTGTCATTTTTCAGCACACACCTATATCCTGATGCCAATTTGGGATCCTATACTAAGTTCTTTCTAAAACCTTAGTAGCTTTTCAAACATAACCTTTGTTCAGCTACGTTATGTCAAGAGTGAACCATTTAATACAGAACTTGTTCATGGGAAAAATGTTTCAATACTAGAAAAGGCGACAAATACTTGAGAGGCAACCTTGTGGCTGCCTATAAGTTCATCACGGGGGCACAGAAGGGAATTGGTGAGTATTTATTCACCAAGGCGCCCCCGGGGGTTACAAGAAATAATGGCCACAAGCTAGCAGAGAGCAGATTTAGATTGGACATTAGGAAGAACTTCTTCATGGTTAGAGTGGCCAAGGTCTGGAACGGGCTCCCAAGGGAGGGGGTGCTCTCCCCTACCCTGGGGGTCTTCAAGAGGAGGTTAGATGACCATCTAGCTGGGGTCATCTAGACCCAGCACTCTTTCCTGCCTATGCAGGGGGTCGGACTCGATGATCTATTGAGGTCCCTTCCAACCCTAACATCTATGAATCTATGAAAACATTTACAGACAAAGAAATAGGAGCAAAACGGTCTCAACTGCAGTTTATTGGATGAGTTTTGTTGTCCTGTAGCAGCTGGGCATATTTCTCCCTCTTGCTTCAAGTGTCATAATGATTTTGTTCTACGATTCCATAAGATTCCATTGCAACTCCTCTGGGATTACGTGCAGGAATCTTTGTATCTCCTGCGTTACCACGCTGGGTGTGCTTTAACTGACTGATACAAGTTAAATCAACAGGTTAGCATGAATAGATCTTCCACCACTGTGTTACCTTGGAAATCTAGTATCCCATAGCTGTAGACATAACAGCATTTCTTTATACTAATGAACAGCATCTGTATCACATGATACAGCTGAGCCATGGTAGAGTAACTGTTTTAATGGAACTGCAATACTTAAAAATAGTTTAATCTTCTCATCTCTCCTTAAAAACTTTAAGAGACTCTGAAAATGAGACAACGTGCAGGAATTACACCACGTTACATACACCTGAGCACATACTGTACCTAGGCCAAAGTGGAAAGTTGTATCATAAAATAAATACAAAAGAATCATTTGTGTCACTGAGGCTCCTTTTCAGGGCCTAGAGTTATGTTATCTAGCCCTATTAAACAATCGGGTAAAAAGGATTCTTTTTCAAGTCAGTATAGAATTGCATTAAAGACTGCAAAAACTATCATACTATTAACTTTACTAGCGAGTCTACACCAGGGGTGGGCCAAATGCAGCCCACAGGCCAGATGCGGCCCGCCAGGCCATTCTATCCAGCCCACGGGGCCCCTAAAAATATAGAAAATTAATATTTATCTGCCCGCGGCTGCCAGTCATGAGGCCCTCAATGGCTTGCCAAAACTCAGTAAGCGGCCCTCCGCCCAAAATAATTGCCCGCCCCTGGTCTAAACCTATCTGCACCCCTGGAATATTTACTGTAAGTAGGTTACACTTGTAAATCATATGGATTTTTGTCCTTTTCTTTTATAGATATGTTTACGAACGAGGTGTTACTTACTTGTAACTATTGTTTTATCTGAATCCTGCCTAGAGGCAGTCACACTTACAGGATTTCCTGCCTCTAGTTCCAAGCACCAATCCCTATAATACAGTTGTGTCCATAGCCCGCTATGGATTACAGAAGCATTCTCATGTCATCGTCATTAGCAGGGACTGCCTGAGTTCCTGTTCCCTCACCCGCAGGGTCCTGAAATACAAAGAACTCTGAGAGGCAATGGGAAGATGGGCTGGTTATATGAATACAGAAGCAATTCCTGAAAAGCTGTAGTCACTAGTACATAAACTTTTCTTGTCCTCTTTCAGGGAGCCTGCATCAGGCAGTGCCCCCTCCAGAACACAGTGGGCAAGGAGTGAGAAGCACAAAGGGTGCATCCAGATGAGCACACACTTGCATTTCCCCGGGGACAAACAGCAGTGGCAAATAGTTGCGCTGCTGCTACTTGTCCCCAGGGAACGCCCCTGCATGTGTGCTCTGGCATGTGGCAAATTGCCCCAGGTGGGGTACAGAGGCTGAGCCAGCTCCTGGGTGGCCCCAAAAGCTTTACCTGGGGTCGTGGGGGCCTCCCAAGGCTGTAGCAGCGGTGATCTGGGTGCACAGAGCCTGGCTGGCAGCTGGAGCATGGCTCTGGCTGGCCAGACTCCAGTTTCGGGCAGTGCATGCTGCTGCCGTGTGCGCTGCCATGCTTTTGTTTGCAGTTTTTTAGATACCAGGATTTCCTGGTATCTAATTTTGCTGCTGTGCTGCAAATATGCAGCGCAGCGAATGGATCCATGGGTGTCGTATGTGTTTTGTGTCTCCACAAATCGCACATTCCCGCTCACGTGGATGTGGCCAAAGAGACTGTAACAACACACATCAGAGTATGACGCCAAGTCCAAGAAACAAGCCTTAATGGACGTAAGAACAGAACCCCGTCTTGCTGCTTTGTAAATCTCTACATTAAGAACTGGTCTCAGATAAACTACACAGGCAGTTGTGGTCTTAGTGGAGTATGTTTTTAAACCAAGATGTATTAATTTTCTGGTTAGAGTATAACAATGCTCAATACATGTCTTAATACAGCGATAAAGAGTCTGTTTTCTGGTTCATTGCCCCTTACACAATTTCCCATGGGCAACAAGTTAAATCTGTTAGATTTTCTGAAGGGCTTCATCATGTCCAGATAAATAGCACAAGCTCCCTTTATAGCTAAGTAAAGAGGATTCCTCTGAGAAAATTCAAAATCTGGGGAAGAACATAGAGAAGCCGATGCACTATGACAGATTAAAATTTGTGACCATCTTAGGCATAGAAGTGAGGTTTTGAAATGGCTGAATCCTTATATACTACCGTATGGGATGAAAAAGGCCCTTTTGACAACCAAGTGTTTTAAAGCAGTTTAGACAGGACCACAAAAAGTGGACTTTTAACATTGTAAAAACTAGGTTCAAGCGTCAGGTTGAAGAGGCTCCTCTGATAGTACCAAAAGAGTTAGTTTTTTCCTTTAATCATCCTAAAAAAAATTGGGATGAAAGAATAAAGTCTTGTCTCCAACAACACCATGCCAGGCAGAAATAGCCGCTAAGGGTTAAACCCCATTTCAATTGATGTGCCTAAATGCCACTTACTTATCCCCATAACTGCAGGTTGTGGCACTTATGTAGAGTTTGGGATTCTGTTTCTGCCTGACAAACCGAAGTGCACCTGGGTAGCACAGCAAGGGCTCTCCTATATTTCAGCCAGTGTCCTAGTGGTAAGGGCACTTGCCAAGGGAACAGAGGACGTAGGTTCACTTGGAGGGAGTTTCATAGTGAAGTACTCTAGCCAGCAGGCCACAGGCAAGGCATTGCCCAGAGCACTCTTCAGTCCTCATCTTAAAAGCTGACCCATTGCTCCTTATACCTACTATTAACTGAATAAAGCTTTTGCTCTACTGGGAGCAGAAGCACAAGCTAGAGCATTGCCCCATCTCACGGAGAAATCTTCCCTCTACCTTGCTTGCCTCCCCTCAGTCCCACTTATCTTTATCCCTGGTTGCCCGATGGGTCAGCTAAAAATTGTCTTCGGTCTGAAGGAACATTTAAGACGATGCTTTTTGAGTTCAAGTATTTTTAACAGTTCTGATGTTTTTTAAATAAAGGAAATGTTAAGAAAAAAAGTAATTCTGAACAGAAAAATGGAAACATTCATTTAAAAAATGTCAAAAGAAAATATTTCAGCTTCTTATTTTTTAAACTGAGAGTAAAGCTGCCAGCAATTTGCAAAACATTCTGGTGCTGCCAAATCACCATTTTTGCCTGGAAAAAGTTGTGCTGAAAAAGTTTGCCCAGATCTCCTGCAGAGTGTATCTGCTTGCATATTCTCCTCTCCTGGCTAAGGAAAATATAGTGCAGTTATTTAAGTTCAAAGATACAGAGTAGTGTAAGTAAAGACACTGGAGTCTGGTCTTTAGTAATGAAAGAGGGAAGAGACCAATCAACAGGAAGAGTTATGCAAATAGAGTAGATAAAGTTTTCTACCCAGTACCATACCCAGACTCCTGGCAGTCCCAGGCAAGCTTTTAGTATCGGGCCCTCCTTCGCCAGAGATAATGATAAGAATAATTGGACAACGGGAAAAAATTACCATTTTCGGGGCGCCCACCCAGTTCACCCAAGCCTGTGTCCGGATTTGACTTTACCCAAGGGACTTCGATGACTTGAGGCCTCAAGTCACAAATCATCAGCAAATGTATACGTAAAGCAATGAATTATGTCACAAGAACAATCAAATATAAATAATTTCTACAGTGTATTTATACAAGACACTTCAAAAAGGATGAAATATTCTGTTTGTCATAAACAGGGAAAACATACATGCACACACCTTTTTGGACATAGATTGCTACCAAAATCAACAGTGCCTGGCTTCTGTTGGGTGTGATAATTCAAGAATGGCAATTACAGTCCAGATTGTGAAACCCTAAGGACTCATGCTGAAATCAAGGATTTTGGCACAGGTTACCTTCATGCAGTTTAGTGCTTCTCTTTTAGACTTGATATCTTACCAAATAGAGCCATCTGTGTTCCCTCTGGGAAAGGTTCAACCATTCTGTTTCCATTGACGTGGTGTTTAGCTAGAAGAAAAGAAAAAGAAGGGTCTAAGCACAATAGAATATCTAATTGTCATGGAAACACAAATAGTCTTGTTAAAATAACTTTAGGAGATCCTGAATTCTTAGTAATCAAGATTCTGTGGCACAACTCTTTGGAGCAGGTCACTTTTTGCATATTCACCCGCAGGGGAAAATAGAGCAATTCACTTTCATTAACACCGACGTATCCCATTTGAACACCTGTGTCACTCCACTGACCTCTGTGATTTGACAGTCTCACAGTCTGCTTCAGAGCCCTATGCCTCCCAAGGACATCGACTGAAGAAGCACTTCAGTTTCATATTTAGGGCGATGTGTCTATTTCTAAACTGACGCATATGGACAGCCCCATATAAACAGGAATATAATAATAATCCCAACCAGGAATGAAGCATTCTTGAGAGGCATGTCCTTGCATACACAGACAAAGCAGGGAAAATACCATCTTATATTGTTGGTTTGACTGTTCCTGTTGAATTACAAGCCATTTTTGGCATGATCACGCATGTGAATTGTGACTTCTTTCCACGCTAGCAAACAGGTAGCTAAATTGAAAGATCATGCATCATATTCTAATGTCACATTTACTCAGCAGGGATCATTTCAATAACAAAGATATATAGCTTCTTCTATTTTAACTTTACGGGTTGCCTATACCTCACTGTTTTAAGATTTTAGAAGTATTGCTATAAGTGGAATTCATGCAATGCATCTGATTTGAACGCTACTTCAATTTTCTAAAACTTAACCCAGGGGTCTCACATTTATGTGCCAGGATGGCCGTGCTGGGCTGAAAACAGATACAGTTCCAAAACATATTCTGTAGCATTGTCATAGCAGTCCTTCAATTTAATGATGATTTCCACCACGGCTCATTAATGGGTCTTGAGGTGACTTAAGAGTCCAATCCTTGAGCCACACATCCATCTGCACAAGTTGCAGGTCTTTCTGCAGGGAAGAGTAGGCTGCAGGCTGGGATTCCTCTCCTTTTCCTTCCTCCACACTATCTTCTCTGCTTTGAGGGCAAGACATTTTACCTCAAAATGGGCTGCTGATTGGTTGAGGCTGCAGTGCCATTGAGGTCAGTTGGCAGCTAGCTCCTCCCAGCTCTTGATGTCAGCATCCATTTTCTTGAGATACGCCTTCAATGTGTTCTTGTAGTAGTTCCTCTAGCCATCATGGCAAGATCTCAGGCCATTATGAAGATGGGAATAGAGCACTTGTTTTGAGAGTTGAGAGTCAAACATCTGCACACAATGTCCCATCCAGCAAAGTTGGTGCTTGAGGTTCACTAACTCAATGCTGGTAACACAAGGATGCTGGCATTTGTGCAGTGATCTTCCCAAAAGATTTTCCAGTGATCTGCCAGGGCTTACAGTGAGGGTGTCTCCAGGTTGTCTTGTATTTGTCACTGTGTCAGAAGATGTGATGACAAGGCAGTGCTCTGCGTATATGCTCAGAAACTTACCACTGGAGTTGGCTTTTCATACTCTTTTCTTCCCAATGGTGCCATTCCAGAGCTCCAGGTCATGTCCAACTCTGGCGCTGAAGTCATGACAGAAAATGAACTTGTCCACCTTGCAAGTATTAGTCAGAACCTGATCAAGGTTGGAGTAGAACCGTTCTTTGACGTCATCATCATCAACATTAAGCCTTGGAGCGCACATAGTGATGAGAGTGGCATACTGGTTGTTGCTGAGCTTAAGACGGTGGGTCATAAGATGTTCGTTAATGCCCACAGACAACTCCATAAGTTGACTGAGAGCTGATTCTTGATGGCAAAGGTGATGCCGTGACCGTGATGATGAGTTGGGTAATGTTAGGAGGCTGTTTGAGGGGGGGATATTTATCTCAAGATCTGATCTTTATGACATTTTTGGTCATATTTTATTTCCTATTTCTAGCTACACAGCTCTGCTTGGCTTTTGAGCATGTTTTAAAGGTTCTGCTATGGCTTTATGTGTTCTGTGGGGTGAACAGGATCACCCTGGTAGCCATAGGCCCATAGGAAAGTAGAGCTGGAAGGGACCTCATGAGCCATCTAGTCAAGGCAGAATCATCCATGACTAAACCATCCCAGCCAAGTGTCCGTCCAACCTGTTCTTGAACATTTCCAAGAATGGCAATTCCACAAGTTCTCTAGGAAGCCTGTCCCAATGCTTGACCACCATCGTAGCCAAAAAGGTCTTCCTACTATCCATCCTAAGTTTCCCCTGCTGCAGCTTCAGGCCATTGCTCCTAGTCCTGTCCCCTATAGCCACAGAAAAAAGCCCATCTCCATTCTCTCTGTAAGCGTCCTTCAGTTATCGCACCCCCACCCCCCTCAGTCTTCTCTTCTTCAGACTGAATAGCTCTAGTTCTTTCAGCCTTTCCTCTTGCTTGTTTCCCAGGCCTCTAAATCTTGCTTCCCAGGCCCCTAATCATTTTTATCACTCTGTGCTGGACCCTCTCCAATCTATCCGCATCCTTCTTGAAGTGTGTGATCCACACACTATGACTTGCTCTTAGTGAATCCATGCTAGTTCTTCCTGATAACCTTGTTCTCCCCTAGGGGCTTCACAATAGAGTCCTTGATGACCTGCTCCATGAACTTTCCAGGTATCAAGGTCAGGTTGCCTGGTCTGTAATTCCCTGGATCCTCCTCCTGCACTTTCTTAATGATGGGTACTACATTTACCTTTTTCTAATCATCTGAGGCCTCACCCAACCTCCAGGAGTCCTGAAAGAGGATAGCCAATGGCTCTGAAACTACCTCAGCCAATTCCTTCAGTACCCTTGGGTGTATCCCATCTTGCCCTGCTGACTTGAAAGCATCAATCTTCTCTAAGCAATCCCTAACCTGTTCTTCCTCTACTCTAAGTTCTTTGTCCTCTTCCCCATCTTTGCTGCCAGCTGCACTCATCCTGTGATAACCACCCCTATTTGTGAAGACTGAAGTGAAAAAGGCATTAGAAGGCTTCTCTGCATCATCCATAACTAGATCTCTGCATAATCCATTAACAGATTGCCTTCTGCACTGCATAAGGGACCTATGGTTTCTCTGGTCTTCTTACTTCTGGCATACTTGTAAAATTGCTTGTTATTGCCTTTTTTGTTCCTTGCCAGTTGCATGTCATGTAACTGTATGTAAGCCTCTGAAAGTGAGGCTGAAGAAAAGGCACACAGCATTCTTTCGGTAAATGTGATATCTTTTATTAGATCAACTAAATAATTGGAAAAAAATTGTTGTTTGCAAGCTTTTGGGCACAAACACCCTTCTTCAGGCACAGGGAGAGTCTGCTAGTCTTTTGTGTTCTCCATGGTGGAATAGAAGCCAAAATGCAAAATGCAGGTCTGTGAAAATGCAAATGTGTGGCAGTGAGGACCAGAGGCAATGGGAGACAATAGGTGTAAGACAAGTAGGTGAGAACATTGATCTGGTGATAGGCTGGTAAAACATAGAGAGGTTACCTGGAGTTATCAGATGGCAAGCATGCTATAATGTGCCATAAATCCAATGTCTATATTTGGTCCATGGTTTTTTGTATCCAGTAGATTAATGAAGTGAAGTTCACAGGCTCATCTACGAAAGGTGTTTTATAAAGTTCACTTTGAGGATTAGAACTGAAAGATTGGAGAAATTGTGAGAAATGTGCACCCACAGGCAATTCAGTATTGGTATCTGTCTTTGACAGATTTTCGGTGTGCGTTCATACTGGTACGCAGTTGTTGTTTAGTTTCTCCTACATAGTTTCTATCAGGGCATTTAGCGCACAGGATGAGATGTATCACATTTCTGGAGATGCAGATGTAAGATCCAGGAATGGTGATGGTTCTGTTGTGAGGTGTAGTTATTGTGGGATTGGTGGAGATGTGTTGGCAGGTTTTACATTTCTTGTCATGGTATAGCCTGGATCCATTCAGTGAGTTTTGGGCCACAGGAAGTTTGTTTTTGGTGATGAGGTTGATGAGGTTCAATTCTTGTTTAAAGGCGAGGATGGGTGGTTCTGGAAGGATCTCTTTAAGAATTGGGTCTTCTAGTATGGGTTGCAATTGTTTGAGGATTTCCCATATAGGCTCCAGGGAAGGATGGTATATCATAATTAATGGTGTGCAATTCATGGGGATTTTCTTTTTGTACTGCAGCAGTTCTTCACATGGTATCCAGCTGGCTCTTTCAAAAGTGTGATCTCTCTCTCTGGAGGAGTGTCCTTGTTGGATGAAAGCCCTTTGAGATTTGCAAGATGACAATCACGGATGTTCTCCTTAGTGCAAATTCGGTGGTACTGGAGGGCTTGGCTGTATATTACAGCTTTCTTGGTGTGTTGAGGGTGATTGCTGGTTCTGTGTAGATATGTATGCTGGTCCATAGGTTTCTCATACACAGTGGTCTGTATTTTATCATTCTGGATATTGATCATAGTGTCTAAAAAGGAAATGTTGGTGCTGGAGTATTCAAGAGATAGTCTGATAGAGGGATGATGATTATTGAATTTGTGATGGAAATCAATCAGAGATTGCAGGTTTTAGGTCCAAATGATGGAGATGATACCTATATATCTTAGGTATAGGATAGGTTTGATGGTGCAGTTCTTGAGGAATTCTTCCAGGTGGGCCATAAAAAGGTTGTTATATTCTGGGGCTAGTTTGGTGCCCATTGCAGTGCCCATGGTCTGGAGGAAGGGTTGCTTATTGAACGTGAAGTTGTTGTGCATGAGGATGAAGTGCATAAGTTCAAAAATATCCTTAAGTCTGTAGTCTAAGTTGTAATCTTGCTCTTGTAGATATGTAAGGCAGGTTTGGATGCCAACCTGGTGTGGGATGTTGGTATACAAGCTGGCAACATCTACAGTGGCTAGGAGGGTATTGCTGGAAACGTGGTCTATGTTTTTAAGTTTTTGTAGAAAGTCTTTTGTGTCTTGAACAAAACTTGCTCTTTGGGTGACAAGAGGTTTTAGGATAGATTCAATGAAATCTGATATTTCCTCAGTTAGGCATAGTTGGATATTATGGGTCTGCTTCTGTTCCCATGTTTGCAGATTTTAGGGAGCGTGTAAAAAGTCCTTGGACTGCATAATACGGGGATCACGTTCTGTAGTTTTTCTTGTAGTTCAGATGGAAATGATTTAATGGTGGTTTTGAGTTTTAAGGTGAAAAGAGGAGTTGGAACTTCCTCCATTTTTTCATAGTAGGCGGTGTCAGAGAGTTGTCTGGTGGCTTCTTTTATGTAGTCTTCATGGTTAAAGATGACTATAGGTCCTCCTTTATCTCCTGGTTTGGTGGCTGGATCTCAGCGATTCGACGGCCCTTCTCTCCGAGAGGGAGAGGCTGTTATGGTGGTGTTTGTTGTTGATTATTTCATTGTTCATTCTCTCCCTGAAGCAGCCAATATAGATTGAAGAAAAAGCAATACTAGTGAGGATGGGATGACCTTCCCATCCTTTGGTCCAATAACTTATGGGTAGGGTATCTCCCCAGGAGCAGAAAACTCCCATTCTAGGCACAACCCCCCAGAGATGATTTGAACCTATAAAATTAAACATAAAGGATCGAATGCCAGAAAATTCCTTGTGGATATTTCTTTCTGGATATCAACACCTGGTCATATACTTATGCGAGAGTTATTGCTAATGGCAATAGAAATAGATAAAGAAGCATGAACCCAAGATATAGCTTTCCATTTGGTAACCACTTTTCAGAGTGCAGTCCCATAGGACCTTGTCATATTGATTATTATGCTTTATATAGTGAAAAACCTAACTGTGAGCAAACCAAGTTGAACCAGGGATAGTGTATTGATTTATGAATTCTTTACAAGGAACATTTTCCATTAGCAGTCAGGTGTATCACAAAAGTAATCCCAGTTTGGGTCACACATATACAGACATGGAAGAGAAAAGTCAGGCAATTGGAGGGTGAGAACCTATTAAATGAATTGTTATTTTAAAAGACTGAAAGCCCTGTGCCCTGTGCAAGTAAGAGCTGTTCTAAGGTGAGGTGACATAGCCATTCATGGGACGAAAGGTAACACCTCTATGGTCAAAGTTCCTAAAAATTGAACCTCTCTAGTTAATGGTTTTTATAATCAAAGTAATCTCCTAAGTCTGAGGGAAATGAACCAAAAAAACAGATCCAAATCAACTAACTCTATGCCATCCTTGATATCTGCAACAATTAAAAGAGTAAATGAAACACATGCTGTGTGCAGTGGTTATCATTTCAAATAGCAGGTTGGCTCTAAACCTTTCCTTTAAAAGGTGGGCAGTACTCATCTGAAAAGAATGGTTCCTGAGTGGGAGAATCACTCTTCCCTTCTATTTGAAATATCCTAGAGAATAATACAATTAGCTTTCCTTCTTGCGGACATTGTGTTTTAAAGGTTTCCGACGTCACCTGACCCTCCTGGAGATATAGCGCAGAATAAACATTTTGAGTGTGGGTTTTCAAAGAAAGTAATTTCCATTGTCTAGAAAGAAAGAAGTAAGCTTTACGCTCCGGGCACTCAAAGATAATAAGACTTGCACAACAACAAGGCAATTCAAAAAACAGTAACACTTCTCTGCACTAAAAAGTTTTTCTTGTCAGAAATTAAATTTGAGCGTGTCCAAGGCCACCTCAGATGCGAACTGAATATGCATGAACAGAGCCATAGTGAGAGTCCTTATCTACTGCTCTACCGTTCCTCGTTCTTGCTTTGCCCTGTGTGAAATAGTGAAAAAGGAACAACTTGTAGCTCAGACTGAACTGGACTGAAGAGCTTAAGGCCAGAGTGATCATACGTCCCAGACTGGCCAAGACAGTCCTGGATTTTGGAGGCCAGGCAAAAATTAAAATGAGCATCCCAGGCACAAGCTGTGAAATAGGAAGCCCTAGCAGACAGCAAAATTGCCCTAATAGGTTACCTTGATTAGTAGAATGACTATTAAAAAGGGGATTGTTAACACCTGTGAAATGGGCCATTACCGGGCCATTGACTCTTTAGCTGCCTGAATAGTAATACTAGTCGTGACCCACCCCGCCTCTGCCTGCAGTAGCTGGGGGGGGAAGAGGCAGAGGAGCGAGGAAGACAACAGGGTCCCGGATTTCACATTGTACCATATAGTCACCCTATTTAAGGGGGACATAGGTCTGCACATCTCATTGCTATTATCAATTCCCTATTAAGTATAGAAGAATAATATTAAGGAGACATCGTTAACTTAAAAACAGACTTTTTGAAGTGAATTCTTAAAAGATACTTTTATCTAAAAACTTGTTACTTGTTTTGCTGCAGGTAATACTGGGAATTCCTCGAATAAAAGAGATGGGAGTGAAAGAAAAAAATGCCTTGTTTTTTCATTTGTTGATTCTGCACCCTGCGCAGCGTTTTGGGTTTCTCCTTTCATAGATTTCCCCGCATGGTAAGTCACTCGTTTTCGCGTGTTTTGGTTAACCGAGAGAGGAAGCTTCATTTTGTTTTAAAGGAAAATGCAGGTTGGTAAGCAGAGGTGGGAAAGCGGAGCACCAGCCCCAAGCACCAACTGGGATGGGGCATAAGGGCTAGCTCTGTTTGTCCAGCCACCACATCATTTCCCAGTTAAACCTCTGGGAAAATGTGACTGTAAAAGGGAAAAAAAAAATCAGTGGGAGGAATAACATTGTCTTTCCTTTCCTTTCTTGTTCTTGTTCTTAATATTCCTTCCAACGAAAGGTTGATTCAAAACCGTATGGCCAAAAAGGGGTGGACTTGTGGCTCACGCAGGCCAATTCTGCTCTGCTGCTGAGACAGGAGCAAAGAGAATCCTTTGCTACAAAACTTCTGTTAACCAAACCACGTACGGTCTGTGTAGCGATGCATCTAACAGGAGACTGAGGGAGCAGGGAATTGGGAGACGGCCCCTCATTTCGCCCAGTTATAGTCAGACAAAGGATCTGCAGAAGCTTGCCTACAGTGCCACAATAAAATGTGTTATTTTAGTACTTCTCATTCATGTATGCCTGCATTTAGTGAACCCGGTGATCACGACATGGTGTCAGGAGTGGCAAATGAGAAAGAATTTGACAAAATTTGAGCTCCAAATTGAACCAGAAGTTGGAAACTGAGAGCAAGTGGAGCAACGCAGCCACGTGGAAGGATAAAGGCCTCTAAATGAGCTGCTTGCAGAGTTATGTAAAAGGACCATTAGTCATGGAAGTTTTGCAACCTCTATCTGCCCTTCTTATGTCAGGCATTGCAGCAGAAAACAGGAGTTCAGACAAAGATCTAAGTGGTACCTGACAGCCCCAGAGGCAGAAAAGAAAAATCACAAAGTCACATCCTTAAACCTCTTGCATGATGTGTGGGAGGAAGTGCTGGCTGTTTATAACACCTTTACCTTGGAAAAAGGTCAAAATATGAAATTAAGTAAAATACTGTCCAAATCTGAGTAGTGCTGCATGCCAAAAAAAGATAAGACTCTTAAAAGACACAAATGGTTTATGTGCAGACAAGAGGAGAAAGTATAGATGGGTATGTACCAAATTAACGGGACTGAGTAAGGCTTGTGCTTTTGGGAACTTGACAGTGTCTCATTGGAGAGACGATTCTTTGTGGCATTGCAGACACTGCATTACAAGAAAGGCTGTTGATGGAGGGATGCTCGAAAAAGGGTATCCAAAATGTGCAACGTGCAGGGAAGCAGAAACTGAAGGCTCAGGCTGCAGATCCAAAAGGAATAGTCCCTGCAGTTGGCATGAAAGATTGTGGCCAGAAGAAGCCAGCTCACAGGTGGGCTTTTCCACTGGCAAAGAGACTACGGGAGGGAGAGTAAACAGCCACTTGTGCAGCAAGTGTGGAAGGCCCCATGGCCCTAAACATTGGCGCCGCGTGGCAGTGCACCACCTGTAAAACGGCCCGCCACCCCCTCGCCACCGACACCACTGGCAGCGTCTGCGGGCAGTTCACGATCGATGCTGCCCCCCACCGATATTGCTGGCAGTGTCTGAAAGAGGTCACCGGACACCGGCCCCCGCCACTGACAGCATTGCAACTGCTTGCAGCAGTTCCCCACTTGCCTCCACCCCACTCCCACCGCCGGCAGTGCCATCGCCACCTGCAGCAGCTTGCCGTGCCCCACCCCCAGCCTCCGGGGGCACACGGCGCTCATGGCCCTAAATGGTGTGCTGCATTCACAGCACTCTGTTTTAACTTCAACAAGAGGACCCATTTTGCTAGATGCTGCAGATCCCAAGCACAAAAGCCTCAAGTGCCTACAGCTGAAACCATATCAGAAAAATTGTATATAGATATGATAGGATGAAGCAAAATCACTGAGAGGAACTGGATTTTGCCAGTGGAAGTACAAGGAACAATATGCAAGATGCAGGTCTGTGAAAATACAAATGTGTGGCAGTGAGGATTTAATTTAAACTGGATGCTGGAGCTCAGGCTAATATTTTACCAGACCGTAAACAGAGAAAATTAAAATTAAAACCCAAAGTGAGTACAACAAACATCAAAATAACTGGCCATTCAGGAACAAATATGCCAGTGAGAGGGAGATGTACTGCTAGCATCCAATATAAAAATAGAGTATATAGACTCCTATGCATTGTGGTACCTAAGGAGGTGACACCAATTTTGCATTTGGCAGCTTGGAGAAATCAGATCTAGTTAAGTATGTGCTTGCAGTACAAAAAGACACAATAGTCATGCCTTCTGATGATCCCCTTGGCCATCAAGGCCCAAATCTGGACAGTGTGCTGAGGAAGAAATTAATTGTTCCAGAACACAAGAAGCAACCATGCCTTTATGGGGAGAAATGTACCTATGACACAAATGCAAATCAGCCTCAGCAGTCTATAGTGACTGAACTTTGTGCTCTGACCCGCCCTGAGATTAGGGCAGCTGCCTGCCCTCGGGAATGGGAGAGCTGGAGTCCAGGCAGCCCTGAGCCAGAAGGTGCTTGAACCTATCTCTCCTACTCCCCTGAAAAGTGCCCTGACTGCCAGGCTATACGGGGGAGGCCTTCCTTCTTCTCGGTTTGGTAAGATATACATCAAAAGGTAGAGTTGGGTTTGGGCCGGAGTCAGAGACGACCGTAGAGGGGTGCGGGGTCCGGGGCAAATCAGCCTTTAACACTGTGAGGGGCAGGGCTGTGGCCACTCTGCCTGGCTCCCGCCCAGCTCCGCAAGGGCCCCCAAAGCATGGGGCCCAGGACAGTCGTCCCAATTCCCACCCCGCAAAGGACGACTCTGGCCGGTGTCCACTTATACCCTTTCTCCACCTTGCATCTCAACAAATGGAGGGCAGGATTTAACCCACAGATACTAAAAAATATATCAATATTCTTGAATGTTTTGCATTTCACTGTCCATTTTCACTGTCTTCCATGTGTAGATCCCCATCAACGAGTGTCCTTGTGCAAAGCACCATTGAATCCACTGGAGTTCCACCCATATAGATCCAGCTGGGGACTGGGACTTCAGCTTACTATCTTCTTGGAGGAAAGGAGGCAGCTGATTTCAATAGGCTGCAAAGCATCGCACCGATGGTAGCGTGTCAATACTAAATATTAATAACACTGAAAAAAGTTAGAATGCTAAAGATTATTTATAATTACTTCCTTTCTAAGAAGCCTGGGTGGACTGCATTTGCTTTTTAATTCATTTTTAAACTATTTGACTGTACAGCTATTATGCATAAGCCTAGAGAAAAACTAGAGCTCAATTATTCTTTTAAAAAAAAAACAAAAACACTTCCATTAACTGAGATTCCTTAATAAAAGCATTGCCACAAATTTAACAGCACTTACCAGACCAATCAACAAAATATAATGTATATTCATTAGAAAATAACTGTTTTTTTCCTTAAACATTAAAAATCAAAGGGCCACCTAAAATTGTATTACATCCACTTCCATCCAAGAACTCTTTTGGTACTTTATGTCTGGTCAAATGAAAGTTGCACCAAGAGTGAGATTTACAGTATAGAGGCCTGTGCAAGGCATTATGCATAATTTGAGCTGTCAACATTTAATTTAATGGAGCTCTAGGCTAAGACTTTCAAAAATGACTAATGATGTTGAGTCCTCTGTTTCCAAAGGCTGAAAGGGATTTGACTTTCAGAAAGTGCTGATCACCAACCTTTTGAAAATCAGGGTCTCTCAAGTGTCTCAGTAATGTCAACGCCAAGCAGTCACGAGGCAGTATGAAAATCATAAGATTTTTTTTTTTTAAAACATTGTCTTTGAGTTCTCTGTATTTGCCTGGGCACCAGAATCACCTTTTCAAGTTTATCTCAGCAAGCAGGAGAACTAGAAACTATTTTTAAATTAAAATGGAGATGCTCACATAATCAAATTAATCCAGGAGGCAGAGTTTAAAAAAAAACCAGCATATTATAGCACTTGCAATGTATTGGCGTCATCAGTCGGGCACCCAAAAATGAAGGTACCTAAAAATCACCCATCATTTCAGGAAAGCATCTGTGTCACAGTGTCGCATTATATTAATTTAAGCAGCAGCTACGAGGGACTTAAGCAGTGAATACTGGAAGACAGCAGCCATTTTAAGACTGTGTTCACAGCATGAAAACAATTTAATCAAATTTTGTCTCTAACCTGCAAGTGATATATTCCTTTATTTGAAAACATATTGGCATCCCAAATTTCATATCGGTGCCTGATTGTATATATCTCAGAAAGACTGGAGAACAAATGAATGATGCAGTGGGACTATGGCAGATTCATTGCCGCGGTGACGGCTGAGAAAGTTCTGTTGCTTTAGGAAAAAAGAGAATTGCCAGCAGTCTGAAAACTAATGTAGCCACAAATCTATCCTGTAGCAGAAGACAAGTGAACTGCTTTTTGAGAAAGTGAAGTATCCCGAAGAGCTCCTCATGGCATGATTGGTAACCCACTGCGAAAAACATAGCCTATCAGGCCTGGTCATCCCCTACTGCTATTTCATATAACACTTTTGACTGCTGTGCACCATCAATATACAGTCCGTAATTGAAGGCCAGTGGGTTTCTTTTCAGTCTTGTAAACAAGAAGCTACCCAATCTTAATTTCCAGTGAAAAACTGCAACATTTAGAAAAAAATAAACATGTTTGTCAGTTGAATATCGTCTTTTAGCATCTAATGACTAAAACGACTGTGAATGTCAGCAAAGAAGAGCCCTAAGTTAGAGGGAGGACTAAGCAGTAAAAATAGGGCTACTATATCCTCGGGTATAATTGCAGCATCAGTGGGTGCATCTACGTGTGCAATTAAGGTGGAGCAATAAACTCTGGCATAGTTCACGCCAGAGTCAACTGCTCCCAGGCGCAGCATCTACACATGCACCTGGGACTGCGGCACTTTGGGCCGGAGCAACGCAGCCCCAGGCTGGCAGGAGGCCCAGTGGGTCAGCTCTGGGCTCCAGGTGGCGGCATCGGGCACGAGGGTAACTGGCTGGGGCACAAGGGCAGCCCCTGTACATTAGCAACCTTGTGCCCCAGCCGGCCCCTGTCACCACCTACACGTGCATTTCAGCACGTGTAAGTACTCTGCTCAGAGGTGCCGAGTACGTGGGGGCCCAAAGGCCCTGACCCCCTCGGGAAGAGAGCTGTCACCTGAAATGCATAAAACTTTCCACATGTGCATCATCTTAGGCCCTCCCTCCTGGCAAAAATAAAAGTCAGCACCTATGACTCCACCATAAGATACTGTCCCCAACAGTACTATCTTATAGCAGACTTATTTCATTTACTGCACCCTAACACCGCGCACATATAGATGGTGATGCTTTACTGCGGACTAATTAGTCTGCTCTGCAGTAAAGCGCACGTGTAGATGCACCCAATGACACATGAAAACTGAGGCTGCTTGCAGATGTTAAAAAAAAACAAACCCAAAACAAATGCGCTTTACTGGAAGCAGAAGCACATTACTTCAACCAGCTCCACAACATCTGTATAGATTGGGCACATCAGCAGGGCTTTTTGATGCTTTTATTTAAAGTTGATTTAATCAGCTATTATATTAAAGCATCAAAAAAGCCCCACTAAAGCACCAGATCTATAGAGACGTTGGGAAAGCCGGGTCCAAGTAATGCAATGATGCCTCTTCTGGGCACGTGCTGGGCTCAGCGCAGGAGTGCGCTGACTTCAAAGTAAAGCGCTGTTTGTCTGGGGGGTTTAACATCTGCAAGAAGCCTTAGCGCAAAAGAAGAGAAATTAGCACTGGTTTCTAACCAGATATTTCCTTCGTACTTCATTCATTCAGTAACAAACAAGCCATTGGCATCTTCATCTATTCTGATACTTGTAGCATTAATATACATGCACTGAACTCACAGACCGAACTTGCGTGTGTAAGAGTGAATTAGTTCAGTGAAAATGCTGAAGGTCTTCAGGCTATGTGGTGTGCTGAATTAAAAGGCAATAACAACTGCATTTTTCATGCTTCAACATATCAGTTTTTCACATTTTCATAAACCAGAACTCCATGAATATCAGTTCTTCAGTTCAGCATACTTATAGGTTGTATGAGGACACTGCAAGTTTTAGAGATGGCTTTAGATAGTTTGGAGCTTTGCTTCCTTAGGCTTTTCCCCTTTAGCCTTAGAAACCATGCCTAAGATTTTCAAAAGCTGGGGGCATTTTTACACGTGCTCCAGGGATGGGGAGCAGCGCTGTAATTAGAGCAGCTCCAAAAGCCGCTTTAATTAAAGCACCGCAGTGTCTCATGTATCAGCATCCCCGCACTTAAAATGGCAGTGGGGGCGCTTGAAATAAAGCTCGTTCGATGAGCTTTAGTTCAAGCACTCCCGCCACCATTTTTAGGTGAGGGATGCTGATACACAGGAGTCAGGAAGCTGCTGGAGCGCAGTAATTACCATGCTCCAGCAGACTCGGTTAATCAAGTCTGCTCCAACGCTGGAATTCCAGCGCATCGAAGCAGCCTCCGCGTTCATGGATAGCTGCCCTGGGGGCCTAATCTTAGGCTCTTGAATTAAGTACCTGCTTCTCAAAACTCCTGATTTCCCAGCATTGTCTTGGACTTCACTGAGACCTGCAGCTGCCCAGCACTTCTGAAAAGGATGCCACTTGTTCATGCGTCTCAGTATGGGCTTTGAAGCCTGAATTTAGACAAACATAGGGTATGGACCCACATAACACGTCGACTGGTTTAGATGCAGTTTAAACATGAAGCAGGCAGACATACAAGCCTGTTAAACTGGTTTAAAGCTGGCTTTAACAGTTCAAGAGTGTACCTGGAAAAACCAAGTATTATTTTGAACCTAGGCCAATGTTATGTGACTGTGAACTGGGTCGATGTTACATCTGGACCCCAAGTGTTTCATGACACAGGTCCGGTTGATCCTCCAGACATCCCACACTGCATTGCTCCTCACCCCCACACACACTGCTGTAACTTGTCGTTCTGGTTTACAACCAGAACTTTACTGCTCCTGCCCCTTTTTTTTAGTTTGCTGGCACTTTTTCTCAATGAGCTCTCTTGCACTGCTTGTCCAATAACAGCTATCGTTCTGACAACCAGCTGTGTCCTCACTCCATACTCAACCACAGCCTCTCATCATGCCCTCCCAGCTCCTGGGAATCCAAAAATGTGGGTCCAAGCACTCCTGACTCTTGGCCCCCAAGTCAAGCAAAGCACATCGCAGAGTTCAGCCAGGCTACAGAACTTGATCAAACTCCTGTTTAGGAGAGAAGGGAAAGTGGAAAGTGAAAACACCTCCAGCCACAGGTCATCCACCCCCTGGGCCCCCAAAGCATGAGTGCAAGCATACTCCTCCCCTTCCTTTCCCTCCCCACTTGCCCACTGCAAGGCATGCTGGGCTGGGTGCTCACTTCCAACCCTCGTGTTGGTGCTACAGCACTTCAATGCCTAAAAGATGACCATGCTACCTGGACTGCTAGGACGTGTGGACACCTCTGACCCGTGACACCTCTGACCTGGTTCCCAATCAGGAACTTTTATGAATGTTTAACGATTATGTGTGTCTACTGCCAGAACCTCCAATTAGGAAAGTACAAGATTAAGCCTACGCCTAATCATTAAAGCACTTAACTTTAGGCATGTTCTTAATTACCTTAATGGGGCATAAGGATGTGATAAAAATTAAGCTGGGTGTTCATCGATGCATTTCAGGAGATGGCCCAATGCATTTAGCCTTGGAAAGCTGATGGGCTTGGCTGATACTAACTGGTTTTGCTTTCAACACTAACAACAGAAACTAGAATATTATTTCTTTTCCTCACTGCATTTTCTCTCTCTCATCTCTCTTAACTGCAAATAATGAATTCAGCCCACCTCATGCCCAGCCCTACTGAAGCTTGCAATCTGATTTGAAAATCAGGTCGTCAGACACGTTGTTTCTTATTTTGTTCCATCATTCTCAATTGACATGCTTGATGGATACTTATTAAAGATAGTTATTTGAGTTACTCTGATGTTTTGGTTTTATAGGACCATATCTGCTCATGCTTTTAAGCAACAGTAGGAAAGTTTTCAAATACCCACTGCCGCTTCTGCCATTATGCTCAATATAGTTCCTTAATGAAGCTTTCAGTTCCCTATTTAGATATCTGATAAAAAATGTGTCAAATTATGTCATATATGAAGACTGTTTACACCGTATAATACAGACCTGATTTTTTAAAATGCTGAGATGCAAATATTTGTATTATTGGCACCAATAAACAATTCACAAACTTAACAATTCACAGAAGACTTGGAAAGTCACAATATCTCCTCTAAAGAATTTACCAGCACTAAAATTCACTATTTTGAATGAGTGAGGAGGATCAGGATTGCAATTATAAAACAGCTTTATGATTGTCATTCATTCTAGCACCTTGCATTTTTTAGACTTTCTTTAACAAACCCAGTCAACTCAGTAAAATGCACGCTGGAATACAAGGCATGCACTTATTAAAGTACAGGGCTTTTACAGAACTGCTTGCATGAAAGCTTCATTCTAATTGCCAAAGGCCATAAAATCATATAAAACAGACCTAAGAAGATAATTTAGTCCACCCTTCAGCTCCAAGGCACATCTTTCCTGTCTAAACCATCCCAGCCAAGTGTTTGTCCTTAAAAACTTACAATGATGGAGATTCAATAGCCTCTCTAGGTAACTGTTCCAGTGTTTGGATCCCTCCATAAGCAGAATGATTGTTTTTTTCCTATTATCTAACCAAAATTTCCCTTATTGCAATTTAAGCCCGTTATTACCTGCCCTGTACCTTGTGGACGCTGAGGAAAATGCAGCACCATCCTTTTTACCAACGTATTTTGTACTTAAAGTCTGTTATCTAATTACCCTAAATTTCTCTTCCATAGACCAAATAATCACAGTTCTTCCAACTTTTTCTCTCAGACATCATCTTTTCTAAATCTCTATTCATTTTCATTAAATGCCCTTTTAAATATTTCCAATTTGCCCACATCTTCTTGAACACGGTGCCCCAAACTGGACACAGTATTTCGGGTGAAATCTTGCCAATGCTGAATAGAGTGGAAGAATTACTGTTCAGGACATGCATGTAATACTCCTATTTATAAATCCCAGAAGGGTAGTAGATTTATTCCAATAGCATACTACTGTTCAGTGATATTCAGTTTATGGTCTGCTGTGGTCCACTATGAACCACTTCTGGTTCTTTTCCTTACTACTGTAGCCTAACCGGTCATTCTCCATTTTATATTTGTACATTTGATTGTCCTGTTCTGAGCACAGTATGTTGCACTTGTCCTAATTAAATTCCTTCTAAAATATTTCAGTTTGTTATTGTTTTCCAATTTATGAAGGTCATTTTTAATACTAATCTGATCCTCCAAAGTGTCTACTACCCCAACTTGGGGTCACCCACAATTTTAAGACGCATACATTCAATTCCAACAACCGAGTCACTAATGACTAAATTAAGTAATGCTAGACTCAGGAATCAGAAACTATTCAGCCATTGATGGTTACTCTTTGAACTTGGTTATCCATAGTTATGGATGCAACTTTTAGTGTTCATCTAGACCATACTACCTTATCTTATTTATGAGCATATCATAGAAGACTGTCAAAATCTTTACTAACATGGAGGTAGATGACATCCATTGCTCCCTCACTACCCACAAGCGCCCTTGCCCTTTCATAGAACAAAACTATATCTGTTAAACATGATTTGCTATTGAAAGTCCATGGTGGCTGTTACCACCTTGCTGTTCAAGGAGTTTTCAAATCAGTTATTTCATGGTGCGCTCCAGTATCTTTCTAGATGCCAAAAATACATGGCTCCAAACTCATGGAATGACCTCCTGATGAGAGAATTGCAAAGCCTCTTCGGCACCCAAATCACCGCATTGTAACATTTTACTTAACACTCTCTATATGTATAGAAATTCAAATAAAATATTAAAACATTGTAAATCTAACTCCTTTTCTGCAGTATACCTGTTTACAGTAAGCATGCCACCAGGTGTGTGTTTCTAAATGCTTTTAAGTTGTGATAATGTTCAGATAACATCAACCTAATGCGTGAAAGGCATTGTCTTACTCAGACGTTATGCTGTCTGCATGTATTCAGTCAGATCAGATAAATTTTACACTAGTTTAGACCTGTAATCACTGCAAAACTAATACTCCAGCACCAGAATTAGGAATAAAAAAGCCAAGCATTAGGCACAAGTGAAAGAAATAGAGAATGTTCCATCTCAGATTTATCTTCTCCACTTCTCCAGACCCTCCAGAATTGCAGTGATGGTGCCATGGAGATCTTGACTGAAGGGATGAAGTGAAGGCTAAAAAGTGGTGGTGTATTGTACCAACATCAACCCTATTATGTGCCTTCAACCTAAGTTATTACTGCCTATGGCAGCTACACATCGAATCATAGAAAATTCGGGTTGGGAGGGACCTCAGGAGGTCGCATCTAGTCCAACCCCCTGCTCCAAGCAGGACCAGCCCCAACTACATCATCCCAGCCAAGGCTTTGTCTAGCTGGGTCTTAAAAACCTCCAATAATGGAGATTCCACTACCATCTGGGTAACCTGTTCCGTGCTTCACCTAATGAGAAAGTTTTTCCTAATATCCAATCTAAACCGCCCTTGCTGCAACCTAACCCTCCCTTGCTGCAATTGCTCCTTGCTCGGTCATCTGCCACTGTTGAGAACAGTTCAGCTCCATCCTCTTTGCAACCCCCCTGCAGGTAGTTGAAGGCTGCTATCAAACCCCCCCTCAGTCTGGTCTTCCCTAGACTACATAAGCCCAATTCCCTCAGCCTCTTCTCACAAGTGGTGTGCCCCAGCTCCCAACCACTTTTGTCGCCCTCCACTGGACTCTCTCCAATTTGTCCACATCCTTTCTGTAGTAGGGGGCCTGCTCCTGGGCTCCAGATGTGGCCTCCCCAGTGCTGAATAGAGGGGAATAATCACTGCCCTTGACCTACTGGCAACACTCCTACCAATGCAGCCCAGGATGTCGTTAGCCTTCTTGGCAGCAAGGACACACTGTTGACTCATATATCCAGCTTATTGTCCACTGCCCCAGGTCCTTTTCTGCAGAGCTGTTGCCCAGCCAGTCACCCACAGCCCGTACTGGTGCATGGGATTATTTCTTCCAAAGTGCAAGACTTTGCACTTGTCCTTGTTGAACCTCCTGAGATTTCTTTTGGACCAATCCTCCAATTTGTCTAGGTCACTTTGAATCCTAGCCCTACCCCTGGTGTATCTATGTAACACAGAGTCTGGGCTCCCTCTTCCTTTAAGAGAAAAAGCAGCCTAGTCAGGGAGCTCTGTGGGCTTGGCAGGGTGCAGCAACTGCAAGTTGTGGAGGCAACGGACAAATGAGACAATTAGCAGGCACCTGCAGGCAGCCCAGGAAGTCACCTGACTGGAAGGGGGAAGAACCCTGGGAGCATATAAGCCTGGGACTTGGGTGAGCAAGCTGGAGAGTCTAGCTCTGTCAGCTGCAGGGTTAGGAGCTCCTGCCCAGGAGCTCCAGCAACCCAGAGATGCTAGATCAATTGCTTTGCTGCCTGTGAGAACAGTGAGGCTCGGGGAGCCCACAAGGAGCTGATGCAGGGACCGGCACAAGGGGTGAACGGTTTGCCCTCTTAAAAGGGCACAGGCCCGAGGAGGTTGAAGCCCTGACAGAGTGACAGTGGTAATACCTGCATGGCTTGGGGTGTGGTGTAGGGGAGGATTTGGAGCCACGTCATTAGCACTTCAGGCTTTGGGTGCCTCTGCAGGATGCGTCCACACCTGCCAGGACCCTTCCCTTGACCAGAAGGATTAAGGAGAACATGACCTGTGCCCCCATACCCTTCACCCTTGCACTCTTGATCTGCTCAGGGTCACTCCTGGCAGTATCATTGGTGCCCACAAGGATAAGCAGCATGGAGTAGTAGTCAGAGGGCTGGATGAGTCTCGGTAATCCTTCTGTGGCATCTCGAATCCAGGCTCCAGGCAAACAGCACATCTCTTGGGACAACAGGTCAGGCCAGCAGATGGATCATTGTCCCCTTGGTGTAGAATGACTCCTGGCTCACCCACGGTGAGGGCTCCAAGGAAACTAGTTATGGATACATGGCTCTCACAAAGACATGCCATCGTAAGGCCAGAAAGGGCCACAAGAAGCATGGAACCAACTCAGAGGTACAGATCCTCTGTGCAAATGTTTCTGGCCTCCATAGAGCCTCAAGGGGCGCATCTACCTGAGATGCTTTCCTCGAAATTAGTGCTAATTACTGCACAGTAAATATCACCCTCTACATGTGCAGACACTTACTGCGCAGTAATCTGCTCTAATCACAAGTAAATTTACTACCTGTAAATACAAGCAGCAAATTCACTCCTGATTATGTACTGCACAGTACGGCATGCATAGATGGCCGACCAGGAGCACATCAGCCGGGGAGCAGAGAGCGGGAGATCGCTCTCTGTCCCCAGGAGTTGCCTGCTGCCGGGGAGGGCTCCGCCACCAGAGCCCAGGCAGGGAAAATGTCCCCCTGCCCCAGCAGCAGGGAGGTCCCAGCCCCTGCTTCATGACTGCGATTGGGGAGTGGGGGCTGGGAAATTCTTATCTCCCAGCCCAAGTTCCATAGTTGTGGGGCCCAGGCTCAGAGGTTTGTAGCTCCCAGCCCTAGCTCCTTGGTCATGGGGCCCAGACTCAGAGATTCCTTTCTCCAAGCCTGCGCTCCACAGTTGTGGGGCCCAAGCTGTGACGTAAGACTCTTCCAGCCCAGGCCCAGTGACCATGGAGCTAGGGCTGGGAGATAACAATATCCCAGGCCTAGTCCTGCAACCACAATCGTGGAGGCTGGGAGCTCCCCGCTGCTGGGGTAGAGGGACATTGTCCTGCCCAGCTCCAGTGGCAGAGCCTGCCCTGGCAGCAAGCAGCTCCCAGGGGCAGGGAGCAATGTCCCAGCCCCTGCCAGGAAACAGCTGTCTCCTGGCCCCAGACTCCCTGTCAGCCCCTGGGATAGCACCCAGAGGGAGCCTAGAGGTCCTCTTGGCTGCTGCAGGAGGCCAGTGCAGGGCCAGCGGGGGCAGGAGCAGACTGCTGCCATGAGCAGCAATGGCTTAGAACAGGGTTTGGCAACTCATGGCCCACAGGTGGGATCTGGCCTGCAAAGAAGTTGGATCCAGTCCACAAAGGTCCAATCTGACCCATGGTGGCACTGGGGACTGGCAGCACACTGCTGCCCATCCTCTCCATGGTATCCCTTCTACAGTGCTCCCCAATGCTCTTGTGCACCTGTGCTTACCCTCATGGCACAGTTTTCCCCTCTCCATTGCTGTTGGGGATGGTAATCAGTGATGAGAGGAAGCTCAGGCTCCTGTTACGCTCCAGGGGGCACAGATTTGTGCGCCTGAACCACAGAGACCCATACTTGCAAAAGGCTGCCAAGCCGTGGCATAAATAAATTAAAAATTAAAATAAATTGTTTTGGTCAGCTCTTGACTTCTGTGGTTCTAGCATTCACCTTCTGCTAACAGAGATTCATGACAAAGTAAATTATCAGGTGAGATACCCAATGGCACCGGTAATGCATTTCCTCAAACTCTTGGTAATATTCTCAACAAATTTACTCAACAAATGAGTCCCAAATGTTTTAAAACCTACATCATAGGGTTTAATAAAAAAAATACATTACAAATTTTGTTTAAAAATAAATAACTTTTCACCTATCAAATCAGGGTTGTGCTGAGAGGAAGTACAATGGCTGAAAACAGTTGCTGAAATTCTTTTTTAGCTGATGCATCACAACGTGACACACCACATTCAGCTGCATCCACTACATCAGATAACATTACCATACACACACCGATTGACGCTACACTGTGATGCATCTTGGCACAAAACATCAGTTCAAAATCCCTGAACACATGGATTTCTCCCTAAGCCGAGTTGTTGTTTTTTTAATGAACAAGCAAATCCAGATAAGGATTTTGTTTTGTATGTGTTGCTGGGAACTTTGTGACAAGAATATGCAGAAGAATGCATACACTAAAATGAAAATTAATTGCATTCTGAAGTGAAGGCAGTGGAAATAGGCAACTCCTTAATCAATAGTAAACTGTAATTCTCCATATTTATTTGGCTCCCTATCTTTTCCATTCCAATTTTCTCACTGCAAATTTGTCTCCATTCCAATTTTCTTACAAAGCTTTTTTCTTTACTGTTATATCATTGAGAAGCCATTTGTGAAGTTGCATTGGCTCTTCAGTTTTCTTTTTCATTGGAATTGCATGCACTGCTTCCTTATAGAGCTCTATTGCTCCTTCACATTTCTACCCGCATTTGCTTTTTTGCTGAGCGGCCTCAACTTGACCTTGCTTTGCCAGTGCTACCTAAGCAAAAAATGCTTCCCCTTACCCATACGACTCCCTTGCTTGAATGATCTATAAGCGCTTACTCTATCCTCTCTTCCTTCAAACGCCTCTTCATGACCCCATTTCTTTGGTGCTGCTTTAAAGAAATCTCAAAACCAAATAAAAGAGAAGGGGGGAAGTCAGGCATACAATTATTTGTTTAAAAATGTATATGATATCTATATAAAAGCATATTTGAACTGTATCCATATACCCATCTGCTTATCTTCAAGCCAACGAGTAGTCGTCCCACTGCCATTGATCCAAGCATGTACAGTGTGTGCGGTAGTGTGTCCTTCAACAGTTCAAGAATGGGGTTTAACTCTATGTACATACAGGACGTAGCCCTAATCCTGGATAGAGGCTAGCTAAGGGTTATAACTTAAGACATGTAATAATAAAACATAGGGTAAAAGTGATTTCACAACATGGCAAAGTTACCCTACCTAGAGCAGCCGTGAGGTTAACCTGCCTACTGGACAGCTTTGGGGCTGTGCTTCTTCAAATGCAGAGCTCTAGCTAATGTGGCACTCAGCAAAGCCCCACATGAAATGACACCTCCAAAATGATTGCCAGCATGCCAAAGTGCCACGCTTTGGGGTATTGTTGTGAATTTTAGCAATATGCGGTGTATTTCTTAAAGACACCGCTTCTGGAGTCATGCAGTTCTGTAAACATTTCAGCTTTCATTTAATAATTTTTTTTTAATACTTGTAGTTGCAAAGAAAGGAGGGAAAACATGAACACTAGAGGCTCATAAACTTGAAAGGAAATAAAAAGAATACAAATGTATCATCTTTTTTCAAGGTCTTAACAGCATGATACATCTAAACCTCACAGAAGCTGTCTTCAGGATATGGCCTTTCCTATCCATTTACACAAGTAAGTCTCCTGCCAAGGCTCTCATCATGTTGTATCTCAGTTGCTGCAATATCCTTTTCTGTAGCCTTGACAATACGGCAGTGTCATAGGGTAAGTACAGGCGTTCAGGGAGGTTCGGAGAAGTTAGCTCTAGTTAAAAATAGCCAGCTGATTTATGGAATGGGGGAACTAGCAGGGGAGTTGGGAGGATTGGGGATGCAATCTGGTTTGGGTGGGGGGGAATCGGGGTGTCCATGAGGGGATCGGGGGGCATGAAGGGATCAGGGGACAAGCAAGATTTGTAGAAGCAACTGGGGGGGCACGGATGTGCTGTGGCTTGGGAGGGTTTGTGGGGGTGGGGGGGGGGGCTTGCAGGGTCTGCAGAGGGGCTTAGGGGGGAACCAGTAGCAATTTTTAACCTTAATCATATCCATCCGATATGTTGCTTGCAAAGTTCATTCTCCTGGCCCATCAACCTGATGTGGTCGTTCCTCCAAACTCTTTATTAGCTCTTCCTTCCCTACTGCATCGAGCATAAGTTGTCTGTCTTCACTTTCAAGGCCCTCACTGCCTACCCAGTCCTACATATCAACTTTCAATCGCTACTGAAATGTCGATTTCTTTTTACCTCATCTTCCTGCTCCCCCATCTTCATGCTTTCTTTGGTGTTGCCCCTCACGTTTGTGCGGTGATCCCTATAAAACTCCACAGAACTACTTTACTATCTTCCTTATTGTGCTCCTTAAATCTCTTCTTTTCTGCAATGTGCACAAAAAAATGCACATGCACAAAAAATGCAACATGCACAAAAAATGCCAGTGTGCTGATACTACCACCAACCTTCTGGCCAATATTGTCTCATTTCCTTTTACTCTCCCACCTATATGTCTACATCCATCTGTTATCTCTTGTTCTGTACTTAGGTTGTAAGCTCTTTGGAACAGGGGCTGTCTACTTGTTATGTATTTATGCAGTGCCTAGGACAATAGGATCTTGCTAGCTCCCTGAGGTGCTACGGTAAAATATAACTACTGGTACTACTACTACTACTATTACTACTACTACTAAAACAATAATATATTCTAAGGACAATTCAGGATTGTTTGACATCTTACTCATGATTAGTGTATGGTTAGGACTGGCAATGCATTTCCTTCCGAACTTTCTTCTCTGCAAGACTTGGGCAGCAATCCAATGCTGGCAACCCACAGCCTTTTCTGATAGACATATCCAAACACTGCTTCTAACAAAGAGTAACGTTCTGGAAGCTGAGGAGTACCTCTAGAGCAAGCACAGGATGAAGTAATGAATTTTTCATGAACTACAGACCATCCATGCAATTTTTGCCACTGGTCCTTTTCAGCGTATCAGGGGGTCCCAATGGCATTTAGATCTCAGTGCAGGAAGAGTGTGCAACGGAGGTAATATAACTAGACTGAATTAAAAAAATTGATCAATAATGCCTTTCAAAATCTTATCTGAAAACCTAATTCAAACCAACTTGGGTACCAGTAGTGTTTCGTGGACTGAATGTGGCTAATGCACCAAGAATTATGTAAACTTCCCAAGCTGTAGATAACTGTAAGAGGAAAGGCCCAGGGGCCAGGGGAAACTCCAGGAGTGGTAACCCCCCTTCACATACCTCAGGCAGGAAGAGCGCAGTGGGAGCCCAAAGCACCATGCCACATTTCCAGAGTACTCTGTCTGGATTGGTGGCTGGGAAGCACGGACAAGTATTTCCAGCCCCGGAGAGGGGCCAAGGAGAAACGACAGTGTCCAGATGGGAGAGACACTGGAGAACTCTCCTGCCAGCCCTTGTCTGCAGATACAAGCAGCACAAAGGTGCAAGGCAGAGGTACAGGTGGCTGGAGGCCACTGACTAGTGTAGAACCACGGACCGACTGCTGGGGGCAGCATGCCTGAAGGAAGTTGAAGCCTAGAGATCTGATTCCTTTGGGCTCCTAGAGGAAACTGTAGTGTTGGATTTAATTTGACTTTTTGGTTTTTTGCCTGGATGGTCAAGGCATGAATAGATAAAGAGAATACAGCCAGGGTGAGTGGCCCCAAAGTAATACCTGTCCCTGTAATTGATCACTGGACTTTTTTCAAGACAGTTAATCACATATTGATAACAGAGAGAGACAGAGAGAGAGAGAGAAGAGAATCCCTGACGAAGACCTATCCATTTGTGGGGATTTTGCTTTGCATCCTTGGGACCGCCAAGGAATAAATTGAAGGGGGATTACCCTTGAAGGGTGAAAGGAACTCCTCCATCCTGATTTGACTGACAAGGGATCAACTCAGAGGGTTTGACCTGGATCCCAGCAATCTAGGAGAGGCCTCTAAATTGGCTGCAAGGAGCCAGTCCCCTAAAAAATAGGTTGGATTAACATTGAGGATGTGCTAAGAGTGGGGCATAGGGGAGGTGGAGCCCCACAAAGAGATTACTTCAACAGGTCCTGATCTGTTGCCCCATGGAACCAGCTTCCGAACTAAAAGAAAGGCACTGGGGCTAGTTACAAAGTCACGGTGGATGAGAAAAAAAGAAAATAATAGCTGAGAGTGGCTGGGAAAATAGCGTCAACCCCTCCTCATTCTGATAGCATTCACCAGGAAAACGCCAGGCCAGAAAGGGCCGAGGTCTTATAGCACCTACTCTTGATAATAACCAAACTCCACAAGTACATTAGTGTCTGACTCTAAGAGCAATATGGTAATCCCCACTCTTTACCTACTGGTCAAGGCACCAGCCCAGGACACTGGAGACCCAGGATCTAGGTTTAGTTCCCCTGGAGGGATCTGAACAGTGGCCTAAGCCACATGCGCCTTATGGAGTCAGGAGGAAAGTGAAATTCCACCCAAATACACACATCTTAGCAGAGATAAAAATTCCCCATTGAAATTAATAGAAAGTTGCATGCTTCCTGTCTAATTTAGGATCCGTCTCTGGAGGTGTCTAAATGCTCCTCATTGAAATGAATAGGAAAGCTGTGTGATTCTGCAAGACGAAGTAAAATGTGCCTTGGGGGCATGTAAGTCACGTACAAACTTTCCATTGAAAGTAAAGCAGACTTTCAAGTGATACATCCATGGGATCAGTATCAAGAACACAAGATGAAGCCAGATGCGGTAGCCTAATGTTTAGGGCATTCAGTTGCAAAGGGGTACCCAGGATTCGAGTCTCAGCTCCATGGAGTGCTTGTGTGTTTCATTATAGCCATTGTCTATAGAACAAAAATAATCCTGAGAGGAAGGGAGGGGCCTGAACCCAGGACTTCCCGCTCCAAGCTCAGCGGTCTTGCTGTGAAGTTACAGAGTCAGGCTTCTTCTTTACTTGGCCCACTGAATCTTGTGTTTATGTTAACGCAAGCTGCTAAATAGTGGGAGATGCAGGTCTGAATCTCCTCTGACTGATGATGGCCAAAACCCTGGGTTCTTCTGTTTCCCAGGCAAATGTTCAAACCCGGGGCCAGCAACCTCTTACAAGCCATAGGCCAGAGCAAACCTGCTCCAGTCCAGCATGGACTAGGTGGCTTCAGTGGCACACCAGCAGTGGGAGGCTTTCCCCCAACCCACACTGGGGCCAGGCAGCTGGGAGCTGCACTGATGCCAATGCTGCTACTTTCAGTCCCCCTTCCTGGCTGCAGTGCAGGCCAGCTTCTAGCCAGCGCAGAGGTATACTGGATTTCTGCAAGCTGCATCCATGCTGCCACCGCTCCTCCCCACTTCCCCTGTACCCCACCACCAGCTGCACCATGGGCACATTTGGAAGCTGCCCAGCCCATGCACAACTCCCCACCAACTGAAACCTGTGCCTGTGACGCAGCTGGTGGGGAGTAGAGGGGGAAGCAACACGGACACAGTTTGCAGTTGCCCAAATCTGATGCAGCTCCTTGCTGGCCAGGGACTGCACCTGTGCTACAGCTGGGGAGCAGGAAGCTGGATCTAGTGACTCCATGGACTGGATCTGGCCCATGGGTTGTATGCTGGCAGCCCTGATCTAACCAGTAGACTAGTATAGATGGCACCAACACAGTTCTTTCAAAGAATACTTGCAGGAGCCTCGCCTTAGGAGTGAGATCCAAGCACTGGCTCTCATGGTCCCTTGCAGCCCTGACTCCAGTGACTACCAGGATAGCGCAGGAGTTCAGACACACTCCTGTGCTTTGTCTTTCCCACATGCTAGCTCTAGGCAGCTCCTCACTCAGCCTAGCGACTGTTTGGGGTTGTCCTCATGTTGCACAGACCTCATTCTGGGAGTTGGATTCCACTTTGGGGGTTAGGTACTTAGAAGTCAGGTCTTTCAGCACCAAAGGCCTTCTTTGGACCTGGCCCTTTATGAATGAAACATTAACTAAGCCTTACAAAATCCCACTAGGTTACTGCAATACGTATTTCAACAATGGGCAAATTGATGCACACACTGGTCATTTACCTTGCCCAAATTCACAGCGCCACTCAGGGGTAAAGCATGTCCTTATCTGCAGTACCTTATTCTACATACCCCCTGCCAACTCTCACCTAACAGCTTAAAACCCTTTGTTTATGGAGCTAATAAGCAGAATGGTGGGAATTCAGGAGTCACTATTAATGAGTTAACATCACTCAATCATCTACAATTGCATTTTTCTAAGGACCTGAGATTTTAATTTGTGTAATACTTCTATTAATTACAACGTCTAATAACAATGTCTAACTCAAACACCTGTTAAAAGTATGTAATGTTAATTTATTGGAAAATCTCCAGCAGAGTTCAATTAAAATGTTCCCCAGTTAAGTTAGTGCATATGATTTGTAATGAATAGCAAAATTATATATTATTAATAAAAATAACAACTAATTAAACACACGAAAAACTTGCATTTGATTGAAAAATATAAAATGCAAAATTTGTCACAAGGTTGCAAAGCAAGAATTCTTTCAATAGACGATTTTCATATCCTATGTTGGCTTAAGATACTATTTTTCAGACCGTTGTTTTGAATTAGTGCCTATTAGGAATATGTATTGTACAAAATACTGCAGGAAAATATTACACTCCATTATTTATTAGATTTCTGTTGTCTTAATTTTCCTTTTCCTTCAAAAGATATTTTTAGTGTTTCTGTATTCAGAATATCTATGGATTACTTATAGTCTATATTTGTGAAAGTAGTTTTGCTATATGGAAATCATTACAGTATTTTGCTGCAGTCCTGTGAACTAAATCAATAGGTGAAAGAAATAGTGGTGTTTTCTCATCTGATCATCATCATCATATTAACATTTCTGTGCCTGGCTGCATGTCTCCAATATGCCGTTAATCTGTTTTTGAAAAATGGATCTACATGAAACCATGGAAATGAAGTACGCGGTGCAGTTGTAGCAAGGCATTACAATACTCTATAGTCCCTTAAAGCACGACTGACATTTCTTTTTTCCTTGTGAAGATGTCAGTAGCTTTAAGCAGGAAGCAGCATGCAGCCTGTGATATAATATCTCTCTGGTACACATTCCCCCTTGATGGCAGATTATCTGCCTGGAGGTTGCATTAGGCTTCAGTCAGCTGTCAGTCAGCAGATGAGCAGGAACGGTCCAGTGCTTCTTCCCCCCACTCCCATCTGACAGTGATAAATGATCAGGCCTAATGCTCAGCTAAGCTTGACGGGTCCAGGCCTCCCCTTACAATCTGTTCCAGACTAACATCAACCTTTCTCCCTTAATATCCCCCGTCGGCACAGCAGAGCAGGATCATTTGGGTGTTAAGGTTAGGCCTGCTGGCTTTTTCTTTCAAGAAAGGGAATTACTACTTTACACCTTTGAAGAAGCCCATAATCTGATGGGGAAAATGAAGGAAGATAAGAGCGCATGGGGTTATAAAACCAGACAGAGAACATGCTTCAGTTATCTGTCTCCTAAAAAGACCAGATACATCTGGCCAGAAACGTACACATGCTTTGTCTGCAATACTGTCCCCATGCAGAAACAACGATACATTGCTGTGCTTTGTTGCTGTCTGCTGAGCGGGGATTTCAAGAAGAGACCACAAGAGAAAAGATGATGAAAGAAGAGCTAATTTACTATGGTTTTAAAGATTTTTTTTTATGGCTTAATCTCCAACAGGTACTATAGTTTCAGACGCAATTTTGCTTCTTCTTACATCTACTTAAATCAGTGTTTTACACTCTTGTTTTGTTCTTTTGTGTAAATACAAATTGGAGTTGGCCCAGGAAAGTAGGATTTCACTGCACAACCCTTGGTGAGATTGGTAAGCATTTACTCACACGATAAGTGTCATTCATAGAGTCATAGACCGTAAGGCCGGAAGGGACCTTGGAAGATCACCGGGTCCAGCCCCCTGCACCAAGCAGGAAAACGAGAGCAGTGGAGCTGCACATGTGAATTATTAGGGTTCCACAATTAGGTTTTTATTTCATGTTTGGAGTTTTCCTCAATCTAATGACACACACACAAAGGCTAAATTTTTCAGAAGCATAAAAGTGGTTTATGATCAGATTTATAAAAGCATTTTTCAATCTTAAAAGATGTCTACTTGCATCTTTAGGCACCTAAATATCTTTGTGATGTTGGCCCTTACACGAACATTAAATTTTTTTTAATGATTTCAGTGTCTGGACGTTCAAGTTCCAAGCTCCAAACTCCAAAATCACTTTTGCAAATGGAATTTAAATTCTTGTAATTTTGAAAATTGCATCCACAAGCCAGTTGTAGAAACGTATCCTTGAGATCGCACATTTCAAAACTGAAAATGTTTGTGATGGTCTCAACCTGGCCACATTCAGTAGTCATACATATCATTAAACCAACATAGAACTTGGCACTATGCAATATAATTGGCATCAAATGCTCAAGAGAGTTTCAGAGATGGAAGAGCATGGAAGATGCCGGCCAGGTCTCAGGGGCACCAACAGAGCTGTGAAAGAGGGCTAGAAGGTGGATTAAGCTAGATGTGCATTGACCGAACGGCCCATGGAGAACCAGGGCTGGTATAAAAAGGGTGTTACAAGTCATGATTGTAGTTCATTGGCAGAAAGGTAGGAAAAAGCTTGTTTGCAATATATCTAGTGATCAGAAGCTTTTTTTTTTATATTAATCTTCACTAGAACCATGCAACTAAGTAACAATATTACTAAACATATAAAAGAGCTACGTTTTTCACATTCCTGAAGCACAGACTTTAAGAGCAACGCCAAAAATCATGAGTCGGCAACACTGGAGAGGTGGAGCAAGCAGTCCTTTTCCCCACACCTCTTTGGGTCCCTGGATGACGAGCATGGTAAGGTAAATCTGCATTTTGAAGAAAACCAAAAGCAACTGTTCGACTGGTAACCTTTGAAAAGGAAGAGTTTAGGGCCCGGTTAGTGTCAAACGCAAACTGAACCTGCAGGATCGTCTCAGTCCGAGCCACGGCCGCATGGAGGGGACGCAACAAGTCACAGCAAATGCCATGGCTTCAGCTGGGAATAGATTTTGAAAAATGTTGGCTCACTAAATATCAAATTCATTTTTAAACTAATATCTGTAAGACATCAAAAAAGAAATCACTGAAGAGATGTATTTTGACTGCTAATATAAAATATGACCTGCAAGTCTCTTCTGCAAGAATCTGACTACACTTGATCTAATTTCTAGATGAAAAAACACATTATTGTAATAACATTTTCAAGTGATTTTTTTTTTGTATTTGGGGGAAGCGCTGCATTTGCAAGTGCTAAAAATGAAAGTTCCTTAAAATCCACGATATAGATATATTGAGAATGCAGGGAATGGGACTCGGTGGCCCAGGAGACCCCTCATCCCCACGCATAGTCCTACGTTCTTATATGACATATAATATATTACAAAGAGAGACTATATTGCTATGGAGGCACTAGATACAACTCAATATTTAAGGAGGTGGCTCCAACTTCACTTTAAGGCATAACTCCATTCTGCTTTTATAGGTGGGAGGCAATCTCCTTCTTATGTATTAAAAAACACCATGTCGTCCCTAAACTTACACCACTTATGCTTTGAATACAGAATGGGGGAATTTTTGGAAAATATGCAGATAATGACATTCATTAGTGTAACACCTACACACACTTGGGGTTGTACGTGCTCATGGCTGTTGGATATTGTGGGGTTGTGGGGGGGGACTGGAAGAGGACCACTTCCCTCCCCATTCATTGTGTCCAGACCATTGTCTTAAGACTACTTAAAGCACCTGTAAAACCAGTTTAGTGACTCTGTCCAGAGCCAGAAACGCTGACCACCTTTGAATTAACTGATCAGCAGTAGCAGTGTTCAATTGACGCTGGTTCTTGACTGGGACCCTGTGATGATTGTCAGAAACGTTATTTAAGGTTCAGGCTACCTGGGCTGGGGTCTCTTTTTCTCCTGGGGCTGCTGAGACGTAGACAGCTGAATTGGAACTGGAAAAAACTGCTATGAGACGTAGACAGCTGAATTGGAACTGGAAATGACTGCTCCCCATCTCCACCCGCCTCACCACTTCACTGGAAAAGAAAACTGAAGCTATGTGAAGGGAAAGCCTCAAGAGCACGGAGAGAAAGTCTGTCTCAGGGCTTGAGAACCCTGTTCTCTCCATCTTCTTCCCCCTTTTGTTTTTCTGGGTTTGGAGTGGAATGATACCACGGGGGGTCTCAATCCCTGCAGCAAACTAGCCAGGGTTGGAGCCCAGCCATTTTGCTGGCAGGTCTGGGCCAGGGCTGAGAGCCTGGCGTGTTTTAGCTGCTGTTGCAACTTCTTTTGGTTCCAGCCTAGATGTGTGGCTGAACCCCAGCTGCATGTCTTGCTGGCAGTTTTGGCCATGCAGGACTTGAGCAGGATGGTACCATGGGTGTATTAATCCCTATAGCAGACTAACCGGGAATGGGGTCCTGGCTGTTATTGGCCGTGAAGGTCTTGAGCGGGATGATGCCACGAAGGTATTAATCCCTAGTGCAGACTTATCAGGAACAGGGCCCTGGCAATTACTGGCCCCACTGTGTTGGGAATTGTAGTGTCTCAGCATGGCGGTAATGCTGAGACCGCATGTCCAGGCTGCAGCCATAAGCCTGGGCCCTTCTTGCTGTTTCACAGCGATTGAGTTTCAGCCCAGTTGTGTGTGGCTGAACTGCAGCACATGTTTGGCTAGCAGATTTGGGCCATGGTGAAGCCCTGGCACTTCTTGTTGTTTACCCAGACCTCAGTGCAGTAGCCTGGCCAGATTTTTGCTGTCCAGTCCAGGCCCAGCAATATAGACCTGGGCCTCCTTTTATCCTTTTTGTAGTTTATGCCCCAACCAAGCAGTGTGGTTGAGCACTAGTTGTAGTTCAGGCTCTTGCCAAGATAGGCCTGGCCCCTTTTTGTTGTTTCATAGCTGTTAGGTCTCAGCATAACAGTGTAGCCAAGACTAGATGTCCAGGCCTGGTGCCCTTTTGTTGTCTGCTCAGGCCCTGGTGCAGGATAAGCTTGAGTCCCCCTTTTATTGTTTTACAGCTCGTGTCCATGGGTGACTGGTGCCTCTCGAGTCGGGGAGGGGGGATTTGCCACCCCAGTGGCTAGTCATCAACATGGGGGGTCCCCAAAATGGCTGATCCCACCAATAGGGGGGGTGGTCCCCACATGGCTGATCTGGCCAACCTGCAAGTGGCAGCAGCACACCACTGGCACTTCCAGGCACCTGGCTAACACTTCCAGGAGAGTGCTGGCACTTCTGAGTGACCCCCACTCCCCAGCCGGTGCTGTCAGGGGGTGCACCATCGCTCTCAGGGGGTGCACGTGCACCCCTGTCCACCCCCTACTCATCGCCACTAGTTGCGTCTCAGCATCTCTGCATTGCTGAGCCCCGCTGTACATTTGCTGCATGTTTGGGCCTGGCTTTAGGCCTGACACCTTATTGCTTTTGTAGACCTTTGTCCTGACCCAGCAGCATGGTTGGCGCTAGTTGCAGTCCAGGCTATTTTGCTGTTTGGCTGTTTTTTTCTTTTTGCTCTCTTGCAGCTTCCTGCCCCAGCAGAGCTGGGATTAGGACTAGAAACTTTGAGGTGCAATATGCTGACGGAAGCTGCAGTTAATCCCTCAAAGCCACGAAACCCAAAGTAGGGATCGGTGCTATAGCTTTGCAGGGAGCAACAAGGGGCCTCTTTCAAAGCAAAAGGACCTATGCTGTCCAGCAGCTCCCCATGGTGCAGTGGACCCATGGAGCAGTTCATAGGACTCCCCCCTCTCCAGCCCATTGCTGAAGGGCAGGTATAGGGGTGCAGGCCCCAGAACTACCCATTGGGGAGCCCCAAGTCCCAGACTGCCTGGGCATGGGTAAAGTTTCCCCAAGAAGGTGCCACCCATAGACCTTGTTTTGTAGTGTATAGTGTTTTAAAATTATAGTTAGTGTTTTCTTTTTTTTTATTATTCTTTGTAATAATTTGGGGTTTTTTGTTTACACTGCTTGCAAGGAAAGGGTTGTTGGTTTTATTGGACACCTTAGTGATTCACTTAGGTAGTCTGGGTGGAGGCTCAGGCCAAGGTAAGATATATTTAGCATCTCGAAATTGAACCTGGCCCTTGCTGCTGCTCAGCAGAAAAAAATACATTAATTTACAAGTTACAAGTAATTATAAATTGGCTCTTTAAAGAAATGTAGCATTGATGAGAACACAAGCAGGTTGTATTCTCATCAGTCCTTCCAGTCAAGGGGAAAGGCCCAGACAGGAGCAGGTGAATCCTGCAGATCAACACCTGGCTGTGCAGGTGGTGTTGCCAGCAGGGCTTTGGCTTCTTTGACCATGGGATGCTCTTCCAGGAAAAAGGATTGCTGGGAAGAGATGGGATCCACATGACTAAGAGAAGGAAAAACATCCACAGGCAGGCTCACTAACCTAATGAGGAGGACTCGAAAATAGGTTCCACAGGGGATGGAGACCAGAGCCCTGAGGTAAGTGGGGAAGCGGGAGACCTAGAGGAAGAGCAAGCAGGAGAGCACTACAGGGGAGGTGCTCTCATACTTCCTGAGAAATCAGGGCAATCGACTAGTTACCTCAGGTGCCTGCACACAAATGCACGGAGCCTGGAAAGCCAGCAGGAGGAACTGGAAGCCTTTGCACAGTCGTGAAGCTATGATGTGATTGGAATAACAGACATGGTGGGAGCGCGCATGGCTGGAGCACCATCCTGGATGGGCATGAACTGTTCAGGAAGGACAGGCAGCAGGGAAGCAGAGGAGGAGTTACGCTGTATGTTGAACAGCCATATGATTGCTCAGAGCTCCAGTATGAAAGTGGAGATAGGCCTGTTGAAAGTCTCTGGGTTAGGGTCAGAGGGGAGAGCAACAAGGGTGATGTTTCATGGTTTCCTAGTAGCTAGGGTCAGGAGGGACCTGAACAGATCATCTAGCCTGACCCCCTGCCACAGGCAGGGAAGGA
>NW_005842292.1:148887-201544 GCF_000455745.1 Alligator sinensis | reverse complement strand
TGGCCTTGCTGGCTGCGGTCTGGCATTGGTGGCTCATGTTCATCTTGGAGTCAATAATGACTCCAAGATCCCTTTCCACCTCTGTGCTTTCAAGAAGGGAACTCCCCAGCCTGTATGTGTGCTGTGGATTCCTTCTCCCAAGGTGCAGCACCCTGCATTTGTCTACATTGAACCCCATCCTATTCTCGTCTGCCCACTTGTGTTGTGGCGGGGTTCTGCTATAGACCACCAGACCTAGAGGAAGTGGTTCATAGATTTCATAGACATTAGGGGCTGTAAGGGACCTGATGAGATCATTGAGTCCAGCCCCCTGCCATAGGCAGGAAGTCTGCTGGGGTCAAATGATCCCAGCAAGATAAGCATCCAAATGCCTTTTGAATGAGTCCAGAGTAGGTGCTTGTACCACCTCTGAGGGAGTCTGTTCCAGATTCTGGACACACGGACTGTAAAGAAGTTTTTCCTTATGTCCAGTCTAAATCAGCCTTCCAGGAGTTTGTGGCTGTTAGACCTTGTTATCCCTTGGGGGGGGCTGGTGAACAACTGTTCTCCCAGATCCTGGTGCAGACTCCTTATATACCTGTAAGCTGCCACCAAGTCCCCTCTGAGCCTTCCCTTTTCCAGGCTGAAGAGTCCCATGTCCCTCAGCCTCTTTTCATAAGGCTTGGTGTCTTGGCCTTTGATCATGTGGGTGGTTCTCCTTTGGACTCTCTCAAGCTTATCCACATCCCTCCTGAAGTGGGGTGGGCGGCCAAAAACTGGATGCAGTACTCCAGCTGCAGCCTCACTAACTCCAAGTAAGGTAGAAGGATGGCATCCCTGGTTTTGCTTAAGACATACTTGTGGATGCATGCCAGAGTTTGGCTGACTTTGCTGGCTACAGCATTGCACTGGTGGTTCATGTTCATCTTGTGGTCAGTCAAGACCCCCAAGTCTCTTTCGGTCATGGTGCTGGCAAGCATAGCACTGCCGAGCCTATAAGTATGATGCTGGTTTTTCATTCCAAGGTGGAGCACCCTGCACTTCTCTACACTGATGGCAACTTGGGCAGCAGTGACCACAAGATGATTAAGTTCAGAATCCTGAGGAAAGGAGAAGGGTGGAGAGTAGCAGAGTAAGGACCCTGGACTTTAGAAACACAGACTTTGACTCACTCAGGGAACTCATGGGCAAGATCCCTTGGGAAGCCAGTCTGGTGGGGAGAGGATTCCAGGAGAGCTGAATTTACTTTAAAGAAGCTTTATTGAGAGTGCAGAAACAAACCATCCTGATGGGCAGGAAAACTAGCAAGTATGGCAGAAGACCAGCTTGGTTTGGTAGGTAACTCTTCAGTAAAATAAATCACTAAAAGGAAGCTTATAAGAAGTGGAAACTTGGAAAAGAATATAAGAGCATTGCTTGGGCATACAAGGATGAAGTCAGGAAGGCCAAAGCGCAATTGGAGTTGCAGCTACCAACAGATGTGAAGGATAACAAGAAGGGTTTCTACAGGTATGTCAGTGGCAACAGGAGGATCCGGGAAAGTGTGGGTCCCTTACTGAATGGAGGAGGCAACCTGGTGACAGAGGACGCAGAAAAGGCTGAAGTGCTCAATGCCTTTTTTGCCTCAGTCTTCACAGGCAAGGTCAGCTCCCAGACTACTGCACCAGGCCGTACAGTTTGGGGAGGAGGTGAGCAGCCTTCAGTTGTAAAAGAACAGGTTAAGGGCTATTTAGAAAAGCTGGACATGTACAAGTCCATGGGGCTGGATGGCATGCACCCGAGGGTGCTGAGGGAATTGGATGATGTGATTCCAGAGCCATCCTTGAAAACTCATGGTGATCAGGAGAGGTCCTGGATGATCGGAAAAGGGCAAACATAGTGCCCATATTTAAGAAAGGGAAAAGGAGAATCCAGGGAGCTACAGGCCAGTCAGCCTCAGCTCAGTCCCTGGAAAAATCATGGAGCAGATCCTCAAGAAATCCATATCTAAGCACTTGGAGGAGGAGATGGTGATGAGGAAGTCAGCATGGACTCACCAATGGGCGACTGGTGCCTCTTGATTGGGGGGGGCACTTGCCCCGCCAGTGGGCAGTCATTGACATCGACTGGGGGGTGGGGGTCACCCGCGGCCAATCCCGCTGACCCACAAGTGGCAGCAGCACATCACTGGCACTTGCAGGCACACTGCTAGCACTTCTGGGAGAGTGTCGACACTTCCAGGTGAGCCCCCACTCCTCGGTCAGTGCTCTCAGGGGGCGTACCAGTGCTCTCACCTGTCCCCCCTGCCCAGGAACGCTGGCTGACAGGAAGTGCACCAGCACTCTCAGGGGTGCACATGCACCCCTGTGCACCCCGTACACATCATCACTGGATTGACCAGGGGCAAGTCATGCCTGACCAACCTGATTGCCTTCTATGACGAGGTGACTGGCTCTGTGAATGCAGAGAGACCAGTGGATGTAGTATACCTTGACTTTAGCAAGACTTTAAATATGGTCTCCCACAGCATTCTCCCAGGCAAGCTAAGGAATTATGGGGCTGGATGAATGAACTGTAAGATGGATAGAAAACTGGCTGGAGCATCAGACTCAGAGAGTAAAGCAATGGCTCGATGTCTAGCTGGCAGCTGGTATCAAGTGAAGTGCCCAAGGGGTTGGTCCTGGGGCTGGTTTTGTTCACAGTCTTCATCAACAACCTGGAAGATGGCACAGTGTGCACCCTCAGCAAGTCTGCAGATGACACCAAGCTGGGGGGAGTAGTAGGTATGCTGGAGGGTAGGGCGGACTAGGATTCAGAAAGACCTCAACTAATTGGAAGATTAGGCCAAAAGAAATCTCATGAGGTTCAACAAGGACAAATGCAAAGTCCTGCACTTAGGACAGAACAATCCCATGCACCGGGACAGGCTGAGGGACAACTAGCTGGGAAGCAGCTCTGCAGAAAAGGACCTGGGGGTTACAGTGCACAATAAACTGAATATGAGCCAGCAGCATGCACTTGCAGCCAAAAAGACTAACAGCATCCTGGGCTGCATTGGTAGAAACATTGTCAGCAGCTCGAGGGAAGGGAGTATTCCCCTCTATTCAGCACTGGTGAGACCACATCTGGAGTCCGGTGTCCAGTTTTGGGACCCCCACTACAGAAAGGATGTGGACACATTGGAGAGAGTCCAGTGGAGGGCAACAAAAATGATGAGGGCCTGGGACACATGACTTGTGAGGAAAGACTGAGAGAATTGGGCTGATTTAGTCTGGAGAAGAGAAGACTGGGGGGGATTTAATAGAAGCCTTCAACTACCTGAAGAGGGGTCGAAAGAGGATGGAGCTGGACTGTTCTCAGTGGTGGCAGATGACGGAACAAGGAGCAATGGGCTCAAGTTGCTCAAGCAAACTTCAAGAGAAGTTTAGGTTAGATATTAGGAAGAATTTTATCACGACGAGGTTGGTGAAGCACTGGAACATGTTACCCAGAGAGGTGGTAGAAGATCCATCCTCAGAGGCTATCAAGACCCAGCTAGACAAATCCCTTGCTGGGATGATGTAGTTGGGGCTGGTCCTGCTTTGAGCAGGAGGTTGGAGTAGATGTGACCTCCTGAGGTCCCTTCCAACCCCAATTTTCTATGATTTTCTGTGGTTTTTTGTTCTAAATTATTATAATAACACAGTCACATAAACTCTTCAAACTTGGCATACTGTTAAAATGAATTGAAATGTAGGGCATAGGGTATGGTTTAAGAAATGGGGTAATTAATAAATGTTAGCTAATGTTTAATGAATTAATTATTAATGATTCCTACATCTAATTGATCTAGGCTACACAGGGTCAAGTCAAAAGCTCAGGTAACGCTAAAGCTGGGGACATTGATAGGAGACAGGAGTCAGTCAATCCAGCACCATCCCTTTACAGACAATTTGCATGACACACTCCTGTTGATTACAAAGAGAGGTATGAGGCTATGGCACTCATGTCAAGAGCTCTTACTGTTAGATGACTTGGCTCTGATGTCACTGCTCTCTAAAGATATCATATCCAAATGCTTCTTTTCCCACTAATGACTCCCCAATTTAGCCTTTCTTAGAATAAGTGAATGACCTCTCCGAGTTCTCAGCTATAGCCTAAAGTTGATTATGTAGGGTACAAGAAACCCAAAATCAGGCACACTCAGGGTTATTTGTAGCTTAAACATTAAATTATAGTGAGTGAAAACAATAGCACCAAAATTACAGATTGAAGAGAAAAGAAATCTGAGGGCAAAGCAAGAAAAGTAGCTATCAGTTGTCCCAAAAAGGGCTGCATAATCAGCACAGGTAGCATTCAATGATTCTTCTTTTTGACCTCCCCAACCTCTTCTTCAGGATCCTGTAATTACAATATCCCTTAAATACTTTTTCACTTGAATCACTGATATACTCACAGCCTTAACTCCACTTTAGCATGATTTTTGTCTTGCAGTATATATTATAGGCACCTGCAAGCAGCACATATGACATATGTACTCAACACAAACTACAGGCCAGAATTTTAAAAGTACTCAGGACCCTGCAGCTCCTGCCGCGATACCTACAGCCAGATGTTTATACAAATTCAGCACTCCCTGTTCTGAGACCTCCCTGCGTTACATCAACTGGCACTAAAGAAAAAAAATAAGTTAAAGAGATGGTGAGAGTTTTGCCATGTGGCCTTGTCAACATGACTCAACATTGTCACCCACAAATTTGGGAGTGTAATTCAGTCCCCTCGGCCAAGTCAGTTCTTGGCCTTTCTGTTGAGATTTGCCAACAGGAGTGTCAGCTGGGTCCCCCAGTGGGTGTGGTTTGTTACTGTGCTCACTGGTCTAGTAAAAGCTAATCTGCAACAGTTAACTTATTTTACATAGGCCCCTGAGGGCTATAAAATGATGAAACAGACTGGCAAGTTGTTTTTCTGCTGCACCATCCTCTTAGCAGGTGTTGGACCACTGACGGGCACTGAAAATTAAATTCTGGTAACTCCAGGTACAATGGAGGCTTGTTGAGATGGGAATGGCAATGTGAGAATCATAGACAATGAGGGTTGAAGGGATCTCAGGAGGTCACATCTAGTCCAACCTCCTGCTCAAAGCAGAACCAGACCTAACTACATCATCCCAGCCAAGGCTTTGTCTACCCGGGTCTTGAAAACCTCCAAGGATGGAGACTCCACCACCTCTCTGGGGAGCCTCTTCTGGTGTTTTACTACCCTCCTCATAAGCAAATTCTTCTTAATATCTAACCTCAACTTCCCTAGCTGCAACTTGAGCCCATTGCTCCTTGTCCTGTCATCTGCCCCCACTGAGAACAGTCCAGCTCCATCCTCTGGAGCCGCCCTTCGGGTTCTTAGGAGAAGAGAAGCTGGGGTCTATGAAAACATGGATCCTGCAGCTGGAACTCTGGACCAGCCACCAAACCTGGAAAAGGAGGTAACTTCTGACTTCAGACAAACTGCAAATTGCAGCAAGTGGGAATTCTGCCAGGTGATAGGTAGTAGCACTCTTGGCTACTATTGCCATAGAGAAGATTTAAATGTGTTATCTAGAAATTAAAGGTTTTTCATAACACTGCCAGACTCATGAACCATCCGGTTGCCCATTGTGAACACATCTATATTTAACATTTCCATGTGATACTTGCATTAGAATCTTGAACAGTCTAAATTGCTATAAAAGTACTAATTATGTTTTTCCTCAACACTTTATAGTAAAATATCCCTCCAAGGAAGGTAATATCTTATTGCTCCAGATCCATAAAACATTCTAGACCTAGTTTCACAGCAGTGAGGGAATAATGAAATGATAATTGCTGCTTATGCTAAGCAGGGGTACTGCCAAACTATATTTGGTGCGTGAAGATGGGAAATCAAAGCTGTATTTAGAATACAGCAGATAGTATAGATAATGGTTGGCAAGGTCAGGTAAGGTAAGTTTACTTTGTGAGATAGTTCTGATGCTGTTTCAGTTGGATTTAATGTTTGTAGCTAGCAGTATACACAAAAGATTAGAGCTGAATTTTTCTTTCCCGATTTCTGATCTGTAAATGAAACACTTCCTAATTCCAGTGTAAATGGTCCGTGAGGCTGTACCTAAACTGAGTATGAAGGGGTCTGGTTGACACAGGTCCTGATGTTGATCTCATTTACAATTATGTCAATATTACTATGCCTGTGTAAATCTGGTGACAGAACAGATTCAGGCTCATAGATTTCATATTTTATCAAGATTAAATTATATGTTTTTTGTAATCTATTATTTTATTTTATACCATCATAATTAAGCTGTGAGATTGCCATTGTCATGGGTGTGATTTTGTGATGTAACCCATGACACGGAACTGTATAGTTTAAGAAAAAAACAAACAAAGCCTACACATCACAGTTTTTATCATTACCCTTTTGAAACTAGCTGGCTGACTACAGCAGTCAACACAGTGAGGAGTTGTAGTGAGTGAGAGATCAGGATCTCTAAAGAGGGCCAGGCATGGGAAAAAAAGGGTCAAAATGCACTGGTAACCAGAGCTTTTGCCAATGCAAAATTCTAATAGCTATAATTCAATTAAAATATCCATGGTTTTTTCCAAAATGTAAAGAATTACAACATCTTTGTATTACAAGAGCTCTATTCACACTGAGGTTCAGAGACTCAAAAAGCAGATTTCATATTGCAGGTAAAAATCGCATGAATAAAAACATCATACGACTTTTCCATAGCAGGTTATCCAGAAATCATAAACCTCCTGCTTTATGGTTGTTTCATATGCCAGACTTATCTAAAACCTCATCCCGATTAAATGACAATGGCCTGTGCCAATTCCAAGACATTCGTGGCCGCTGAGGACAACAGAGTACGTAATAGCCAGTATTTATTCTCATTCCCACTCCTTGCTTATAAAAATTAAAAAGCATGCATTTGGATTAGAAAAAAATATTTAAAAACACAAATATTCAGAAGCCTTTTAAAAAAAAATGGATGCATAGTAGGGGTATGCAAAGCGGGCTGTATTTGATTTGGATCCAGCTCGACTTGAGGGACTGTGATTCGATTTGTTGATTTGGATCACTGTCCCAATTTGATTCGGCCAAATCTGAATCTGAAGATTCGATGCCAATTTGGAGAATTAGTGATTCAGCCATAGACGCAGCTTTAAATGTTTTTTCTACTTACTTCGAGGTACCAGGCGTGGCTTGTGAACGCTGAAATGGTGGGGCGGATGGAGCATCCCACAGGAACACGAGGGGGGACCCCCACATACTCGGTGGCGGACCCAGAAGTGGACCAGAAGTACTTGTGGTCCATTGGTCCATTTCTGGGTCCACCGCTGAGCATGCGGGGGGGGGGGACCCCCGTGCTCCCCCGGCTCAGCAATCAGCTGCAGGGGGACCCCGGGTACCCCCCCAGACCAAAGAGGCAACAGTCACCAAGCCAGGAGGAGGGTCCCCCTGCTCCATGGCAGACCCGGAAGTAGACCGGAAGTGCTTCTGGTCTACTTCCGGGTCTGCCACTGAGCACGCTGGGGACATCCCCACGCTCCCATGAGATGCTCCATCTGCCCCACCATCTCAGCATTCACGAGCTGCTTGGTACCTTGGAATATGTAGAAAAAACATTTAAAGCTGTGTCTGTGCCTAAACCCCTGATTCGGAGGGTTCCAATTCAATTCAGAGAGATTAAAGGGTCTCCTGATTCAATTCAGATTCTGAGATTCAGCCTCCGGATCAAGCCAAATCTCCACCAAATTGAATCAGCAACTGAAGCTTCGCACAGCCCTAATGCGTAGCATATACCTAGTTCAGTAAGTATCACCAGCTCTATGTTATGTTTATTTTGGTCTATATTTTGCATAACTGCAGTTATTCCAGAGGTGTTTGGGATAAATACTGTAACAAAAACTCATCTACCATTTCATAACTGGCATTATTTTATGGCTTAATCTTCTTAACATAACACACTTAAATTATAAAAGGCAACCATTATACTTAAAATGTTATTAACCAGTTAATCACATCTTAAGTTGTTACCTGGCCACACGTTAATGCAATTAATGGCATGATAAAACAAGGAATAAGGCACAAAGTTATTACACAAAAAGTGTGTAATAACTTTTTGGCCAGTTCCTATCATGCCATTAATTGAACATATGGCCAGGCTGAGGCTGCCAGCCTCAAGGGCACACCATGATCCCCTAAGGCTGGGATCCATCAGCTGATCCAGGCTCCCAGCCTTGGCAGCTCGCTACTTGCCCATGCACAGGGAGTCCAGGATCATAATTATGATTCCAGGCCTCCCCTGCACCAGCAATAAGGCATTATGGGATCTGCTGCTCGATCCCACAATCCCCAGCTTGTGTCATGCATGTGTGACATGGCAGAAAGAGCTATTGTAGGTGTCACACCTCAGATGCTGTTGTGCCTTTATTTGCATGTCTGTCAGGGGCCTAAAATATTATGAAATAAAATCAATGGCAAAACTCCTATTGGCTTCAATGAGGGCAGTTTTTCATCCTTAAGCTAAAGGAAAATCTCAGGCCTTGATCCTTCAAGGTATTTAAACAAGTGTGTAACAAAGCAAACAAAATGTCTCACTATAACAAACTGGACAATTCACATTCTAAAGTTAGGCAAATATTTAAATCCCTTGCTGAACAGGAGCTTCTGTTAGTAGGGAAGAGCCTGTGAAGTACAGTTAAGCAATGATGACTCTAAGCCAATATAAAATAGGGCTAGGGAAAAACATTACACATAAACCGGTTTAAGTGATCAGAAACTGGTTTAAACCTGTAACAGAACAAATGTCCAGTGCACATAAACCAGTTTGAAAATGGCTGAAACCGGTTTGAGATAAACCTGGTTGAATGCAGTATCAGACTTAACTGATTTGGGTCAAACTGGCTTATGCAATGTCTCTCTCAGACCCCTTGCTGGTTTACATTAAACCAGACTCCCCCAGCATCCCAGCATGCTCTCTGGGCTCTCTGCTCCACAGCAGAGCTGGCCCCTCCCCTCTGCTCCCTGGCTGTAGCTCCAGCAGAGACTGCAGGCGTCTGCCTGGCTTCCACCTGCTCCCCCCACACCCACCACTCCCTGCTAAGCAGGGATCCCCCCAGTCCCCTCTACCTTATACAGACACCTCAGTATTAGCTAGCAGACCACATGCTGGCTATGGTTCGTGCTGTGGCAGATGGGACAATGGCAGAATCAACAGGTAGCTGGTAATGTCCCTCTGTTGTTTTCTTAATAGGCTGATAAACACTGAGTTAGGGGTGATAAACACTGTGTTATCAATTCCATGCTGGGCTGGTCAGGAGTGGGGAGACCCCTCCCTAATCAGAGCATCCTGCAGGGGCCTGGCCATGCTCAGCACTGTAGATGGGAAGGGAGGACTGCTGTGGACCCCCGCCCCCACTCCCAGCTTTTAACCTGAGCCACTGCAGGCATGTGCTGGCCTTTCCTCAGTCTAGAGGGGATGTCTGTACAGTTACAAACTGGTTTAGCCCAGACAGGTTAGACTAACCTGCAAAGATTGAATCAATTGAGGCTCAGGCTTTTTGAATGTCTGTCCCTAGCCTAGTAGTGCAAGTACATACCAGGTAGTTCTATACAGTCAGGTATATATGCTATTAAAAATGTATTTGCTTCATCATAGATAATAATGCCTGTATGTTGTGCATCTGTAACAAAAAGGCACTCTTCAAAAATAAGTCTTTTAATTCAATAGATGCAAACCTCTATAATCAGTAATTCTTTGTCTTAGTTCTCAAGTCAGCTGTTGCACTCATGACATACTGTATATCTAGAAAAAAAGTGTATTTTTTTCCTTCAGAAGAGCTGAGTGAGTTTATGTTGGGAGACAGACATACTGCTTGACATCCCTCTGACTTGTTTTGAATCTGCTGAAGTAGGCCTTGACCTAATGTTCCAACTGCTCGATCCTAGAATGCAGAAGTATTCCAGAGTAACAATGAAGATGCAAATGGATGAAACATGGATTGTTGCTGTTGATGCACTATATAATACACATATCAGTAGCCTACGGAACCATGTATTCTTATTGCTTTCGCACTCCTCTCCTTTCTTACCATCCCTCATATCGTTTGGCGCACAGTTATGTTTTCTCTTAAAGTGGCTTGTTAGCTTTGAGGCAGGAACCATGTCATCCTAGCTGTTTGCACATGAGCTCCAATATCCTGGCTAGGAACGGTAGGCACTAGTATAATATAAATAAGTAATAACAGTAACTATAGACCCTTTAATAAGCATCAAGGCTTTTCAGAATTACAAACTAAGGAATTACTTTACTGACTACTGAAATGTGGTCAACTCTCTAGTGGAAAATGGTAATGATTTATATTGTCTGCAACACCACACTGCATGTTAAAGACTGGAAGTGAAAAAGAATGAATATCACTTCCATCTAAATCAATAAGTGAATATAAAGTAGGCAGAAAAACAATGACCCAAATGGAATTGGGCTTTGGACAGAGTTAGCTTCTCAGCTTCTGTAAAGTGTGCATGTCAGGATAATGTATTTATTTATTTATTAGATTTTATATACTCCCTTCCCCAGAAAAGGCTCGAAGGGGCTTAAAATAAAAAACCAGATGAATTTTAAAAATAGATAAAATATTAAAATAGAATACTATACAATAAACAAAAACTCCCCAAGCAGTGACCCAAAAAAAATAACCCCTCCTGCTAAAAGCCTGCCCAAATAAAAAGATGTTACACTGCTTCCAAAACTCCAGCCTTGGGCTCTAAGGGTGTCTTTACACATTTAGAGGGTGGGGCGGGGGCTCCAAGAACCACTCTAATTAAAGTGCCCTCAGCATTACATGTATTCAGCATCCCGTGCTTCAAAATGGCAACAGGGGTGCTTTAACTAAAGCTCATTCGATGAGCTTTAGTTAAAGCACCCTTGCTTCCATTTTAAATGCTGAATACATGTAATGTGGAGGCTGCTGGAGAGTGGTGATTAGCACGCTCCAGTAGACTCAATACATCTCTAATGGAAAATAGTAACGCTTTATAGTAACGATAAATTGAATAGCATTGATCAATTGAGAATAGATAGAATGGTAAAAATAGATAGAATAGTAACGATAAATCGAGCCTGCTCCAATACATGTATAAGTGCCTGACGAGGCCAGAAGGGGGAGGAAGTTCCAGAGCTGAGAAGTGACTACTGAGAATAACTTCTTACATGTTTTTGCTAAATGAACTTTGCACAGGGCTGATACTTGCAGGAGGTTGCTCTCAGCTGGCCTTAAAGACTGCAGTGGAACATAACACAGGCCATTTATTCAATGAGTAGTCAGGAGTTCACCGTTATGTCTGCTCCAAAGGGGAGGATCCTACTCCCTGACAGTATGACATGGCTACTGCCCTCTAAGTAATCCATATCAACTCCTAAAGCTTATGACTTTTTCACCATCCAAGTACTAAGCCCATCTAATGGTGGAAGTTAAAAATCGAGGACAAGATCTTTTTCTAGGATTGTGGTGCCCCAAAGGTGAAGCTCACTGTTGTATTGGAGGACTAGAAAACTCAAACCTGCTGTGCAGTAAGGTGGAAAAGGAGTGACAGTGGGGATGCTTTGTTGACTCTTTGGGAATGATACCTTTGGCGAGGTTAACCAGAGAGCATATGGTTTTTGAAAACAAATTGAGCAATCTCCTTATTTTTCCACAGGAAAAAAGCTCCCTCAAAACCTTGTTCATTTAAATGTTTTGTAAGAAACCCCCTAAATCAGAGCATTTTTAGCATGTTACCTCTCAAAACAGTCTCTTTTTTTGGACAACATGATTCATATAATTATTTTTGAAAACTTTGAATAACAATGTTTTAACTTACTGCACAAAGAAATCAATAAATTCAGGCACTTTTCTTTCAGACTGCTTAAAATTTCTGCATTAAACACAGATTTCCATTATTACTGATCTAATAAGTCCTATTCTCATCTGGGCTATCAGCAACTCAATAAGTAATTACCATTCACCTTAGGCTGTTCCAGTCCATTAGACCAATACTGATGACTCAGGGGAGGCAATAAATGAAGAGCACAAAGCTGATAAAAGAATAGAAAGTGATGTGAGAAAATGCTGTAGCTCTAACTCATGCCCGTTGCTGTGTTTACCGAGAAAACGTGGGCAAATAATATAAAATTGATGTGATCAAATGTAGAGATTTATTTTAAGTTCTGTGGTTTATTTCTTTTATGATTAAATATAAAAGTTGTTCAGTCTGAAGTTAAAAAGAAAACAGTTTGCATATCTGGAGGCATTACCAGCCCATCCATAACATGAAGCCACTGGAAAATATGGTACAGATTTATCTGTGTACTTATAGAGTAGACTCCCCACTCCTTTAGGAGCACTATTAAATTGGGCCCAATGCTGTCTTATGACCCTGAGCCTTGGTACAATTGTAGTAAGTTATAGTGAGGCTCATTCTTACCTCCAAGTCCTTTATAAATCAAAACTACCTCTTTAAAAGTCAATGGGCTACACTATTATAAGTGTGAACAGAGGCAGAAGCAATGATTCTTGGTTGCTGGAAAAAGCAGAATGAGAGGCACCTCTACAGATATTTTTACACAGGCAGCACCCAAATTTTTTTCCACTCCTGGGAACAGAAAATGGCCATTGCTGCCTGTTGTGTGGTGTGCTATGAAGACAAAAAAACCCTCCTTGCATCTGTCATATCCAGCATAACCAGCATACAGGACAATCATTTGGCCCAATGGAGAGAGCAGTCTTAGCAGACAGTACAGATGCACAGAAGGTGGCCATGCAGTACAATGGCATAGTTCAAGCTAAATGTCAAAATAAAAGTGGTTAAGAAGTAATAAACTTCCCACCAGACATTCTAACCCAGATAGATGCCCTGGACTTCTAGCCCCTAGTATGCCTCAGACTCACATAGCTGCTTGAGTAAATGAAGTAAAACCACCTATCTAGTTGTCAACAATACACCTTGCATGTATTGCCCTTTGGGGAGCACTGATCGTTGGAGCTAACCAAGGTCTGCATTCAGGAAGCAAAGTAGTTCCCATCCTGCACACCTTAGGAGTTTCAAAGGTATTAGTGAGTGAACAGGGAAACAGTTCCCCTGTAGTGAGCTTTCCATGGTGCAAGAGTCAAGCTGTAAAAGTAGGTCCTTGCTTATAGCTCTACCAGAGAATGACAGACCATGTAAAAGGCTACGATATAATGGGTAAGGCAATGCTTCTGACAAAATACTTACTCAAATGACCTCCCCAGAAACAATACAGGTTTCCCTTATACAGGCAACCCCAGCTTAGCACTCTTAATTGGTTCCTGAAAAACTGAGCATTAAGCAAAACGAGCATTAAGTGAAACCTAAAGTATCTGATGACCCAAGATGGCTACCACAATTGTTTTTAATGAGCCAAGATGGCATTATAATGAAACTCGCTGAGCGCTAAGTGAAATCAGGTATCAATTTAAAATGAGTGTTATAGCGAAATAGTGCTAAGCGAAACAGCGCTAAGCAGGGGTTGCCTGTATAAACTGCTCCAGATCAAAACACTTGAGACAAAACGAATGCTGAAACATGGCACATCAGAAATTGAGAAGAGGACAACGTCTCTGTCTCAAAGACTCTTCAATCAAAAAATCAGGTAATACAACAAATAATAATAGATGCCAGGTTGAAGGAAAGTATGGAGAGAAGAGAGCAGCATGAAAAAGTAGACTTAGCTCTTGGAGGAGATCTGTTTTTTCAGACCCTATAAATGGGTTTGAGTCATTCCATTCTTGTCTTAAACTTTCTAAAACTACAGTAGTGTTATAGTATTATGGTAGCCATGCAGGAGAAGTGCTGCAAGCAACATATATTTACATGGCCTTCATTGATCTGACTAAGGCCTTTGATTCAGTCAATCAACAGAGAAGCTTATGGAAGATCCCAATAAAATATGTATGCTTGCCAAAATTTGTTACTATTATCAAACTCCTTCGTGACAACATGACAGCAACTGTCCTAAGCACTGGCTCAGAAACAGACCCCTTCACTATTAGAAATGGAGTCAAGTAAGGATGTGTAATTGTACCAACACCCTTTTCCATCTATATCACACCTATTCCACATCTCACTGTTGATGGACTTCCATATGGAATCATCATCCAGTATCACATGGACAGGGATCTCTTTAATGTCAAGTTTGAAAGCCAAGATAACTAACACCGCTATTACTGATCTTCAGTACATTGACAACTATGTCGTGTGTGCTCACTCAATTGAAGAGCTCCAGATCACTCTTGACTGCTTCTGCGAAGTGTATGAAATGATTGGGCTCACTGTCAACCTCATGAAAACCAACCCACCTCAAACCAACCAGTCACTCCTCCATGCACTACAGTTAGAAGGCAATCCTTGGACAGCATTGAGCATTTCCCCTTCCTGGCTAGCCACCTTTCCCAAATAGTACACATAGGGTGTGTGCAGATGACATGGAGACAACAATGTTCAACATCAGATGACAACACTGGCAGATGTTTTCAGATGTCTCCAAAATATTGTCTTTGACGATCATATCGGGACCCAAACCAAACTTCTCATCTACCAGGCTGTTGTCATCTCCACCTTGTTGTATGAGCATGAGACTTGGATGACATATCGGAAACATCTGAAAGCTATGAAACTTCACCATCAGCCATGTGTTCTGAAAATCCTCTGTGTCGACAGGAAGGACAGAAGAACAAGTGCCAGCATTCTGGCTCAAGCAAACACTGTCAGTTTGAAGGCATGTTTATATGGTGCCAGCTCTGTTGAACACGACATGTCATAAAGATGCCTGACAAACTGCTCCCAAAACAGGTCCTGTTCTACTAACTCACCAACGGTCACCACTCTAGAGGTGGATAAAAGAAGAGATTCAAGGACACCTTGAAGGCCAATCTGAAGTAATATGGTATTCACTTCAATACATGGAAGACTCTGAATCACGACAAGACATCAACCATATTGAGCAAATTCGCCTTGCTATGGAGGTGGAGAGATGAGAAAGACAAATGGAAAGAGCTGTGACCCAACATCACCAGGTTCTACTGCTTCCTCCTGGAAGTATTTTTTACCTCTATAGTTGAACATACAGATCTCTGATTGGCCTCCTCAGTCTACGGACTTCCCAATGACTTCCCTTTTTACTAGAAGACTGTTATCCTCATACTGAGGGACTGACAATAATGATGATGCTGGTTAACAGCATATGTGAAACGTTGTCCAATATCTCTCCCAACTGTAAAACTGGTCTAATAAAAAATGTTACCAAACAATTCTCTAAAAATAAGTGGGCAGATGAACAGGAGTATATGTTGCACTACAATTTGTGAACAGAGACCATATTTTAGTTGCCTCTTGGAAAAGCAGACGGCACAAAAGGATCCTGTTATTTTATGGCGGTTTCTAGAGTACTTATTCCTCGGTACACATAAACAATAACAGATATTTGTGCAATAGAGATCACCATGGGAAACGTAAGCATATTCTATAAGATTTGTAAGGAAGTATATGAAGGCAGAAAGAGAGACTACTGACACAAATAAATAGGTAATTTGTTTCTCCTATGGGGCAGCAAGAACAAAGGCTAACTTTGGGGCAAAAAAAGTGAAAAGGTGAGGAGTAAAGGAAAAAATGAGAATTGCGCTGCATGAACTGGGTGAGATTCCACGAACCAAGAAAAAAGGACTGAGGGGATGACTGACAGCTGCCCCGATGTCACAATCCACAACATAACAACGAGCTGTGAAGAGGGGACCAAAGAGGAATGAAAATAGGAAGGCCAAGAATAAGGCCTTTGTCCAATAAAGGAGAAGGAAAAAGATAGGAGAAGAGTAAGGAAAAGTATATGGAGAGCAGGTAGGATCTGAGTATCTTTTATGAGTTTGGTGGTAAGTTCGTGGAAAGGTTTAGGTCGGCACTTTCAAACAAGTGAGATCAATTGAGAATCAATAGCAAGAAAATGACATTTTGATTATATTCAACAGAGGAAAAAACCTGGCACAGTACACAGAGGATTTAAGCAAGTACGTCCTGGGAGAATGACAAACCGTTCCAGCTTAGAGACCAATTCTGCCATGTCATCTTATTCTCCTCCAAAAACAGTACAATTGTAGTAAATAAGACCGCTCGGGGGGCAGCAGAGATACCACCCAAAGAAAGACAGAATAGCAGAACTGGGCTTAAAATGTTTTACAATTGAGAGACTCACCTGTGAAACCAGAATGGGCTGCAAACTATGTGATAAATCATAAAACACAAAATCGAGTTTAAAACTGGATTGAAAAACTGCCTCCTTCAGTGTCTCTCCCTCCTTGTGAATAAACCCATGTCCCTGTAAGCCTCCCTCTAGCAGATAAAGATTATGCCAAGTTACCTTCAGGTCCATCAGCATCACTCTAAATATCACCCAGAGGGGAAGGTCAAGAGTCATGCAAGGCTTTTTCACTCCAGAGACTCCCAGGCACTTTGGATTTGTGTTTACTAGAAGACTTTTAAAGAAAAGTCAATTGATCGTTTGCTTATCATCCTCAGCACATTTTATGTGTATGGAATAAGTACACAAGAGGAATGGAGATGAATTGGAAAAACTTTATTCACCCTGATCAGGCATAGCTTCTCTATCCAGCAGACTGGGCAGAGAGACACAGGCCGTGTCCAGACAAGCGCGGCCATGCGGTATGTGGCACTGCAGACATGTCTGCGGTGCCACATACCGCACTTTCAGCTGTTCATCGCGCTCCAAGGGAGCAGTGCAAGGGGTAGAGGGATATCCAGGAGTCAAAAAACCCAAACACACTAAAAAAAAGCAAAGTGGCACACATGGCAGCAGTGCACGCTGCTCAAATCCGGAGCTGGGCCACTCATGGCCATGCTCCGGCAGCCAGCCAGGCTCTGAGCGGCAGGATCACCACTGCTACAGCCCCAGGATGCCCCCAGACCCCAAGTTACTGGCCCCAGGTACTGGCCCCAGCCTCCCCTACTCCACCCAGGGTAACCTGCCAGGCGCTAGCCGGCACATGGGAAAGGTGTACCCTGGGGACAAGTAGCAGCGACACAAGGTGTGCCACTGCTAGTTGTCCCCACGGAACCAAACTTCCATGCTCGTGTGGACGCAGCCACAATGTCCAATGGAAAGAACACAAAGGGAGCCGAATCATTAACTAAGTTAGGTTCTCTGCTTCCACTGGTTCTGGGCACCTGGTTTTTAAACACTGAGTCATAATCTGGCCCAGATATTTAGCAGTTCTATGGAAATAATCCAGTTTTCAAGGTTGATGCTTTCAAGTGGGCAGGGTCAGATGGGACGCACCCTAGGGTACTGAAGTAGTTTATAGAGCCATTAGCTATCCTCTTCGAGAACTTGTGGAAGACAGGAAAGTCCCAAGGACCCTTAGAGGAAAAGGGCAAATATAGTGCCCTTCTTTAAGAATGGCAATAAAGAGGTTCTGGCAAATGACAGACTAGTCATCCTGACCTCGAGAGCCAGAATGGGCATGGAATAGGTCCCCAAGGAATCTATTATGAAGCATCTAGAGGAGAACAAGGTGATCGGGAAGAGCCAGCATGAATTCACCAAGAGCAAATTATGCCTGACCAACCTGATCTCCTTCAATAATAAGGTGACAGGTTCTGTGGATGGGGAAACGCAGTGGATATACCTTGTCATTTGGTTTTTTGATGCTGCCTCCCACAATATCCTTATTAGCAAGCTATGCAAATAGAGACTAGATGAAAGCACTGTAAAGTAGATACATAATTAGTTGGATCATCGTACTCAGTGGGCGTGTCTACGCGTTCATTAGTGCACTTTTGGTAATGCATGTTAAATTTAGTACCTCCACTGTGAGGTACTTGAAAAAGGTGCATTAGCCTATTTTAATGCTCATTAGAAAAAGCAGACAGTTTTTTGTGATGCTTTCATGCACATTAAAATAGGCTAACGTGCATTACAGCACACCTGCATACGTGCACAGTGAGTAGTCACCAATGGCTCGATGACTAGTTGGAAGTATCAAGTGGGGTTTGCCAACGGTCTGTCCTATGTCCAGTGCTATTTAACATATTCATTAATGATTTGGATGATGGGACTGAGTACATGCTTAGCAAACTAGTGGACAACACCAAGTTGGGTAGAACTGCAGACTCTTGGGAAGGTAGGTCTAGGATCCAGAATGACTTGGATAGACTGGGAAAATGGTCTGCAGTCAAGCAGATGAAACTCAACAAGGATAAATGGAAAGTCCTGTCCTTGGGATGAAATAATTGCATGCAAAAATATAGACTGGGGAATGAGTGGCTAGGCTGCAGTACTGCAGAGAAGGACCTAGGATCTACAGTGGACCATAAACTGAATATGAGCAACAGTGTGCTCTTGTTGCAAAAAAGGCCAACAGCATCCTGGGTTGGATTAGCAGGAGTGCCACTTACAAATCGAGAGAAGCATTTCATCCGCTCTATTCAGCACTGGTGAGGCCTCACCTGGAGTAGTCTGTCCAGTACAGACTCTACACTTCAAGAAAGAAGTGGGTAGACTGGAAAGACTCCAAGAGAGAGCAGCAAAAAATATTAGAGGCCCAGGAAGCAAGACTTATAAGGAAAAGCTGAGGTGAGGAGAGAGGTGGGGGAGGTGGAATTTGATAGCATTCTTCAAATACCTGAGGGACTGAGAGAGGATGGAGGTGGGATTTTTTCTGTGGCCGTAAGGGACTGAGCTAAGAGCAATGGCATCAAGCTGCAGCAGAGGAAATTTAGGATGGAGATTAGGAGAAACTTTCTGACTAGGGGGGTGGTCAAGCTTTGGGACAGGCTACCGAGAGAAGTTGTGGAATCTCCATCCCTGGAAATTTAAGAGTAGGTTGGGCAGACACTTGGCTGGGATGGTTGAGTCAGGGATGTTCCTGCCTTGACTAGAGAGCTTGACTAGATGACCTAGTGAGGTCCCTTCCAGCTATGATCCTGTGATCATGCATTCAGCTGGCACACAAAAGCTAACGACAATGTTTAGGATGATGTTGTTGTTACTGTGATGCACCGCACATGCCCAGACTTGGAAAAATGCCCCCAAAACCAACCCTACTTCCATACGCAAATGCAAGCAGGAAAAGAGGTTGGAGGAAGGGGGGCACTATCTAAAGATACCACTTCTCTAATATTTCACCATAAAGCAGAATCATCCCTTGAAAAACCACATATTGTAAATAAATGCGTCTGATCAAGCATCATCTAGTTTGACCACAGAGGGGGTGAGCAGTAGGACCAGGAAAGGCAGTTGCTGAAGCCGGAGGATGGGAGGGCAGCTGAAGGAAAGAGAGACAGGATAAGAGCAAGACAGGAGGAAGGAAAGAATGGAGTACGTGGTGAAAAAAAGCAAAAAGGAAACCAGAGCTGCTAGAAATGATGGGAGACAATAAGGGCGACTGATAGGAGCATAAGGGGCACTACAGGTACTAAGGTTAACGAAGACTTCAAATGGAACAGATTGGCTGGGGTTATATAGACTGAACGATTTACATCATACAGCCTCCCCTCCCCCCCGCAAAAAATGTTTGAAATTGAATCCAGGAAAACATGTTTCTGCTATTGAACAAATTGTTCAGACTTCCCTTGGCATCAAATAAATATGTCTTATCCCATTCTAATGACTGGTCCTCACAGATGACAGCCATCTACTACTGCTACCAGTTACTGCATTAACTCAAAGATTAGAGGTCTTCATAATAGCTTGAAAGGTCCAAATCATGCTGATACCCCAAATGGGATCCATATGGTTCCACATGGTAGGATTTCTACTGTTTTAGTCCATTTTGGCTTTCAATAAGGAATTATATCCAAAATAAAGTTTCTGCTGCAGAATCAATCACTCAAAAATTAGTAAATGCCAGAATTAATATGCCAAGGCAATTTAATTTCATAATCCTTGCAGATATGCATCATCATATAGACTACAGTGTGAATTTAATTCACATCCTGTTTTTCCACTGGCCTCCAACTCATTTAGTGCACAAGACAGACGATGCTCTGGGAATGAATCAAGGTGACATACTGCATGACACTATTGTCAATAGGAACCCTACCTCATTTGCTACAGAAGATGGATAATGCAGTGCCTGAGACCAGGGACTGCAGAAAGATAGAGCCTGATCTCAAGACAGCTAAATACCAATCTAGGAAGCGATATTCCATCATTGCTACTGTTGCCGCAGAGTTTCTATGTGATGTTATGCAGGTCGCTTAAACCAAAATTTTCATAGTTGGCTACAAATTGTATGCTTCTCCCTCCTTCAGACAGCTAGGACAATATTTCCCAAAGTGCTCAGAGAACACAATGGCAGACAAGGTTCTTTGGGTAAATCCGATCTCTTTTATTAGACTACATCATACATGTTAAATAGGACTGTGCGAAGCTTCGCCTGCTGTTTCATTTTGACGCTGTTCTGACTCGTTCTGAGCTCAAAACAGCAAAATCGAAATGAAACGGAGGGCTTCGAAACAGCCTCAAAATGAAACGAGGCCAGTTGAAACGTTTCAAAACTTTCAAAATGTTTTGAGTTTTGAAGCAGCAGCCAGGTGGTGGGAGGCAGGGGAGAGCCAGGGCTGTGCTCTGAGCGGCTCCACGGTCTCATGTGGCTCAGCCCAGTGGGGAGCACAGCCCTGGCTCTCCCAGGCTGACCAGCCCCATGGAGCTCAGCTCGGTGGCAGAAAGCAGGCAGAGCCAGTGCTGTGCTCCGCCTCCGCCCGCCTGGCTGAGCTCCCCAGGGTTGCAAGCTGCTGGGAACTGAGCCCAGCAGGGGGAAGCGCCTCCCGCTGCCGGGCTCTATCCCCAGCATGGGGAAACTCAGCCCAGCTAGGGAACCAACTAAATTTAGTTGGTCTAATAAAAGAAATCGGATTTACCCAAAGAACCTTCTCTGCATTTGTCCTTAGACCAACACGACTACAACCAACACCAAAGATCACAATTGCACTTGACGTTAATTGGAGCTGTGCTTTAACATGTATGATGTGCTACAAAAACAGTTATTCTGAAAAACTGAGCCACAGCTGCCACAAGCTGGACACTGCAAATTAGCAAACACTTTTAACACATTTGGCTTCCATAGCTCTGTGCCTCAGTTTTCATGGCCTAAAGTAGTGATAATAATACAACCTCATCTCAAAGAGTTGAGGAAAAGTTATTGATTATGAAGCACTCCGATAGTAAGGTGAGATCACCATCAAAGCACCCACAAGGAAATGTATAATTTTGTACCCAGTGCAGCATTTAGATGGGCCACTAAAAACCTTGGGCCACATATTGACTGAGGAGGATAAAGAGAAATAGAGAAATAGCAAATAACCACCCATTCACTGAATTGGACAAGGATTGTCAGGGAAAGCAAAAGCAGGTATCCCTATAGTTACAGATCGATCATTGCGCACACGCGTAAGGGGATGAATGAAGGTTGTATGGTTTACCATAATTTACATTTTCAGTGCCTTGTCTCCACCTACTTCATACTCTTTTAACATAGCTTTTTCAGGTGTAAAATGAACGTGTAATATTTAAAAGGGAAGAGCTTTATCTCAAGCTTTAATAAAAGCAAACACTTATTACTGAGCTTATTTTCTATCATATCAGTTCATTTGTAAGAATTCTTGGCTTTCTCCAAATCTGCACCTTTCCAGCCTAGTTCAGCTTCCTTATTAGGAAATATAATCTTAGATCTTCTTTAGACTAGGTCTCAAGACATGATACGAGTCTGCGTTAGCCAGTAAGTGCTCTGTAGATCGTTTTAAACGTCTAATGTACCGCCTGATCTACATGATAATCTGGTACTGTTAACTGCTTTGTCTATCTGAGACTTCTTAAATGTGTTAGCTAGCAATTGATGGTAACACCTGCTAATATCACACTAAAACCTGACCTTCATCATCTAATCCTGTAGGTCTTCTCCAAATATGTCCCTCCTCTTAATAAATTGCAGGTAAATTACTAATCCTGCGAAGTCAACTGGGCTGGCTCTTTAAATCAGTGGGAGTAAGGACTACGTAATTACGTACAAAAGTATTTGTTTAAAATATTTTACGGTGGTTTTCTCAACAATACTACAGTTTTCCTAAATTATTTTCCCAAAGAAAAAAGAAATATTGGCAGGTCCCTTAAAGCTGAAGTAAAGGTCAACCACTCCTCCCAACCCCTTCTCTTTTTTTTTTTTCTTTTTTTGTAAAAGGCTCAACTCTTTGCACACTGTGAATCAAATTAAGACCTGCCTGGGGACTCATCATCCCAAGCATCTAATGAAGAAAATACATCAGGGCGACTGCAAGCTTATTGGACAATTTCTGCACAAAGGAAACAACAAAACAGCCAAGAAGAATCAGGAATTAATGGAGAAACAGATGATCTTTAATTAAATAAATATTCTCAGCAATGCTCCTAGGAATGAAATTATTTGCATGCTGGACAGCCACATATTGAACCACACTGCTAAGAAGATTTATACTGCATTGCTCATTTTTTTTCATTAGCAGATATATAAATATGGTACTTAGAAATTATGGGTCTAAAAGCATAGTAATATCACATATTCTGGAACAGACACTGCATTAAGAGTTTCCTGGGAAAATATTCCACTTTTATTAACTCGATATTTATGTTTTATTATTGTTCTTATTTTCTGTAATTACATCAAAAGAATTAGCCAAGTTAACTGTTGGCACACTAATGCAGTGCTAATTACTACTATTGAAAATAATATGTAAGTGAAATTTAAGGCTTATTTGGAACTCAAGCAAAGGCTTTTTGAATAATGCGGTGGAATTAGTCTCTGTTTTTTCACCGAAAACCAGCTGTCATTTTAGCGAAGAGTCTACAATAAGAGGTGAAGGAGATAAGGGCTGTGACCGGACCGTTTTCACAGGACTAAGGATTACATTTTGCAGTTCATGCTCAGAATGACTGTCCTGTTTGCCAAAGCCCCACTGAAACACAACTGCGCACTATCTATTGCCGTTCTAAAGTGTATATTTGCTCTCATTAATATCCGTATCTGTTTTGCTCTCTTACAGTCGACATGAGGACACTGGGGCAGAACCTGGAACCAAGGCCAGAGAGAGGAAGCAGAATATTCACGTGGAAGTATGTATTTGTTTGTTTTTTGGCTGAAGTGCTTCAGGGCAGGCATGAGGATGGGAGGGACGGGGGGTTGTTATTGCTACGACGGTGAAAAACACTTGTAGGTGATAAACAAAATCCTGTTGCCATTTAAAGCAGTTTTTTTCCTTTCCACTAACTTCAGTGAAGTCAGGGTATCACTTAGTGTCAGCAAAAAGAGTTTGATTACATTCCCATCGACTACGCACCTCACTCCAGACCCCCTGCACCAGTGGTGCTCAAACTTTTGGCCCTGTGGCCCAGAGGAGATGCCCAGATCCAGTCCATGGGACCGATGGAGCCCTGCATGCCAGGATCAAGCCATGGTGTCTGGCACTGCCCTTCCTCCCCACACCCTGCATGCTGGGACTGGGCCCAGGGGGGCCTGGCACCATCCTCTCCCACTGGGACTGGGCTCCGGGGGTCCCAGCATTGCCCCTCCCTGCTCCTGTGCACCAGGATAGAGCCCTGCAAGCCTGGCATGACCCCCTCCCAGACCCCTACAATGGGACTGGGCTCTGGGGCCTGGCACTACCCTGGCCCAGACCTGCACACTGGGACTGGACACCCAATCCAGCACACAGGACCCAGGCTCCACATGGGGCTGAAAATTTGACAGCAGGGGAGTGGCACCACTGCGCCCTCACTGCCCACATGTCTGGACCTGTGGTGAGCCCCACAGGCTGGATGATATGATGCCGTGGAGTGGATCTGGTTTGCGGGCTGGGGGTTGAGCACCCTTGCCGTACACCATCCAGCCTCTCACATTATTCCCAAAAGGTGTGCCACATCAGTCATGTATAATGAGTACAGACCTTTATATTTATTCATGCATGTTTTTGCAGCCAGTCATATCAGCAAAGAAATCTTTTTGATCCACCTAATTTATCAGCGAATCTTCAGTGATTTGGATCCGGTAGTTTTAACACCCATCTTCACATCTGCCTTTTGTCATTATTGTCCCTCAACTTTCTTTTTATAGTATCTTAATTTAATTTATAAAGTAACTCAAATTAACTCAAATCCTATGTAATAAACAAGATACCAATGAGAAAAAAACATTTGACCATCTACATTTGTATAAGATATTTAACAGCTCATCCACATTCATATAGCTCATAAATAATATTAACAAATCTGTAGCTTTCTAAGATTTCAGGGTTTTAATAATGCAAACTGTGATACTATCAAGTGCCTGGATTCAAAAAAGGAAAGAATTGAGATGATCTGGCCCTAGCCGGATAGGTTTTTATCACTTGTGTTGAAGGGATATCTTCTTTAGGAATTAGCCATATTGCTTATGAAACATAATTGAGCAGTTCTTGTCTTGTCCAGGAAAACAGTCCTGTACCTATACAATATCCAATTAATTAAAAATGCAATTCAAATTATTTTAGCCTTTGATTAAATATTTGTTGTAGGATTTTGTCTTTGAGGCTTTACAAATTTTTAATCCAACTATCTAGCAGCATATTTGTACTAAGTTTTATTTACTAATCACCAACCTGCTAGTAGCACCAAGCAGATATTTACAGAATTCCTGGTATAATTAATACAATTACAGGAAATGACAAATTTCTTAAATTGTGATTGTTTTGGTGGCCACCTGAAACAAAGGTTGCATCTGCAAATATATTCTGAAGATTTCATTTCAATGTTCATAGTTTTCTCTACTTATTTTTGAAGATGTTCATTTAGCTACATGATACTATGTGCTCAGAATAGCAGCCATTCAAAATTCATTCTACACCAAATCCCATTTATGTCAACTGGAAAATTCATTTAGAAATACTAGTGATGGCTTTAAACATGCAAGTAAAGTTTAGGATTTGGTAGTTAGTCTTCATATAGTACATAGTTCAGTTCCACAAGCTAGATCAAGGTAATGAAGAAGCTGCAATGGGGAGCATACTTAAATACTCTTAGGAGACACAGGAGAAAAACAGCTGAGAATAGTATTTTAATTAAAATTATTACATTGACCAGAAAATATTCTTACAGTCCACATTTCCAAAAGAGCAAACCTGCTTTTCATTCAGGTTCCTTCTGACAAACAGCACCTACAGTCCAACACATTTGACTGTGTCTTTTTTTAGCCTTCCTCCTGCTGGTTGATTTCCTCAAAAAATCTTTTAAACTATAGAGGACACTGTTAATATTTATATCCCAGGTTTATCGGCAATGCTCTTTCACCTCCCCAATTTCATGATGATAAACCTGATTCCTACCACAGCCTAAAATACCACTTGATCCCAACCTGGTCTGGGAGCATATTTATTAAATTGTACAGTCCAAAGAAAGAAAGCTGCAGTTGACTGTGTGACAGAGCACCTTTGGCCTTTTCAAATTTAGGCCAGAAAGGCAGCAGTCCGGGTTGAGCAGCCAAGGAGGCAACATAGGGTAGAGCTGTTCCTGAAACACCGTGGAGGTAAGGGTAGGAGCTACGGGGGATGGTTTGGAGGCTTCTGGTCCTGGGTATTACCAGAAACTGCACCCTGCTGTGGAAGCCTGGTGGGGCTTGTAGTGGTGTGGGAGCCCCCAGGAAATGCCAGGCCAGTTAGCTCTCCGGTGAAAGGCAGGTAGGGGAGCCTTAAAACCTCAGTCCCCACTATATAATGGAGAATATACAAATTATGGGGCCAGGCAAGCTCAAAGAATGGCACCTGAACCCTTGGGGGTGTAAGACCCCAAGCCCAGAAGGGGCATAGAGTTAGCCCTGGAGAAGGGGCGGTATGGAGCCCTAGAGAGGGGGCAAGCGTGGAGCCCAGGAGGGGCATAAAGGTGACCCCAAGGAGGGGTGGAAAGTAGCCCCAAGAGGGGGCAGAAAGAACCGAGTGCCCAGGAAGGGGCCGGTGGCTAGATTCGGCCTAGGGATAGGCATGGACCATCACTGGCAAGATGGGTTGCAAGAGGCACCGAGGGCTGCAGGGTTGGTCACCCAGAGTGAGTATAAGTAAGCCTGATGGTCTGAAGGAGCATCAGGGGAGCAGGGCAAAGTGGAAGAGGCCTAGAAGAAGGATAGAATGAAAGAGGCCCTGTGAGAGTGAATGAGGCCAGGCGAGAGGGGGCAGTATGATTGAGTGGAAGAGGCCCAACATGGGGCAGAGTTTGGCCAGACTTCTGGCTGGAGCATTTATAATCATGAATGCTATCTGTGAGGCATGGGCCACAGTGTAGGGGAGTTATGGAGCTGTGGATAGTGCCCTCGGAGCTGTGGATATCACCCGTAACATCAGGGGTGCAAAATGGGCAGCCTCCCATCTAGGTAACATCGTTATTATTTACCAACAAGGCATGGCAGGAAAGCTAGATGGGCAGCATGCCCTTAGACAGGAGGGGGGCCAGTGCTAGCACCGAGCCTGGAAGCTTACCCTCTCACAGACTGTAACCGGGAAATTCTATTACATTGATATTTTATACATCATAGATAAGAGGAGTGGTTATCTTTTAATGACAAGATCAGTCAACGACCTAGCAAAATGCAAAGATATGTTTCTGTTATTATTTTGTATTTATATAAGGCTCTAGTCTAAACGATGCTAAGCACTCTGGCCATGATCCAGCAAACTATCTAAGCATGTGCTTAGATTTATGTGCTGCAGCCAATGAAATTAGTCACCTACTTAAACATATGATACAATAGATTGCTCAGTACCTGACAGAACGACATCCATGGAGCCTGCAGTATACCAGGTGCTTTACCTGACTATGACAACTAGAATATTTTACAAATTCAACTATAAATACAGATTATGAAATATAGCTGCTATTTCCAACACTAGCTTGATTCCCCCAGGTTTACTGTATGAATGCATGTGTTTCCAGCAGAAAAGAAACATTTAAGAAGTGGAGTCCAAATGTTATGAAGAAACTAGCATATAGAACTATTAGGCACGATGGGCTAAATTCATGTATGGTGTAATTCCACTGAAATCAAGAGTTATACCACAGATTAAGTTAGCCCTGCATATGTGTGTGTATGTAGTCTTTTTAATGGATGTTGTTAGACTTCAGGATGTTAAGCCTTTGTAAACGTCCATTAAAAAGCTTTTATGAACTACTGTTCCAGTTTCCATAGAAACAGCAGATCATAATTTCTGTGAGAATATAAAACCTTTTTCAACACGTTTGATAGTAATTTTCTCAAAATGACCTCCAGATAATTAATGTGATGGTTTGACCCATGTTTTAACATTATTTTCTAAGAAACAAGCAGAATTGCTCCTTTAAAAATTTGAATGCATTGTTCCTGCAAAGCAAAGAGACCTTGAAACTTTGTGATCTTCTCTAACAGGGTTTGTACATGTGGCCTGCTAATGTTTCTGCTTCTGTTAACACATTTGCTCTAACCTTGTGGAAAATTACATATACTTATGACACATACTTATGACTTGTGTCTTTGCAAAATGAGTACTCAGAAACCTGCAGTGTTAGACCAAATAAATACTGAATGGTTCAGTCTTCCTAAGTCCCACTACAAGAATTTGGATCTCCTTTCTCAAACCTCAAGAATGCATTTGTTTAATTCAAATGCAACATAAATGCTTCCGTTAAAATGAGAGTGCAACACTTAGCATGTGTGATTATTTTTCCAACATGATAAGAATATGCAGTCAGACAAGATCAAACCCTAACCACAACATTTCTTAATCTAAATTAGTTATCTCTGTCATTTTCTAGCATCCATCAAGACCCATTTCTTCCTTTCTGCTTCCAGGGATCAATTTATCAGAAGAGTAATAATGAGCCAACCCCCCGACCTTGAAGGGAGTCCATCCCTACACAAGGAGCATCTGTTCTCACCCCTTTCTCTTTTTATGCAAAAATTATTGAAGCCCTTCCCTCCATTTATTTTTTCTGCTATAATAACACCCTGTCCCATGTATAGATTTATCACATTGCAAATTCTGTAGGCCATCCCCAAGATTAGCAAAGGCGGAGGCTAACTGTAAGCTCAAAAATCAATATTTGGGCATTAACTAAATGAAAATCTTACTTCAATAGAAGCTGTTAGATGATCAATGTTTTTGAAAATCAGATCCCAGATTTTGGTGCTTAACTTTAGAAATCTGTTCCTAAGCAACTCGACCCTTGGTGACATTCAGCCTTAACCCATGCTTTCCCCAGTTTACTGTGTCAAATTTCAGAGGTTTGTTCCCCTCTTTCTCTAGGTCTGTGTCTTGCTTGTTGCTTTTAACCTTTTTTGTCACTTTAAGAATTCCTTTCATCCGCAGACACTCCTCCTCTTTCTTTGGCCCCATATCGCTTCCTTATTTCCACAGCTCCATTTATACAGTGATCTTCAGGGATCTGTTTCATCAATTGCCAGCTTCTCTCACTTTTTTTTACTCCACATAGCATGATCTAAAAAGAATATTGTCCAAAAATGAACGGATGTGTAGCACTTACGTTGTAACTACTGCTATCTGGGCCTCCACAAGCACTTCTGATGCTGTTCAAAACACAAAAGGGAGAAATTTTGTATTGAAAAGTCTATTATCTATATATAAAGATTAGGAAACCTGAATGTCTGAGTGCAACTAGTATACATGAAGGCTACAAAATGGCAGAAGTTTTAGTAAAATTTGTTTCTGAGAGACAAAAGAGCATCTCCATCTACTGTCCGGGCCACCTTCTGTATTCACCTAGCTACTTCAGTTTCACAGCCTGGACTCCCACACTTTTGGGGGGCTTCTCAAATATATGGAGCATAATCCATAGTATCACCCTCATTTTGGGTCATATCAGACACCTTAAACTTTTACTTTCATATAAAGAAGGGTTTTTTTCTTTGGGTTTTGTTAATGTAGGTTCAATAACCGGGTCTTGGAGATGTCATCTACTGCATATCCATTTTAATCATTTTTAAACCTGTCTGTCATGGATTTCAACCACTCTGCTGAAAACCAAAAGAATTCTCTATCTTTAATAAGTTAAAAGGCAGACACACAGTTTACTCCCTATGGTGTAATCCAATGTGTCAAAGATATGCCCCATGGGACAGAACCAGCCCCTGGAGCCCTATCATCCATCCCACAGCGCTGCCCATGGGTCTTGGACTGGACCAGCATGCTGCATGCAGACAGTCTGTGGGCCTGATCCAGCCCATGGGCCAGCCTTGTCCCACTCATCCAGCCCACAGGGCTGCATGTGTTTGACACCCCGGCATAAACCAAAGGTATCATCTGAAAACTGTGTGTGGCACTCCTACTCATGATGAGCATCTCAGTGAGCCAGCCTGAATGTCTCTGAACAAGGAGGCCAAGGCAATTTTTCTAAAGCAGAAGAGGTCACAGCTTCACTTCCCATAGGCAAAAAGGCAAAGGTAGCTTTTTCTCCCTGTATTCTGCATGGCCTTATAACCTATCAATTCAACCTCCTTACTTGGTAGGCAGCTCCAAATCATTTAGAATATTAAAAGGAAATATTTTCCACTAACTTTAATCTCTTCCAATGTCACCTGAATGTTCAAAGTCTCCATCAGTCCGTTTTCCCATACTGAATATGTGGAAACAAAGTTTAATCTTTCCTGGAAATTAAACTCCCATAATAAAATAATCTTGATATGATCATTTATAAATTGATACCTTAACGCCTTCCAAAGTATTTAAAGAGAAATCATTGTCTTGAATCATGTCATAGGCTCTAAATGTTTTACTTTTTCTTGCGCTGCTTCTATGAATCAGAAAAAAATACACGTTTCGACTAATAAAATATTATTTATTGTTTTTAACTTCAATTTTTTATTAGACTTTCTATGTTTTGATTTTGACCCTCAGGTAGAGAAAGAGAGGGCCCAATTCTAGTCTTTCTTACGCCATTGTTAAAGAAATCAGAATAAGTCCCTTGACCTTCTTTATCAACAAGATCAGAATTGAGCAGATAGTCGCAGAATGCTTCACTGTCGGGCTTGATTTCTAGATGATTTAGGACAGTGGTGCTCAACCTTCTTGCATGTCGGGTTGGATTGGCAGTGCCCAGTTTGTCCAGATCCAGCCAGTGCTCCCGATCCAGCACCTGAGCAGGCACAACAGGCACCATCTGGCTGCATGGAAGGGGCCAGAGGGCGGGGGGCAAGCTGGCCCCAATGCAGCCCCACGAGGGAATGGAGCTTGACCCAGTCCTGTGAAGAGGGAAGGGGATGTGGCTCAGCCTAGGGGGTGGCATGGCCAGGTGCCAACCTGGCCCCACCAAAGTAAGCGGCATGGCCAAGCCCTGCAGAAGGGGGTGGGGGGTGGCCCAGCCCTGAGATGCAAGGCCAGGCCCCACCCCAGCCCAAACACAGCCTGCGGGGAGAGAAGGGGGCTGTGGCCCAGCCCCGATCCAGAAGTGGGGGTTTATAGCCTGGCCCCACAGGGGAAGGGGTTGCAGCCTGGTCCAGCCCAGCCCGAACCGGGTATGTGGGGCTTGGAGTTTGGAAATTTGGCAGGGGGGAGTGTGACAGTATTAATGGCCACCGATTCCTGGCTGCCAAATTTCCCGATTCATGGGCAGACCTGCAAGCTAGATTGCTTAGCTCTGCGGGCTGTATTTGGCCCACAGGCCGGAGGTTGAGCACCCCTGAGTTAATGTTTTCAAAAATCCCCACTCCTTGTCATTGTTTTTTCTTGGGATGCAGGCATTGCCAGTCTCTCTGGGAATCTTTGAAACGCTAGACTAAATTACATTTGCTCCTGTGTCTTCTTCATTTAATGGAGCAATTAGCAGTTGTTTCTTTCCCTGCTGGAAAGGTAATCTAATGCCTTGCTCTTTAACATCTTCCTATGACAGAGATGCATCAAACCCTTGCTGAGACGAAGGCTTGAAGCTCACCTCTCCCTGTATTTTTTTCCTCTCATCCACATATGCTTATTTTCTCCTATGCTTATTAGTTAAGAACAGGAAAGATTTTCTTTCTCTACCAGGTTCAAGCTACTTATCTCCAACTCTTCCTGTACATACATCTCTTCCTAATCATCATATTCACATTGAAGCATTGCTCTTTGTGCTGTCTCGTGCAGTTGGAATAGTTAATGCTCAAGAAACTTACTCCTACTCCTCCTGCCAAAAGCCCCTTAAGATGAAAAAGTTCAACGAAACACTGTAGCAAAGGCCTAATGATATTTTTCTATGTTGATGGCAAAAGCAAAAACTTGGCAACAGATATTATTTGGTCATGTAAGTGCCTTAGTGGGACGTAGGTAAAATGTAGGTATCTCAACTCCAAAGAGCAACTGAGATCGGCGCTGCTTCACAAAACTCAGCGAGTTCCAAGGTCCATGCAGTGCCTTGCTTTTGGACTGAAAGGTTTCCTGGGCACCTGGAACTGGACTTCCAAGCAAGCCCATTTAAACACCTAGACACAAAGCTTCTGTGTAAGCCTTTCAAAATTACGGTGCATATTGGAGTCTACGGTGTGTTCTGTATAAGAAAATATGGTACGCAATACTCTGATTTGGGAGAAGGAGAAGGAACTGAAACCTTCCTGCTGAAGCTAGGTCACTAGATAGCCAAGAGTATAAGATTCATGAGAACCAGAAGAAGCATAGCCTAGTGGTTACAGCCTTCTCCAAGACAAGAGGAAAGCTGGATCTCATCCTTGCTCCTTGGTAGGATTAATTATTAAAAAGCAGGAATAACCCTGGGGAAAAAGATATCGATGATTTTTGTGACTCACTGAAAAAGGAACTGAAAACAGGAAAAGAAACTGTGCTCTAGAAATTGGAGGTGTTTAAGACTCAGGTAGACAAAGCCTTGGCTGGGATGATGTAGTTGGGCTGGTCCTGCTTCGAGCAAGGGGTTGGACTAGATGTGACCCCCTGAGGCTCCTTCCAACCCTCAGTTTCCATGATTCTATAGTAAAGTAACTCTTATAATTATTTCTCCTTGAGTACTTTGTAGGGGTGTGTGAAGCACGCCCTATTTGAATCAGATTTGGCCTGAATCAGGGACAGTGATTCAATTAGTTGATTCAGATCACTGTCCCTGATTCAATTTGGTCGAATCCAAATCTCAAGATTCGATGCTGATTCAGAGAATCAGCAATTCAGAAATAGACACAGCTTTAAAAGTTTTTTCTACATACCTTGAGGTCCCAGGCATGGCTCATGATTGCTGAGATGCTGGGGTGGATGGGGTGTCCCACAGGAGTGCAGGAGGACCCTCCATGTGCTCAGTAGTGAACCCGGATGTGGACCAGAAGTACTTCCAGTCCACTTCCAGGTCTGCTGCCAAGCATGCTGGGGAGCCCTCCACACTCCTGTGACACGCTCTATGCGCCCCAGCATCACAGTGTTCACAAGCCCCTATTACCTAGAGGTATGTAGAAAAAACATTTAAAACTGTGTCTATGTCCAAACCTCCAAATCTTTCTGAACCTCTCCGAATTAATTTGGAGGGTTCCAATTTGATTCAGAGAGATTAACGAGACCTTTGATTCGATTTGGATTCGGAGATTCGGCCACCAAATCGGGTCGAATCTCCACTGAATCGAATCAGGGACAAAAGCTTCGCACAGCCCTGGTACTTCGTAAAAAAGTGAGCTATCAGGTTATGGTTATTCTACACTGGGATGCATTAACATTTTTTAACCTATCATTTCTTCTTTTATCATAAAATGTCCTGAAACGTTGGTTCCTCTGCTGATTATACAACACCGACTTCCACTTTTCCCTTCAGTCTCTATTTTTCTGAGACAAAATGTGTCAAATACTATTCAGTCTGCTGATTAGTTTTTATTTTTCCAAACTTTTCCCTTGGCTTGTTGATTTTCTCTGGATTATGCCCAGTTTGCTATTTTTAATGTTACGGCCCAAAACTGAGGAAAGTAATCCAGCCACAATCAAGTAGAGCAGAATAATTACCTTGCTTTTCCATGTGATAGCATTTGACATTTTTGCAGCAGCATTGCGTGGCTGGCTCATATTAAATTTATGATCCATTATTTGGTGAACAATCCTCACCAAATCACAATATTGTACAATAATAAGACTTCTAAAACTTCCTCACAATGACATATATAGTTAGCAATTTTTGCACATCTCAGCTTTCATTTAACTTTTTCTGTGCCTTACTGTGGTTTTGGTCATCCAGAGATTCTTCATAAATCTGACAAATTTGCTGAGTACTTTTGACTCAAAAAAATGTTGTAATTTAGTTCATGTAAAAAAAACAGCAGAGGGAGAAGCTGTTAGGATCTCCCTTTTCCCCAATAGCAAACTGAGCCAGGCTGAATTCAGTCTCAATTGTCTTTTCTGCCTGAAAGGACATATAGCCCCATATCCCACTACTCCCCCCCGCTCCCCCAGGTGCCCAAATCAATGGCAGGGGTGTCTCCCTTACTCCTTACCATTGAAGGTGTTCAAATTTGTATAACATTCTTAAATAGTCACTGGGAAAGAGAAACAGACTCTTTAGCCTTGTGGTTGGTATATTCCTCGGCTGTTAGGACATATGGGTTCCAGGCCCTGGGCCAGTAAAGGTTTAATTGGCCCTTTGCAAACAGGAGAGACTGACAGGACCCTACAGCAGAACACCTTCACCCCTGGGAACAGGCAGCATTGTGTAGTTAGGCCCAGTTAAATCATTTCAGGCAGAAAAGGGATTTGAACCTGAGTCTCTCACTTCTGGAGTCAGTGCTCTAGCCACCATGTACCTGGGTTGAACTCAAGCCTCCACATCTTTATCTTCTAAGATATCCCAAAATGAAACATTTCATTTTTAACTTAATGATTTTCTTTACTTGGCTTGGTTCAGCCTTTCTTGTGGCAAGAAACAACTGAAGAATTTAGAATTTGGTTTGATTTGAAACAAGCTGTTTTGTTCAGTTCAGCTGCCAAAGCACAAATGGATCAATGGATCAAAACACAGGCCTACTCAAGCCTGTATACCAAGTCAACTGGCTTGTACTTAACGCGGAAAGTCACTCTTTGCCACAGAGAGTGGAGATAACGAGCCTGGACTTCTCTATTCCCATAAAATACTTGTTATTTATATTTGGGGGGGGGATCCTTGATTCTATTTTCTTATGTTTTGTTTTAATGCATAGCTTTTTGTGTCTCGACTCCCTAGATGTTTTCAGCAACTCTTCTCCTATCCAGTTTGCCATCTATGTCTGTCCAGACCACTGGATCAAATTTATATTACAATACTATTATTGCTCATTTTCAGCACACGTCACTTTAGGAGAGATTGTCCAAGCTTTAGCTATCCAGTCTCCAATGACTTGCCCTGGGATCTGGGTGTTTATGCCTTTTGTGCATTTGAAAAATCTTCCGTGTGGTTTATAACTAAAATAGAAGGGACAGTGGGGCAAGTATAGGGAAAAAGAAATATAGATTTCTTAGATCAGTAGCCAAGACTACAGACCATCATTTCATGTTTTTCAACAGGAAAGTATGAGTTGGTAAAACTCTTCACAAGTTAACTTCTACTCCAAACAGATATTAAAGATCTCCTTTAAATTAAAGACCCTCCACACATATGCACTTACTGTTTCAATTATTTTCAGTCACCCAATACATAAGGCACCTTTAGCAATGACCCTCTGCAGCTTGTTAAAATATTTGATTATGCTTTGCAGGCTGGAGAGAATGAGAATAACATTTCTTTAAAAAATTGGTATGGATATTGCAGTAATAGTGAGAAACCCAATCAAGATAGTCGCAACCTTGTAAAGATGACAGTCTAAACAAAGGAGGCTGACAAGGAATGAAAGAGAGTGACTCTCTCTTAATGTCTCCGTGTTTCTTTGATCCAGACGCTAGATAAGCACTTCTAAAGAGCATGAGTTAATGCTAAGCCATATGTAAATCAGACTGTAAGAATCAGAATGCTGTACATTATTTTATTAGCATATATTGTAGTGCATTGCATGATGTTTTTCTGAATCTTTGGATATGAGATAATGTATCAACACATTAATTGAAATTTTGGTCACAATTAGCATGTATTAAGTCCCTGATTAGTTGTTTGCATTTAGAGCATTTTAATTGGTTTGTTTCCATTGATATAATGTAATTTGTTTTAAATGATGTCATTTAGAGGTGCGTATTTAATTATCATTGATTAAATAATCAATAGTATTGTCACAAGTGTAGATAATTACTATGGTAATTATGTCTGAAACTCACATTTTTCTCGAAATAAGTGATACAACAATTTTCTCTTTATTTGTGTTTGCACAGCATTTACCTCTTTAACAAAAAGTTATAGGCAGATACTAAACACAAGTAGGCCTCATCTCTCCTACTCGCTGTTTTTGTAAAGCATTTCAAATACGTTGAGACTTAGTCTCCCTCTCAGTAATACCAGATTTACACAAGTTTAACTGCACTGATTTCATATGAATTATTTCTGAGTTACCACAACCTAAGTGAGAAAATAACCACTTGTAAATATGAGACAAATCAGATCTGGTAACCCCCTATTCAGTTCTCTTGTACTTCTTTAGTACCAGCTTGCAATAACTTTAGTCATATCAGGAAAATTCCTGGCCGTCTTAAAATCAAAGCCAAAACTACCATGATTTCACTTATTCAGTAGACCCTCCCTTACAAGCAGTCCCACTTACTCCAGTAGAACTACTCGTGGCATCAGACATCATTCAGTGTGAATACGGGCAATTGCCCAGCCCTTAAAAAGTATTTACTCCCTTTGCCCACTTGTTAGATGTCCAGACAATACAGCATGCTTTCTCTCTGCTGGCCCACGTGCTGGGGAGAAGGTCCCCATAACTACCCATGGGCATTTCAACGTCCTCCTTCAAATTCGTCCTTAACGCTCTTTTGACGTGATACCACCAAAAACTCGACAACAGCTAATTTCTCTTGTGAGCTGAGCTCAACACCTGTCTCATGAACTAATATGATTTCTCTTGCTCTAATATCTGTATGCAGTTGTTCTCTCTTTCCATAAACCTAGACTGTAAGCTCGCTGAGGTGGCCACCATGATTTTGTCCTCTGTTTATTCAGCATTTTTCACAACAGAAGCTTGATTGAGGCTCCTACCCGCTATGGCAATACAAATAATAATTCTTATTTTTACCTCACTGTATTTAATATTACATTAGAATTTTATTCATCTAAATTGCGGTATAATTTGTGACCGTTTCTGAAGGTTATATACGGGCATCCACACAAGCATAAGCAAGAGCAGCAAACTCATTAAAAGGTTTATAGTCTAAACCTCGTAAAGGGACACGGCCAAAGTGAACAGAGGCAAATAAGCAAGCTCCCGTAGCAGAAACATCCAAGACTTTGTAACTGCTTAGGTGGGGATTGTGTTTGGTTTTTGCATTTATCCCAATAAACGGTACTTCCAAACTTTCCCTGTTGATTTTTAGTATGTGGGGGCCTCATGCTGGATTTTTCAGATTTTACATATAACACATTGTGGTTCTGCAAAGGACCCAGTCAAATATATTTTAATACAGTTTTTCTTTCAGTTCCTCATCATTGTTTATCATACCTCTTCACATCAAAAACCATGGTTTCCCTCAGTAAATGCTGTCATTTCCCATGTGGCGATCCTTGACGTTTCATCTGCTTTTAATGGAGCTGAAAATTAACCCGGAAGTTTTTTGTTTAACAATAACTTCAGTTTGTATGATATTGTATCACGCCAAGATATCATTGTATACTGGTTTCATAAGTGAAGTGAACTTATGGGAGATGTAACTTCTCTGATCCAAGGAAAAGAAAGTGTGATTTTTTTCTCCAGTTTATACAAAACACTGGGTTTTGTATACACATCACCCTCCGGCAACGTAGCAACGCACTACGTCACTGTATGGCATGCTACGGTGACACAGCAATCACATGATCGCTGTAGCGGTGACGTAGCGGGGAAATCTTCCCGTGTGCACAGTGCGGGCGATTACGGTGCCGGGTTTTAGTTCTTCCAAAAGGTGCAGTAACAATGCTGCCATACGGCGATGCGTAGACATGCTCGCTGCCAATGAAATATCAGGGTGAAGCCAGTGATTCTCTCTGGTCCCCCAATCTCTGTTTGTGAGTCTTGGGCACAGTAAAGAATCAGCAAAGTCTTAATTTCTCTGATATAAAACCACTGCCCAGTGCCACAACACTGTTTTCTATGCCACTGTCATTATAGAGAGGACTTCCAAACTGTGAGCTGCAAAAGATGAATTTTTTAGAGAAGACTTTAAATGAGACCCTGGCTACTTCTAGCCATTAAAGATTGCATGGCAATATGAGGTGTTAACCCTATGGTTTTAGTCTCCTTTTGCAGAATCCAAATGGTAATGTTAGTTGCCTGAGGTTGGCAACTAAAATACACACATTACGCATGTGGAGTGTATTTTCTGCAGAGTACTGCAGGGAGCTAGTCTGCATAAAGGACTTTGGATCATACTCACAGTGAGGCCACATGGATTATGGTGTTTGTAGTTATAATGTGGATCAGATTTGGCTCCGTGCGTGTTTTACTGGCCTTGAGTAGTGCAGTTGATCAGGGTTCACACTGTCCAGCTGAGACTGGCACTTGGAAGAGTTATTTGGCTGACCACACTTGTTCATGCCTTTCTCAACTCCAGAATGAATCACAGCAAATGTACTTTATTTGGTAACACACCTGAAGACCAGATGGTGTGAAATGTGGCAGCCCACCTGCTTAGTGCAGCCATATGCTCAGGAGTCAGGCCAGACCTGCAACACATTTGGGGGTACCATGCAAAGTGTTATCTTCAGCCGACACATCCCTACATGATTTGGCTCCGTGCAACCTCATCACATCTCTCTTCACGTGACACTGAAATCAGCTGACACATACAAGTCCATCGTGCCCATCTGAGGACCATGGGTCTGAGTCACAGAGTCTAGTCACCTGCTACTGCAAGCAGCCACCTCATATAATCCTGTTAATAAAAATGATCAAGCTCCATCTTAGAATTCGTTAGTGTTTGTCCCACCCTCACCGCTCCTTTTGGAAGGTGGGTCCAGAACCTAATTCTTCTGATGGTTACATGGGAAGGAGAAGCATACATGGTGCTTCCATTGAAATGTCTTGTGGAATTCACTGCCCACTTATTCCAACACGCTTGGAGATCTGTACTATATGCTACAAATGCTTTTTTTTCCAAGTACTTTGGTGTATGAGGGTGCTGGATGGGTAGGAGGGAAATACTTCCAATTCCAAAGTTTTGGGAGATTTACCAAATGGCAGTGTCTTCTATTAACTGTCAGCAGACACAGGAGCCCTGCATGAAAATCCTGACTGATTCCTAATAACTGCCTTTAGCAATTACAACTCAGTATTCCTATCCTAGATTTCAGGAATATGGGAGTGGTTCTACGGGCACAGATATCTCTGTATGGAAATCTTATGGAAAGTTGCATAGGGGAATAAGCAGAGGCTTCACAATTTCATAGATTTCATAGATGTTTGGGTCAGAAGGGACCTCAGTAGATCACTGAATCCGACCCTGGGCAGGAGAGCACCACCTCCCTTGGAAGTCCATTCCAGATGGTAACCCTTACCATAAATGAGTTCTTCCTGATGTCTAACCTAAATCTGCTCTCCGTCAGTTTGTGGCCATTGTTTCTAGTAACTCCAAGGAGTGCCCTGGTAAACAGAGCATCTCCTATTCCTTGCTGTTCCCCCTCCCCCCGATGAATTTGTAGATGGCCACAAGATCCCCTCTCAGCCTTCTCTTGCGGAGGCTGAAGAGATCCATGTCCCTCAATCTGTCCTTGTAGGGCCTTACCTGCAGGCCCCTAACCATCTGAGTGGCCCTCCTCTGAACTGTCTCAGGGCTTTCCACATCCCTCTTGAAGTGCAGTGCCCAGAACTGGACACAGTACTCCAGCTGTGGCCTGACCAATGCCGAATAGAGGGGAAGGATAACCTCCCTGGACCTGTTCGTGATGCACCTGCTAATGCATGATGGAGTGCAGTTAGCTTTACTGATCACTTCATCACATTGACTACTCATGTTCATCCTGGAGTTGACTATGACTCCAAGATCCTTTTCCGCTGCTGTGCTGCTTAGGAAGTCATCTCCCAGTGTGTAGATGTGTTGGCGGTTCCTTCTCCCTAGGTGTAGTACTTTGCACCTATCTTTGTTAAACTGCATCCTGTTCTGTTCTGCCCACTTTTCCAACCTCTCCAAATCCGCCTAAATCCATTCCCTGCCCACTAGTGTGCCAACTTTGCCCCATAACTTGGTGTCAACCGCAAAATTGGACAGAGTTTTCTCCACACCCTCATCCAGGTTACTGGTGAAGATGTTGAATTTAGTTCCTATCCTTTGAGGTTCTGGTACAAACCACACCTGCATTAATGGTTAAACTAATCTAAGATGCAGGACAGCCTGCATAGATGATAGGTTTAAAGTTTGCTAGGTTTTATTCCATCAGGACTAGAAACCAGAGCCTTGTGTCAGTGGAGAAGGGACATTCCTGAAGTTCCAATCAGACAAAAATTATTTTTAGTGTTAGGAAATTTCTAAAGAATCAGATTTAAAACTGATTTATATGTAAAATAGGAATTTCAGCTCAACAAAGCCTGACAAAGGGTATTTATACCCGAAGGGTATTGATACCCAAAAGCTTGCAAAGAAGAATTTTTCCAAGAATTTTTGAGTTGGTCTAATGAAAGATAACAGATTTACCCAAAGAATCTTGTCAGCTCATCAAAGAGGTATTTTAAAATGTAATTAGTTATAATTTTCTTGTTCTGTTGAGGGTTGGACACTTAGATGCATAATCTCAATTTACCTTGTCTTAACAAGGAAGAAAATACAAATCCCCCCTCCCCCCCCAAAAAATATAACAGTTTTTTCCCTAAAATAAGTACCAAATAGGAAGTTCATGATGGTACATTATGCTGGCTCTATCAGCACTTGGTTTGGCCAACTTGTGTTTCCTACTCAATGCTTTGCCATGGAGAAAGAATATGGCCAGCCCAAACTAATGCCAACAAAACCTTTCTGCCATATTGCATCATTATGTATTGCTTATGTTTCTTGTTTTCCTCAGTTCATCCAGTTGAACAAAATGAGCGCTGAACCTTTCCAAAGGCTCATTCAACTGGGATAAGAATAGTAGCTGTCAAAATAGCACTCTGTGTATGCATTAACTATTTGTTGGGTCGATGTTTCATCTTTTTGTTTGTTTTTTTTAATTTTAACCACACCAGCGAAGAGGTGGTTAACACAATATACGTGTAACTAATAAAACTGCCATCTCTCGAGCCAAAGTAGCTAAAAAAATGTTTCAAGGCTAGCACACCCAGGCTAGCACACCCCCAGAATTTAAAATGAAGGATTTTCAAACCGAGCAGGCAATGTGTTCACATCGTCAGGAATTGTAAACAACAAAAACACAACCAGGGCACTTGCCCTGCAGATTAGAGGATAATAAGCATGCATCATCAGAGGATGCACGTTAGGGGAAACTGGCTGTGTGCGATGAATTATGCAAATAAGCAAGTAAGAGAAAAACCTAGTATATTTTCAGCTCTGAAACACAGATGCGGTAAGTGAACGAGATACTGCATTCAACGGATTAAATACGCACCGATTTCCTTTGGAGGTACCTTCAATAATTTCACGAAGAATGACATCTAACCTGACTGTTTTCCTCCGTAATGCTGCAGCTTGTCTTCACCTCCCAGCTAATCATATACACTAGAGCACAATATATTTATTTCATTGTTTGTTTGTTTGAAACGGCTGAAAACTGAAGCCGACTAAAGCACATTACATCATTCCCGTCTTGTAGCTGATGTCCCCTCCCCCACCTCGGTGTCACTTGATTCTTGACTGAGCTAAAGCACTGAAAAATTAGACTTCATTTCAGTATGCTAATAGCTATCTATCCAAAACAATGTAATCAAGGCCTCATGTGCTCCTATAATTTCATTCTTGACATCAGCCTGACAGCTATTTATTGTTGGAAGAGGTTGAGGGGAGGGGGAGAGGAAAAATTCTTGTAATTTCCTCTCACCCAACAAACACAACAGCTTCGCAGTTTAAGGCAGTATCTTTGTGAAATGCACAAAATGGCAATAATCATGGGGTTTACATATGTCTTGTCTTAAGCAATCAAGGCAGAGAGTTAACGGAGAGGCAATTCCCAAACTGGCCACCTCTGATGAGCCAGCTGTGAGCTGCAATTGTCACATTATAATTTAGGCAAAGGAGGGAGGGGAAGGCATCAGAATCCACACTGGATGAACATAATTATTCACAGCAGGATACTGCAGAATTAATTTAGCCAATCAGAATTATAGTTGGGGGCTGGGTATACGCAACAGTGAATATGAAGAAGGAGAAAGAAGGGAGAAAGAAAATCAGGGGAAGAGATTAGAAAAATGTTACTAACACCTTGCTAATATTTTGATTATGCATCACTCAGTATATTTGGAATACAATGAAGTGAAAGCATAACTGTTAGCACAAGGTTCCTCTCCCTAATAGGGCTGACTTAAAATTAGAAAAACTGTGAATCTGGTGTGTCAATAAGAAGCTAACAGTCTGAACGTTACTATCAGGCGTCTACAACCAGCTGAACCTAAATTCTGCAACCACGTTCCCAGATCCTGAATCATACGGAGTTAAAAACTCCGCTGCAGCTCCGTTTCAATAATGTAGTAAATATGAAACTGTATAATGCCACCAACACAATAGCTCACATCTTCTTGACTCTAATTGCAACTTATTTTAGGAAGTTTCCACAACTCCCATTTCCAATCTCCCACATTTTTGTATTGATCACACGTTAAAAGAAAAGCTGTAGGCTTTGGCAGCTAGGGAAGCTGAAGCTTTTAGCACTTGGGAGCAGTGGTTTAGGACTTTGAGATCAGTACTTTGATTTGATACTTCTGCTAAAATGAGTAACTAACATTTCTAATAATAGCAACACATAAACGGGCCCCAGTAAAACTGCATCGTTATCACCTCATTGAGATGAATGGGAGCACTTGCCACTCTTAGATAATGATTTCAAGCTCTCCTCATATTGTCCAAAACAATATTCCATCAGTTTATAATCTCTCCATGTTTGCAAGGTTTTCTTCAAAAGCATAAGTGCTCATAAACTCCATGCTTTGGTCCCATGGGAGTAAGAAAAGAAAGTAAGAAAACCATCCAAAAGAGTATATTTTAGTCATTCAGAATCAAATCTTGGTATCCAGACTAAGTGCTTCAACTGGACTTTTCAAATCACGGGGAAAAGGAGCTGAGAAAGGAATCGTGCCATTCTCTACCCACAACCTCTGCCCCTTAGGAAGCAGGATATTAGCCACTCTACAGAGCATATTCCAGCCTCCTGACGGGAGAAGTTTCTGGGACCTATAATCCCTCGGCAGGAAAAAAGGACCATAGAGACCACATCACAACCTGTGTCGTTATTCCTGCTTTGCCTCTGCCCCCTCCTTGCTTATACAGCCCCAGACTGCAGCTTTTCCATGAAATCAATAGAAGAAACAATTATTCTCTGAACCAGAAGCCTTTCTTTCCTTTCCTGGAACGCTGCAGGTATTACAGCAAGGGTGACCCCTGAGTTCTTGTAAAAGTTCAACTGATGCTCAGATTCCCCGATTCTGGTAATGGGGAGAAAAATGACAAGAAGGTTAGCAAGATTTTTATTTCTGGCAATAACGTTTGATCTATGCCACTGTCAATGAGAACCACGATTTAATCTATAAGGATATAGGGCCTTGTGATGAAAGTGGTATAAACTACAAATCCTGATTAACAATCGCTGCAACAGGAAAATGGGTTCCCATAGCAACAATACTGAAATTATACAACAAACGGCAATGCCACATCAGATAAATTATTCCATGAAATGTCCCTTTTTGGAAACCATTTGGCTTTCTGCTGCCTTTATATGTAAAGACTTGTTAAAACTACTTGCAGCTTGCTGGTGCTCTCCTCTCATCCTCAAAATACCACCAGTATTTGTTCTTCAAATATCTGAGCCACATTAAAATAAGAACAATAAAAAAGGGAACACGCAGACAAACACCAGGCCGTTCAAAGGCTGGCAGCCTGTTCCACATTCCTGATGACTTAAAAAGGCCCACCTACATACCTATGAATGTCTTGGTGGTGGGGGCTCATTATTTCATTTTCCTGTAAGTGCACAGAGACAGGTATTCTCATAATATTTTGTATTTTTAAGTATGTTTGATATACTGGGGAAAAACCTCTTTTAAAGGAATAATTAAAGGAAAAAATGATGGTTGTCCCACTGGATATGCAGTGCCAGTGGAAGTATTCAGGGACTTTGAGCGAGTAAATGTACTGTTAGCCTGAGGACAAACTTTGACTTATGCATGGAAGCTGAACCAAGGTACCAAAGTATTGCTAAAATATGCACAAAAAGCTCTTCAAATACTCTGGCCTAGTGTGTTTTACCATACCACCACCCTGGACTTTGCAAGGATTAACAGTATACCAAATTTTAAAAACCTTTATTGAACAAAAATTTCCCATTGATTTTAATTTGTTTCATTAGACTGATGGCTATAATGTGGAATCTCTATACACCGCTTGCAGATTCGGTCCCCAGCTCCTCCAGAGTCATGTACACCAGCATCTGCTTACCGTGCCCCATCTGTCCGGCGTGGGCAGCAGTATAAAAGAATGAATGGACACTGGTTCAACATCAGTTTCAGAAACAGACAAAAGCCCATGGCAAAATACTTTAAACTGCCTGGATAGTCCATCACTGACATCAGAATAGCTGTCTTTAAACAGGGGAAAAAACTCAAGAAAAACAAACAAAAAAATCCTTTCAAACTTGAATACAACATTGCAGAACAAGAAATCAGCACAGACTGCATTGTATCAACCATGATCTCCACAAGAAAAATGGGTTCTTATCCCATTCCATGGGCTAGAAGTTGATTTGGGTGTCCCTCCAGGTCAGGGGTGGGCAATTATTTGAGCTGAAACTCAATTAAGGAGTTTTAGTGAGCTGTTGAGCGTGGAGGGTGGGGTGCTGCCCCAGCCTTGGTTCCCAGTCACAGCTGTTTACACCGCTGGTGCAACACTGGGGGGATGCAGGGGAGGGGGGCTGGGGAGATGCCAATTGAGTCTGTCCAGCCCTGTCTGCCCTGCACTCAGTGCCAGGGCTGTCGGACAGAGCAGGCTGGTGGGCAGGGTCTCCATGAAGACTCGCCCAGAACCGCCCCCCCCCGACAGGGTGCACTTGATCCGGTGGATGGGATAAGGCTGTGGGGAGAGTCCATGGGGAGGGGAAATCAGAGGATCAGGGAGCCAGGTGGGGTGTGTGGGAGGGTTGCTGGGGTCCAGGGCTTTAGGGGATAGGGAGGCTCTCTCCCTCACCCCCTGGGACTTGGGGCTATTTTCAGCCCCCCTCCCCACCCCCAGACAAACAACCCCCACCAGCAAACATACATCCCCCCTGCCCAGACTGACTTGCTTAGCTGCTGGCATCAGCAATCACTGATAAAACCAACACTGAGAATGACTTGCAGGATAGGGTTTTAGTGGGCTGGGGGATCCATGAAGGTGGCTAATAGCCTGGTGCCAGGGAGGGGGTAGAGAAAGCACAGTCCTGGGTCTGGGGCCAGCAGCTGGGCTTTCCAGCCCTGGGGCGGCACTGGGAACTGTACAGACATTCAGTTAGATTGGTCTTGGTGGACCCGTGCTAAGTTACACTACCTCAATGGTACACTTAACTTAGATTGGGTTGGCCATTTTTAGACCGATCTAACTGTCCTGAACTTCCGCACTGTTCATGAATAGGTCCACCTAACTAGTGTAAGGTCCACATCTGGGCAAAGTAAGTTAGATCAGGTGGCCATTTTTTATCCAATCTAACTTCCACCTAACCTCCCCGAATGTCTGTATGCAGTCTATGAAAGCTTATGCCTGTGTGAACTAGTTAGTCTTAAATGTGCCACCCTGCCTTACCTTTCGTTTGAAGTTTTAAATCTCTTATGAAACTGTTATACAAGAGACTGTGTTAGTGGACGTAGAGTCATCAATAAAAAATAACACCAACAAACTGTACTTCTCATGTATTTCCTGGACTATCAGGGATATAACAACGCTTCAGCGCTTCTCTCAAATCCCCCTTCTCTCATTCTTCTCTTCTCCAAACTAACTAAGCCTAGTTCTTTCAATCTGCTCTCTTAAGTCTTGTTTCTTAAACCTCCAATCATTTTTGTTGCGCTCTGTTGGACTTTATCCAATTTGTCCATGTCTTTCTTGAAGTGTGGTAGCCAAAACTGAACTCTGCAATCCATTTTAGGCCTCGCCAGGGCTGAATAGAGCAGAAGGATCACTTCCCTTGACTTGCAGGTCCTTGACCTGTTAATTCAACCCAGTATGCTGTTGGCTTGCTTTGCAACGAGAGTACCCTGGTGATTCATATTCAGCTTAGCATCCGCTATAACCCACAGGCCATTTTCTGTAGTACTGCAGTCTAGCCAGTTGTTTCCTCCTGTGTATGTGATTGCTCTGTCTTACGTGCAGGACTTTGCACTTGCTCCTACTGAATTTTGTTTGCTTAATTTCCAATCATTTCTCCAAGTCATTAAGGTAATTCTGGACCCTAGACCATGTTAGCAGGGCTGAGTATAAGAATATAGCATAGGTATGCAGGGAGACTATCAGGAAGGCTAAGGTACAAATTGAGAGACAGCTAACAAGGGACATCAGTGAACAAAAAAAAATTGCCAAGTATGTTATAAATAAGAGGAAGGCTAAAGAAAGTGTAGGTCACTTGCTGAATGGTGAGGGCGATCTAATAATGGATGAAACAGAGAAGGCTAAAGTATTTGATGGCTTTTTTCCTTTGGCCTTCATGAATAAGGTCAGCTACCAAATGATGAGCACAGCTAGCAGCAAAGACCCTACCCAGCCTAGAGTAGGGAAACAAGAGGTTAGAGATAACTTAGAGAAGTTGGATATTTTCAAAGCAGCAGCCCCAGATGGGAGACATTCCCGGCACTTGGATTACAGGGTCTCAGCTTTCCCAAGGGAGCCAGAGACCACGGATTTACTCTCCCTCCCCTCAGGAATATGCCTGGAGACTTCAGCCAAGAACAATATCTGGAGTCTGCTCAGATTCAGGAAACTGAAACAACACAGGGCTCAGTGAAGTGCCCTCCTGCCAAAAGAGACTGGTAAATGTCTTACCAGTGGGCAGCCCTACTGGGGTTGGGTTGGAGGGACAAAGTGACCAGGACCAAAGCACCTAGCACAATGAACACTGAGGTGCGAGAACACGGCTGTGATTCTTATGGGAAAATCAGCTTCTGGCCTGACATGAGAACAAGAAAAGCTTGAATGGCAGCCAAATAGCGTGAGTTTTCTTGAGATAAACAGACTAAAGGCCTCACACTTTTCAGGTAGAGTATAGTATGATCTCATAGGCAGATGTATAAATGAGGAGAAATCCCTTTACTACATTGTGTGGATCAGCATTTACCATTTCCATCTGAACTTAAAACTCCTTCAGTCCACTACCCACAACTGTTAGAAAAAAATCTTTCCAGAAATTTGGAACAAGAACATAGGTAGTCCAAAGGAAATGTTCATTAGTTTAGCAAGACCCGTCTTGTAAGTTATAATACAGGACTTCAACATGACAGACAGCAAATTCAAAGACTAGGGGACGGAAGAAAATTATCTCCTATTTATTCTTCCTAAATAAATCAAATGAATGAACTCCATGAAGTCAGCAAGTAACGCAGATCAAGATAGATGTTGCAGGCACAAAATAATTTGCACTGGCAAGGAAAAATGATCTGTGAAAAAATTCCTAGATGAATTCAGAAATATTTCACCTGGGAAAGCAAGTGTTGTGGGATTTAGTCTAAATCATCCCATTTACTGGGTGTAGCTTCTGCTTTATCTATTCAGAGTGAGAACTCAATTCAGCACTGTTTAACGATCATTATCACATAGCAATCATTCTATTGCTTGCATAGCCAAGAGTCTTGTTTCGATAAAAAAGTAGTATAAAAACCTTTAACCTTGCCTCCAAAGGTATGAAAAACAAGCTCATTGCAGGTGTTTCTCTTCAAATGTATCACCTTCTGCGCGGTGCTCATTGACGACAAGTTCCGAGAACTGGAATAATGCTCTTTCCTTGCCAGAAAAGTGGCCAATCAAAGAAAGCTCTGTGACATCTGGCCGGTACTCTGTCTTTGATTGCCTGTTGACATGTCCTCAACAATATAATCCAGTCGGTGAATCATAATCATTAGCAAAAACAGAGCTCTGAACACCTGAAGTGTCCAAAGGGGAGTGTCCAAAGTGTCTAGAAGAGGGGTCGGCAACCCCCAGCACGCGTGCTGAGCATGGCATGCAAGGCCATTTTGCCTGACACGCCACGGCCAGCCACAGCTCTGGGTAGCTGCTGCCAGCGACAGATCCTGGGCTGCTCCCAGCAGCCGGCTGGGAGGCTGCAAGCCCTGCTGCAAGCAGCCTGGGCTCCAAGCTGGCAGCAGCTACAGAGAGCCAGGGCTGGCTGTAGCCGGGAGGCTGCAAACAGCTGCACTGAGCTCCGGAGCCCAGGCATCACCTCTGTACCAGCACATGCACGCGCACCTCGGAGCGGGCAGTGGGGAAGGGGCCTGAGGCAGCACACCCCCATCTTTCCCCAGCTCCCGGCATGGAGCTGGTAACTGGGTTCCAGAGCCCAGCACAGCTGTTTGCAGCCAGCTTGGGCTCTGGGCAGCTGCAGCAAGCAGAGGGCAGGCTGCAAACAGCTGCACCGGGCTCCACAGCTCCGACATCAGCTCCATGCTGGCGGTGACTGTGCGCGCACCTCAGGGCAGACAGCAGGGCAGCGCAGCCCGCCCCAAGGTGTGCACGCAGTCGCCGCCAACATGGAGCTGATGCCACAGTTGTGGAGTCTGGTGCAGCTGTTTGCAGCCTGCCCACTGCTTGCTGCAGCTGCCCAGAGCCCAAGCTGGCTACAAACAGCTGCGCTGGGCTTTGGAGCCCAGTCACCATGTCTGTGCCGGGAGCGGGGGAGATACCAGGGTTGAGCTGCCTCAGGCCTCTCCCCCACTGCCTGCTCTGAGGCACATGTGCATGTGCCGGCACAGAGTTGATGCCTGGGCTCCAGAGCCCAGCACAGCTGCTTGCAGCCTCCTGGCTGCAGTCGGCCCTAGCTCTGGGTAGCTGGTGCCAACCAGGAGCCCAGGCTGCTCCCAGCAGGCAACTATGATGCTGCAAGCCCTGCTGGGAGCAGCCCGGGCTCCAGCAACTACCCAGACCCAGTGCAGCTGGAAAGCTACAAACAGCTGCTGCCTCCGGGCCCCCAGCCCCAACGGACACAGTGCCAGCACCTGCTGCCTTCCTGGGGCCCGGGGCTGGGAGACAGCTGGGGCCAGGGCCGGGGCCAAGGCAGGAGGGCAGCAGCTGTTTGTAGCCTCCTGACTGCAGCCAGCCCCGGGTCTGGGTACCTACTGATAGCCACAGAGCCCGGGCTGCTCCCATGGAAGCCCTGCTGCAAGCAGCCTGGGCTCCGTGGCTATCAGCAGCTACCCAGAACCTGGGCCAGCTACAAATATCTGCTGCCTCTCCAACCTGGCCCCGGCCCCGGCCCCGGCCCCAGCTGCCTCCCAGACCCAGACCCATGCTCCGGGGAGGCAGCACATACCGGCGACTCTCCCCGCTGTGCTGCCCTCACCGCTTCTGCAAAGCAGCATTGGAACCCAGCACGGCAGGGCACAGCAGGGGGCACAGAAAGCTGCCTGCTCCTGGCTCCCTGATGCTCTGCCACACTTCCCCTACAGGCGGGGGCAGCGGCGAGGGGCACAACCCTGAGCTGCTGCCCACGCTGCTCCCATGCACACAGGGAAAGTGTGGCAGGGCAGCGGGGAGCTGGGAATAGGCAGCTTTCTGCACCCCCCGCTGTGCCCTGCCATGCTGGGTTCCAATGCTGCTTTGCAGAAGCAGGGAGGCCAGCACAGCAGGGAGCATCGCCAGTAAGTGCTGCCTCCCCAGAGCCCAGGGCCAGGGTTCAGAGGCAGCTGGGGCTGGGGCCGAGGCCGAGAGGCAGCAGATGTTTGCAGCTGGCCCCGGGTCTGGGTAGCTGCTGACAGCCACAGAGCTCCGGCTGGGGGGCAGGGGCAACATGGCTATGGGGCAGGGGCTTTGGGTGGGGAGCACAGGGCAGCAGGGCTGGGGGGCAGGGGCTTTGGGTGGGGGACAACAGGCACAAGCAGGGCAACCTGCCATGTACCCCCTGCCCTCATTTGGTTTTTCATGCATGCTAGCACTCCGGCACCTTCCAAGGTAGCCATTGTGGGGGGTTTTAGCTCTCCAGCTAAAAACCTTTGCCTACCCCTATTCTAAAACGAGCCTTGGACCACTGCAGTTTGATGTGAGCAATGGGGTCATTCTTTCCCAATGAAAAATTTCTAGACAAGGCATTCAGCCAATGTAAACTGGTAATGTAAGTTAAATAGCTTTGGTTGCCATCTTGTTTGAGGCAGGGGGCTTTCACAGCTGCTGAGTCTTTTCAGTTGTTAACAAGGAGGCAGGGCTGTCGTAAGCAGCACGCCTAAACTGGCCAGGTGCCTTGACACAAGGAGCAAGGGCACCAGGAGATAGCACATAGGCCAGGTAAAAAAAAGAATTTGAATAGGAGGTTGGAGGGAAAGTTTCCTCTCTATCCCAGTAGGGTTTTTTTAAGCATAGTTATCAGTAAGGCAAGTAAAGAGGGAATTTTTTGGTTATACAGAGAGTAGAAAAAGAAGCACCAAAATGTCTGGAAGATGCTGCATCACCAGTGCTGCCATCTCTGCTGCTGCTTCTTGCTGTGCTGTGCAGGGACAGAGAAGGACCAGATATTCAGGAGGGTGGGAGTGGTAGCTAGTTCCTGCTGGCTGGAGTCAGTGAGAAGCAGACCTCTTGCAAGTCTCCAGGTTAAAGGCAAAAGGGGAAATTACAAAGGACAACCTTCTGCGGTGTGTACAATATTCCAGGAAGTCGGGAGAGAGTGACCAAGGCTTTTTCAAAACAACAAAATGTGGTAATAAAAGTCCTGCAGTGGCTTTGAATATTTTACAATTTGCTGGGGTGTAACAGAGCAGTGCACACACAGTCCAGCAAGTTCTTACATTGTTCTTGGGACAATGTTTTAACGCAGATGATGGAGAAACCAATTACAGAGGAGGCTCTTCTTCATTTGCTTCTCAAATCAGTCCTTCTTATTGGTAAGAATCTAAAGGTGAAAAACAACCCGGGAGACTACTAGTAATCAAGAAATGATAGAGTCTGTGATCCTCAGGAAAGGAATGAAAAGAGCAAATAAAAACACTGGCCCTCTAAAAAGCAAAGGTTTACTGTTAAAGTCAATTTTGATTCAGGGGTGGTATTAATGGAATAAAAATGATCAGTGAAACTATTCTGGTCTCAAATCCTAATTTATTCAACATTTAAGCAATACCAATATTGAAAAAAGATATGTCAAAATATTAAATAACCTTCAAAAGGTCCATAAAGGTATTCATACATAGGCCTTCCAAATGATGCATGGTGACTCAGCTAGCCAGGCATCGTCATGGCACCGGGGGTCGCAATTGTGACGGGCATGGTCTCCTCTTGCTCAATAATAGTTTCCCAAACTTAAGTTTTTTCCTTATGCTTTTATACCCTTTTACAACCCTCTTCTGTATATTCCATATGTGGTCGTGCTATAGATCCTCACAAATTATTTTTTACAGCGGTCCTTTCTTCATCAATCTGTCACCATCAGCCTGTTTCTTTTTAACTTCTATCTCACCTACTGAGCCATCCTTAGGCTTGTTTTGCTCCTCTATTCTTATTTTTCTACGTTCTACAGCTATCTGTATTTTGCTTTGCCTGCAACGGTTGTTTGCATCACCTACGGGCTCATTTCGCTTGCAGCTAATGGTGTCCGTTTGAAAAAAATGGCATCAGCTACGTCAAGACCACTTACAGGCCTACATTCACATGCTGAAAAAACTGGCACACAGGGTCCCATGGGAGGCACACCTAAGGGGAAAAAAGGAATGTAGGAGGATTCATCTATTTTTCAAGGGACAATATTAAAAGTCCCAGAGCAGGCTATCCGAATGTACAGAAAGGATAGGAAGCAAAGCAGAAGACCTGTTTTGCTAAACCATGAGCTCTGGAATGACTTAAAACTTAAAAAGGATTTTTTTTTAATTCCACAAACAGTGGAAAATTGAAAGCTGAAACAAGCCTGAAGTCTTCAATGCCTTTTTTTTATTTCAGTCTCCAAAAGACTGAAGAACAGCAGCTACAAAAAAGGTCAACTGTTAGATGACCATCACTAGGAAAAGAACAAGCTCAAAATTACTTAGATAAACTGAGGTGGAATCCTGTTCCCCTTTGTGCATCTAAGCGGCAGCTTTCTAATGGTATAAGTGGCATTTCTGACATTTATGCACAGGTTGGGATTCTATTAACTCTGCACTATAGACACATAAGCATGTGCAGCCAGCTATGCGTTGCCCGAGCACATTCACAGATATGGACGTGTACTTATTCAGACACATAAGTCATGAAAATATAGCTGGCCAAAAATCTGTGATTAATGAATATTAGACCCTGGAATGTTTCAGCCCCAGTAACTGAAAGTGAGTGGTGAGGGCACTCACTCAGGAAGCAGGAGGCCTGGGCTCATTCAGGGGGCTTTGAACATGCATCTGTGACTTCCCAGTACAGTACTCTAACTGCCACCCAAGAGAGTTAAGCACTATCCACAGTCTCTCCCCACACACACACACACAGTTTTTTTTCCGGGACTTACACTCAGGTATGCACATACATAGACATGTATGTGCCCAGCTAGTGTGTAGCCTGTAACAGGAGCAAAGGCCCTGTTACTTAAAGGGGTTGCGCTCTATGTCAATGAGCAATATACATCGACCTTCATCAAGACAGAATCGAAGGATGAGGAAGTAGAAGGATTGTGGGTTAGGTTACATGGGGGGCAAGGAGAAAGGGATTTGGTGGTAAGGGTCTACCCCGACACCAAGGGGAAGAACTAGATTCGGGGCTCCTGAGGCAGCTGTCGGAGACCATAAAAGCTAAAGAGGCGGTAGTCATGGGGGACCTAAACTACCCGGACATCTGCTGGGAGACGCAGACGGCAAAGTCCCACCATTCACGCAGGTTTCTAACCTGTGTACAGGACCTCCACCTGACGCAGGAGGTACGCGGTCCCACTAGGGGGAATGCCATACTGGATCTGGTATTGGCAACGGGGGATGACATGGTAGAGGACCTCCAGATCGGTAGCCATCTGGGGGACAGTGATCACCTAATAATAGAATTCGCCATAAGACGTCGAGTGGGTAAGGTAACTAGTAGGATGAAAGAGCTAGACTTTAGGAAAGCTGATTTCAATGAACTCAGGCGATTAGTCAAGGACGCACTGCAGAGTAGGAGTTTTGAAGTGATGGGAGCCCAAGAAGGGTGGCTGTGCCTTAAGGAAATGATCCTTCAGGCACAAAGGGAGACGATCCCAATGAGAGGAAAAGGAGGGAAAGGGGCCAGGAGGCTTCCTTGGCTGACCAGAGAAATCCAG
>NW_005842292.1:147202-148339 GCF_000455745.1 Alligator sinensis | reverse complement strand
TGATCACCTTCACCATCTGCTGTAAAGCTGGCAAGTCAGTCAGCAAAGCAGAAGTCCTTGACTTCAGGAAAGCTGACTTTGACAAGCTCAGAAGGCTTGCTGGTGAGGCCCTACGGGACCATGACCCCAAGGGGAGGGGAGTTCAGGAAGAGTGGTTGCTCCTCAAGGGAGTGATCCTCAGTGCACAAGCTAATTCTATTCCTTCTCAGAGGAAAGGCAGCAAGAGGGCATAGTAGCACCCAGAGAGTAATGGTGGATGGGTTGGTTTCGACCTGGAAGGGTGTGGGCAGTGGGGTCCCGCAGGGTTCAGTCCTTGGACTGATACTCTTTAATGTCTTCATCAGTGACTTGGATGAGGGAGTGAAATGTACTCTGTCCAAGTTTGCAGATGACACAAAGCTATGGGGAGATGTGGACACGCCAGAGGGCAGGGAACAGCTGCAAGCAGATCTGGACAGGTTGGACAAGTGGGCAGAAAACAACAGAATGCAGTTCAACAAGGAGAAATGCAAAGTGCTGCACCTAGGGAGGAAAAATGTCCAGCACACCTACAGCCTAGGGAATGACCTGCTGGGTGGCACGGAAGTGGAAAGGGATCTTGGAGTCCTAGTGGACTCCAAGATGAACATGAGTCGGCAGTGTGACGAAGCCATCAGAAAAGCCAATGGCACTTTATCGTGCATCAGCAGATGCATAACGAATAGATCCAAGGAGGTGATACTTCCCCTCTATCGGGCGGTGGTCAGACCGCAGTTGGAGTACTGCGTGCAGTTCTGGGCGCCGCACTTCAAGAGGGATGCGGATAACCTGGAGAGAGTCCAGAGAAGGGCCACTCGTATGGTTAAGGGCCTAAAGACCAAGCCCTATGAGGAGAGACTAGAGAAACTGGACCTTTTCAGCCTCCGCAAGAGAAGGTTAAGAGGCGACCTTGTGGCTGCCTATAAGTTCAGGCAAAGCGCTGCTCGACCTGGTACTGGCTACTGGGGATGACCTAGTCGGCGACCTAGTGATCGATGGGAAGCTGGGTGACAGCGACCACGAGCTGATCACCTTTACCATCCGCCGAAAAGCTGGCAAGTCGGTCAGCAACACGCAAGTCCTTGACTTCAGGAAAGCCGACTTTGATAAGCTCAGGAG
>NW_005842292.1:136230-147123 GCF_000455745.1 Alligator sinensis | reverse complement strand
TTCCTGCCTATGCAGGGGGTCGGACTCGATGATCTATTGAGGTCCCTTCCGACCCTAACATCTATGAATCTATGAAAGGACAGTAGGCTATCCTCGCTATGTAGGCAGGCAGCTGAGCCAAACTTAGCTGCACCGTGATGAAGTTGATGAGCAGTGCAGATTACCAGGCAGCCAGAGAAGAAAGGCTGCAAGCAGTTTGCTTAAGCTACAGCCAGGCTGTCTATTAGACAAAAGGGGAAACCCCAATGCTTGATTAGGAAGTCACTTGATCAAAAGGGACAGGATTCCAGGCTAGGGACAGACATTCAAAAAGACTGAGCCTGAATTGATTCAATATTTGCAAATTAGTCTAACCTGGCTAGGCTAAACCTGTTTGTAACTGTACAGACATCCCCTCTGGATTGAAGAAATGCAGGTACATGACTGCAGTGGCTCAGGCTAGAAGCCAGGGGGTGCTAGAGCAGCCCTCCCTTCCCCTGCAAAGTGCTGAGCTGAGGGGGGCATAGCCAGGCCCCGGCAGGACACTCTGATTATGGAGGGGTCCATGTCAACAGGCAATCAAAGACAGAGAGTACACAACAGATATCACAGAGCTCTCTTCGATTTGCTACTTTTCTGGAAAGGAAAGAGCATTATTCCAGTTCTCAGAACCCATCACTAAAGTCTGGAGAACACCATGCAGAAGGTCATACATAGTATTCCTTTTAAGACACACACCTGCAATGAGCTTTTTATTCATACCTTTGGAGGCAAGGTTACAGGTTTTTATACTATTTTTTTTATCGAAACAAGAATCTTGGCTATACAGGCAATAGAATACCTCCCCCCTTCCCCCCTGCTGTTGCTAACAGAGCATTGAGTTACAAAGCAGTGAGTTACACAGGGAGCTGATAACACAGCATTTCTCAGCCCATCAAGAAAAACAAAACCACCACCTCTCTCATTAGTTCAAGCTCTTCTTAAACAGATTTTTCCAGTAAGGGAACAGAGGGACATTACTAGCTACCTGTTGATTAGCTCCAAAAAGCCCCAAGATGACTGTCGTGTCTGCCTTTGTCCTGTCTCCCACAGCACAGATGGTAGCCAGCATGTGGTCTGCTAGCTAATGCTGAGAGGTGTCTGTATAAGGCAGAGGTGAGAAGGAAACCCCTGCTTGAGCAGGGAGTGGGGGAGGAGCAGGAGGAATTCAGGCAGACCCTGCTGTACCTGCAGTCTCTGCCAGAGCTGCAGCCAGGGAGCAGAGGGAAGGGGCCAGCTCTGCTGGGTTGGGCCAGAGAGCAGAGCCCCACCCAGAGTTGCAAAGCATCTGGGACACTGGAGGACTCTGATTTAACTTAAACCAGGAAGGGGTCTGGGACAGACATTGCATAAACCAGTTTGACCCAAATCAGTTAAGTCTAATACTACAGTCAACCAGGTTTATCTCAAACCAGTTTCAGCCATTTTTAAACTGGTTTATGTGCTCTGAATGTCTGTTCTGTTACAGATTTAAACCAGTTCCTGATCACTTAAACTGGTTTATGTGTAATGTCTGTCCCTAGCCCAGGGTACATAGGCCCAGTGCCTAGAGGAAGGCAGACAGTCTAGTTCTGGGTGTGGCAGGGACTTTCTTTCCTAGCCCTGTATCATATGAACATTTGCAAGTCCATAGAGGGCAGCAAGGGGATAAGTAAGAGCCAACATGAATTCATCATGCCTAACCAATCAGATTTCCTTCTGTGACAAAGTTATGGCCCTTGTGGGTTGGGGGTGGAGGACTGGAGGCAATCTCCTTCAGCCTTAGTACAGCTCCTGACACTGTCTCCCATAAGTAATCTCAGGAAATGTAGTGTAGATGAAACTACTAAAAGTTGGGCCACAACTTATGGGATAATTATTCTCAAATGCAGTCATCAAAAGTTTGATGTCAAGCTGGAAGGAGGTAGGCAAGTAGGATTGCCCGTAAATTGGTCCTAGCCTGACTACTGTTCAGTGTTTTCATGAAGGACTTGGCAGAAGTGAGCATCTGTTTAGTAAATCTATAGATGGCACCAAGCTGGGTCAGGTATAAGACACTTTAGGGGATGACAAAAATGATCAAACAACGTTCTGAGGTCCCTTCCTGCCCTATTTTTCTATGATTCTATGAACATAAACTGGCAGCAACTATTGCAACAAGTTTCCATCTACTTGTCCACAATTCTCAGGCAAGTTGCTCTGCTCAAAATGACTACAATATTTCATTTGAAATAAATAGATTAAAAGCAACATTTTTTTTCCTTCGGTTTGGAAGTGTACAGTTGTTGCAGACAATGATCACAGAGGCAAATGAAAGAATATTCTTTATTGATTTCTACTGTGAAAAATCACCATCAAGTTGCAAATAGCTCCTTAATGATTTGCTCCAACATAAATCTTATTAGAAGTTATTCAGTAGTCTGAAACTTTTTATATAAAATCTTTAAAAAGTAAAAACAAAAACTGCAGACATTAGGCAATGGATCAGCAGTAGTAATCTATATCCAAAATCATTTTTCTTAATCTTCTCTATCACTACCGTAGGATACCCAAAACACATCTACACTTATTTATTTAGCTGAACATCGTTTAGTGCCCTTCATACAAGTTCAGGAACAAATGGAAAAAGGTCCCTTCATGATAACATAAAAGTACTCTCTGCAATACGCATGAAACTGTTGAATCTTGTGTTCACTTACCTCCTTCCCAATTATTGCAATTAAATAATGCAGAATCTCACACACACTTTTTTAAACCTTTAGATACCTAAAAATGTCATGCACCATATTTAAAGAACCAGACAGATGCCCGGTTCTGCCTCCCACTAAAGTGAACAGCAAAACTTGCATTGACTTCATGGGGTTAGAATTTAGACCTATTTTTAAATAGATATATATACAATAACTTTGGTATCCACTGGAGGAATTTATCCTGCTCCCTTTTAAAACACTGAGTGTTTTTTCACCAACTTTATGAGGTGGCTATAACAACGAGACTGGGAGACGTAGATCCCTTAGAAAGACACAAAATAACCAATTCAAAGATACTAGACTAAAACTAAAATCCCAAGACTTCGGGGGTGACGGAGCCTAAATAAACCACAGTGGAGCAGAAATTGCTAACAATTATTATTCATACCTAGCAGAGTGAAAAAAGGTACATTCAGATAGAGGTGAATATGAATCCCCCTGTTGACTTGGGAAAAGAGAAGATTCCCAAACTTGATAGTCTGTCCAGCTAAATGGTGCATGAGAAATACCACAAGGACACGCTGCTTCTCATACATGATTCTAATAAGGAAATCAAGAATACTAGAGAAAGGTTTTGTAATCAAATTCTAAAAATATACAGTACAATGTAAAAACCCTCAAGAAAATAGAAACCTCCCCTCGAAAGAGAAGAAAAAAAAATACTAAAATATCTTCCAGAGAAATAAAATGTTGCCATTCATTGTAGAGTAGAAGAGAGCAAAGGTTAAATATCATATAAGGAAGATAATTTAATTTTTTTTCCAAAAGGAAATGCAAAGATCGTGTTTCAAGCTTAACCAGTCTAGTATGCGGCTGCCTGCAATGAAACAATATGATTTTTCATGTGCATAGAACAAGTCAAAATCATCCCCCATAATTATTTGGGCAAAATAAACAAAGTAGTACAGCCTCAACAGGAAGGTGACATATAGCCACATTTCATCATAGAGGAAAATGTAATTGCACTGGGTCAAACTAGGCAGGTGCACAGTTCAACTCTACTCTTGCTATGGAAAGCTGCAAAGCTTAAATGTACTTTTTTCAAACACCATGACCTAAACAGCAGAAGTAATACAAAAGTGACAAGAAAAATTAGATCACCATGACTAGAAGCAGTGCCTGAAGAAATGTAATTTATAAACATTATTTCTCAAATGAAATATTCTCCTCGTGATTCTAGGAGCGAAGAACAGAAATACAGCACGCAAGGGAGCACAAGAGATCTGATCCTATTCCACCTTTGCATGTCTAAGTGGCACTTATGCAGATTTTAAATCCTTGTTCCACCAATGGCAAATAACATTACCCAGGTACATGCATAACTGCCTTGGGCAGGGAAAAATGAGAAAGAGGGGTGATGGCTCCCATCTTCAGGCCCAATAGCCTAGTGGTTAGGGCATCTGCCTAGAGTGTGGCACCCCAGTTCTACCACCTCCTCCTGCAGAGGGGTTTTGAACCTGCATCTTCCACTTCCCAAGCAAGTGCTCTAACCACCTGATCTTGGGCACCCTGGCTGCATCACCTCTGACTCCCCTCTTGAAGCTGGCCCACTGGGCATTCAGAAAAGGAAAGATATATGTGGGGGCAGAAGAAGGATGCAAGCTAGCAAGAGCAGAAACGACTGTAGCAGGGTGCAGGGCCTGGGGCAAATCAGCCTGTGCGAGGCCCAGACGTGGCGGCAGCGGTGGCGGGGAGGGTGGCGAGCGATGCAAAGCCAGCCCAGCTCCACAGGGCCCCACAAAGCATGGGGCCCAGAGCAGTCATCCCCGTTTGCACCCCCCTTAGAAACAGCCCTGAGCAAAAGACAGGTACTGCCCTGAAAGGAAGGAGAGTCTGGATTCTGGCCTGGCTCCTACCCCATAGCTTTTCTGCCCCTTGACTCTAATATTCTTTGAATAAAATAAAGAGTAGTACTGTCTACTGCACTTCGTTGGGAGGCAGCTTCCGCCTTCCCCCTTGGATGCCTCTGATATCATATAGTTGCTAATGATGGTTTTCCCGCAACTGAATTTGGGGGGATTTACATAAAGTTATGGATATACCCAGGCTGCTCCACCTCAGAGCCTATATAGCAGCAGTGGGGCTTTCTGAACATGCTCAGTAGACCTACACATGGGAAGCCCACATAGGCAAGTGGAAAAAGAAACTAAAATCTGTGTAAATGACAAAAAATGGCTCTTATGTGGCTACATACATGGCACTTACGTAGAGGTGATATAGGATTTTGTCCAAGATGCTTTACTGGTAAACGTAACATAAATCTGACTAAAAAAGCAAACCTGCTCTTTCCTAGCCGTGTATTTCACGCCTTCCTGAAAATAATGAAAATTATAGCAAAAAAGAAAGAAACTACTACATAGCAACTGAAAGATTTAGAAAGCATTTTTTATGCACAAGAACCTGAAGTAGAAAATTACAGTCTGTCTTCAGCAAAAGGAACAAGTTAATCTTCCCAGCATCAAAATTATATCCCATGATATGATACACTATTTCATCGGGGTCAATCTACCTGAGATCTAAAAACTTGCAAGAATTCACACCTGATAAGCAAAATTAGATACATAAGAGTCATATCTTGAACTTCATACTCAGTATTTATTCAAGGCATAACTCTCACTAAAGAGCACCAGTTATTTCTTATGTTAAAACCTGAAGACATGGGACATTCTCTCAGGTGTATAAATCATGGAAAACTCCACTGAAGTCAATTGCTTACCAGATAATTTCTTGATTTTCATAGTTTCATAGTTTTAGGGTCGGAAGGGACCTAATAGATCTTCTAGCCCGCCCCCCCGCCAGGGCGGGAGAACAACCCAAAAAAAAAACACCCTAAAAACAAAAACGGGACTCAAATGAGTCCAGCCAGGTAGGCATCCAGCCTCTTCTTAAAGACCCCCAGGGTAGGGGCCAGCACCACCTCCCTTGGAAGTTGGTTCCAGATCCTAGCCGCCCTAACTGTGAAGTAGTTTTTTCGGATGTCCAATCTGTACCTCCTCTCCATCAACTTGTGCCCATTACTCCTTGTTATGCCAGCGGGGGCTAGGGGAAACAGCGTCTCCCCCAAACCCTTCTGGTTCCCCCTAGTGAGTTTATAGACGGTCACCAGGTCCCCCCTCAGCCTTCTCTTGTGGAGGCTGAATAGGTTCAGGTCCCGCAGTCTCTCACTGTAGGGTCTGCCCTGTTGTCCCCGGATCATGCGGGTGGCCCTCCTCTGGACCCTCTCCATGTTGTCCACATCCCTCCTGAAATGGGGCGCACAGAACTGGACACAATACTCCAGCTGCGGCCTGACCAGCGTCGCATAGAGGGGGAGGATCACCTCCCTGGCTCTACTCGAGATGCACCTGTGGATGCACGACAAGGTCCGGTTAGCCCTGCCAACCATGACCTCGCATTGTCGGCCCATGTTCATCTTGGAGTCAATAATGACACCAAGATCCCTTTCCGCCTCCGTGCTCTCAAGTAGGGAGTTCCCCATCGTATAAGTGTGCTGCTGGTTCCTACTACCCAAGTGCAGCACCCTGCACTTGTCCGTATTGAAACACATCCTGTTCCTGTTTGCCCACCCCTGTAACCTATCCAGATCCTTCTGCAATCTCTCTCTCCCTGCTAGCGTGCTCACCTCCCCCCAAATTTTGGTGTCATCAGCGAATTTAAACAGGTTGCTTTCCACCCCAACATCAAGATCGCCGATGAAGAAATTGAACAGCGCAGGCCCCAGGACCGAGCCCTGGGGGACTCCACTACCCACCTCCCCCCAAGTCGAGTATGATCCATCCACCACCACCCTCTGAGTGTGACCCTTCAGCCAATCTGCAATCCATCTGACTGTGTAGGCATCTATGCCACAGTCGCCTAGTTTATTAATTAGGATGGGGTGAAAAATTCTGTATTAAAATTCTTTTAATACAGAATTTATCCTTGACCACATGTCTGTGATCCTCCACCTTAACATATGCAATATTTTCTTTATTGATCCTTTAAAAATCTTCTTTTTGACCATTACCACCATGCAGAACCTCTAAAACCCAATGACTCTCCCAAATGCTTTTACTACTAAGGGTGTGGACAGAAGTAACAACTGAAATGTTTCAAATACCTTTGAAGTACTTCAAAGGGTCAGCTGTGCAACATACATGTCCTTTAAAACATGCCAGAAGCAACTGAAGCGATCCCAATGACCATAATACCTCTTCAAATGAGATACTATTGTGTTACATGTGCATGGGGACAGGGAATACATAGGTTCCCCCAAGATCCCACAGTGCTCTGCTCTTCTCCCCTCTTCTGGGGGTTATGTAGCCTGTCATATTGTGCAGCCACTGGGTCTGCTCCTTGGCTGAGGCCACTCCAGCAGTCAGGGACTCGCTGTCGGTTTGGGACTTTCCAGCTCCAATCCCCCCTACCTCTCCATTCAGGCAAGATGGAGAAAGGAAAGACAGAGGGGATTGGGGCCAACGAGTCAGAATCCCAGTGGCAAGGAGCTCCCACCTCTACCCCCAACAATTTCTCTAGAGACATCCTCTTTCCCCTGTAGCATCCCCTAGCTGGAAAGCCATGGTTGTGTGCAGCAATGGTAATTTTGAAGTGGGACACCATCAGGGGCTGTATGCACTTCTCTTGGCTAAAATGATTCCTTTTTTAAATAATTTCCAAGCCAGTTCCTCTATAACTTTTCAAAAGTTATTTCTGTCCATACCCTAAAATGTTCTTATGAAAATTCATTCCCTCTACAGCCATTTTGAAACACTGTGCTTTCCTCTTCTAACCTCAATTCCTTGGAATACTTTTTGTTTTTTCTTCCCTCTTTATCGTTATACCTCTGAGCTCAAAACCTTTATGCTTTGTCTCTTCTGAGTATTAATTTCTCTGATGTCTCTTTTTTTCCTCTTCTTGTAAATCAAGATCTTGATTCACTGCTATGTTACTCCAGTTTTATAGAGCTATCACTCCAATGAAAATACCAGCCTCAGGAGTCTTTACATTTACTTCAATGTGAGTGGGAATAAGCCAATAAAAATATTGTAGAAATGTTAATATTTAGAACAGAAAAGAGGCTTTGTGCCAATTTGTAAAATGGATTTACTGCTGTGTATAGTTTCCTGGCATTGGCATGGCTGAATTAGGAAATATCTGTTTTATTCTGCATATGCAACATGACTTCTTCAAGATATTACATATAACATTGTTATCATAGCATAGATACCAGAAACACCAGTAACCGTAGAAAGAAACCTTAGTCAGGGCTTCTTCACACACACAAAACAGGCTACGATAATGCTGATACTAGCACAGAGAACCTCTGGATGGCTCTTTTGTTATTGCAGAAAGAAGCTGACAGTGTTGATAATGACAAAAGCATATATCTTGCAGTGCCTTTGAAAGCGTAAAAAGAAAACTGTCAGATCCAACAGCAGCACAGAAAATCTTCCCCTGGCTTCCAAAGTAAGAACCGCAGCACCCATAAAAATACAGAGAGATGTCTCCAAAAGCTTTGAAAGCACAGAGAGCTAGCAAGAGCAACGAAAAGAAACAACTTTCTTGCTGTGTTTTACACCAATTCCAGTAGTGCAGAAGTCAAAATGTTAAAGCTTCTCATGGCATCATGGAAAACCCACAGGGTGCTTACATTAGCACAACAAAAGTTTGCATACATAAGCTTTGCTGGAATGAGTATGCACTGTTCTGTGCAGAATAGGATGTTACAAAAGGTGTCAAAACTAGTGGGAAGACAATTCTGATGATGTCTTTGAAGAAACAGAGAAAAAAATATATTTTTCTTTCCTAATTTATGCTACAGAAAACGGTATAGTAAAGAGAGCAATAAGAGCCCTTGCCATAAAGAATCAACAACAAACATTTGACGGAGCAAAATGTTTTCCACTGATTTGAGCTGCATGGAAGGGTGGTGACACAATTCAACAGTCACGAGGCAGAGAGTTGTGATATTAAGAAAGAATAGGTTTAAAGGCAACCCTTAGTAATTAGTAGTAATGTTATCAGTGGGCTCATCTACACTTGCAATTAATTTGAAACAATAAACTCCGGCGCATATCATACTGGAGTTAACTGATCCTGGGTGCCATGTTTGAATGTATGCCCGGGTCCACAGCATGTTGAGCTGGGTCAGAGCAGCCCTGTCTGGCAGGGAACCCAGGGGGCCTGGGGCAGCTCTGATCTGGCTCAATATGCTGCAGAAGGGCTAGCTGGGACAGGAGGGTGCTCTAGTGCAGGGCTAGCTGACAGGCAGCCCCCACACTGAAGCACCCTCGTGCCCCAGCCAGCCCCATCAGCATCTACACGGGCCTTGCTGCGCACTAAAAAACTCTGCAGTAAGACAGCACTTGTATTTACTACAACTAATCTGTAATAGAGTTTATAAGTTTATTGCAGTCTAATAGGCCCGCACATGTAGACACTGAGACTTTTACTGCAGAGCTAATTAGGCAACTCCACAGTAAATGTCTTGTATAGACGCGCCCAGTAATAATATCATCCAAAGAGCACTAATTTTATTTATGAAGCACTTCTTTGCCCCAGTTCTTCTGCCAAGGTGTAAAATTTCACTAATACTATGAAAACTTAATGAAAAATACTTAAGCCACAGAAAAATAGAAGGTAGACTTAAATAAAAAGCAAGAAAAAGAAAAAGGTTTCTAAACATACTGCGATGTCCTAAACTTCTCTTGATGCAATCTTAAATTATCCAAAGGAGGTAAAAAGTGGCAGGGTTTCATTTTAGTCTTAAAGCTGGAGTCTGATTCTCTGTACCTCCTCATCCTCAACACAAAAGCACATTAACTGAGAGTTTTAGACACACATCTGCCATTAAAATGAATTACCGTATTTACTCAAATTCAAGATGATTTACAATTTAAGATAATCCCTAACATTTAAATTCGATACATGACACGTATCATTTTTTTATAATTTTCCCTGTATGGAACTAATTATTGGAGGGTGAAATTCATCTCCCACACTGCTACACTGGGGAAAGCAGTGGCAGGGAGGAAAACTGTGGCAAGGGGCAGGCAGGTGGGAGCCAGGCAGCCTGGCCCCTACCACTTGCCCCCTACCCACCTGCCACCTGTCCCTCCCACTACTTGTCCCTCTTGCTGCCTGCCCCTAGTGCCTGTGCCCGCCAGCATCTACCTTCCCTCTGCAGTGCCTGTGCCCCCTGAGACCTGCCTTTCTGCCCCCTTCCTCCCTGGTGCCTGCACCCCACCACACCTTGCCCCTTGTCCCCGCAGGCATCTGACCCCTGTGTCTTTGCCCTCCGACACCTGCCCCCCCATGGGGTCTGCACCTTCCCACCACTTGCCACCTGTCATCTGCCCACACTTTTCCCCCTACTACTGCTTACCCTCAGTTATGGCTCCAGATCCAGCCTGGAGTACAGTACACATGGTGGCTCTGGCTCCCACCCAGCCTGGCAGCAGTGGCAGCCTCGGCCCTGGTTCACTGCTTAGCTGGACAGGGTTTGGAGCCACCACCATGTGTTCTGTGCCCTGGACCAGAACAAGGCCAAAGCCAGAGCTGTGATTGATGGTAAGTGGCAGCAGGGAAGGTAGGGGCAGTGGGGGACAGCAGATTTGGCCTAGAGCAGAGGCAGTGGGGGCTTTTCTCCCCATGTTGAATGGGAAAAGAAAATTCATTTTGGATCTGAGTAAATACAGTAAATGAAACCCCAATCTTAGCCACTGATTTCAATTGAGTTACCCCTGATTTATACCACTATTACATACAAAAGCTTTATTAAAAGAACATTAAGGTTGTATAATCAAGCACCTAAAAGTTAGGATGTGCCAGAATTAGGCTGCCCATATTGCTTGAAGACAGCCTCCTGTGCGTCCGCATTATGACTGATGCAGTCTTTAGTTACAGGCTCATAGACTGTTTTTTCCCCCAGGACTCCTGCTTTATTCAGTACATGAGTGCTATTCAATTTTTCTGTTTATCCTCTTCATATAACATGTGGTCTCTGGCTTTATTTAATACACACTCCCTCAATACGGGGATGACAAGTCCGGGAAATAAGGAAGTTACCAGTGAGTCTGTCAATGACTGAAGAGGCTGATCCAAGATCTGCACATTCGACAGCTAGGCATGGCAAATATCACCAGGATATACTCCTTCCTCCTGGAAC
>NW_005842292.1:121472-136211 GCF_000455745.1 Alligator sinensis | reverse complement strand
TTTCCCTTTGCTTCTCTCATCTATCCACCTCCATAGCGAGACAAGTTTGCTTGAAATGACTGATGCCTTGTCATACATCACAGTGCTACTGGGGATGATTTAGTACTTGAGTCTCCCAGGTATGGATGTTAATATCTAATTTCTTTAGATTGGCCTTCGAGGTGTCCGTGAATCTCTTCTTCTGTCCACCTAGAGAGGTGACCATCAGCGAGTTGGGAGTACAGTGCAGAACCTATTTTGGGAGCTGGTTCTCAGGCATCCTTATGACGTGTCCTGTCCAACAGAGCTGCTGCCATATAAAGATGGCTTCAATGCCAGTGGCATTTGCTTGAGCCAGAATGCTGGTTTTCATTCCACTGTCCTTCCAATTGATATGGAGGATTCTCCAAAAACATCGCTTATGGTAATGTTCCAAACCTTTCAGGTTTTTCCAATATGTTGTCTGAGTTTCACATCCATACAACAGTCCTGATGTCATGGTCATGGATGACACTATTTTAGAGACATCCGTCAAGTACAGGCATTACACAAACTGGTATGAGTGACCAAAAACCAGTCTACAGTAACAGAATAGAAGTTTGGGGCTCACAGACTGGTTTAAAAAAGGCAGATCCCAAGACTAAGATAGGCCTGGATTGACGAGGTACCAGAGACTGTCGCCGCCGAGAGGCGCGGCGCGGGGTTCGGGGCCTTAGGAGCCCTAGTCAGCGGGCGAGTACTTGTGACGCTTGGAGTGGAATCAGGTACTGACACGTTTGGATTGAACAGAAAGGTTATTTACTTACCCTGCTCGTACAGTGCAGGCCAGAAGCTTGCTTCGATTACGGCTCTAAACAAAACTTGGGTCGGGCAGAAATTACAAAGTTTGGTTGGTCTGCAAAGTGTTCGGGGTGTTCAGGCTGGCAGTCGTCTTACGTCTCAGGTGGGGGTGTGCTAGGCCCCCTTGGGTCGGTGACGGGGAGTCCTTAGTGGTTGATCAGGCCGCTAAGTTCGCTCTGAAACACGCGTGGAGTTTGCTAGGTTCCACAGTGTACTCAGAGTTCTCCACGAGGTGTGTGTGGAGTTCTCCAACTTGGGCGGAAACTGCTTCAACCTCTTATACAGCTAGCAAGCCATTCGCTGGTCGCCACGTAGGAATAATTTAAAACTGGCCAATAATAATGTGAATTTGCATATGAGTGGCGGGAACTTTTTTCTAAACTGTAATTTTCCACTACTGTAGCATTTGGTTACTGGGTTCAGGCATAGCGGAATTTTCCTCCATGACCTAGTTACTGCCACCAGAATGACTGACAGCAAAACTATGCCATATGTATCGAACCCATGGAATTTTCCTCTGTGCTGTGTCATTTCTCCTCTGGGCTATACCAATTCTCCTCTGGGCTATACCAATTCTCCTCTGGGCTATAGGCATCTAATTAATGGGTTCTGACAGAGACTTAACTGATTTAGGTTAGACCTGTCTATAAAACTTCTCTTCTGCGTCTCCTATTGATTCATGTTAGGTCACCGTCCCCCGGCATCCCAGATGCCTTTGTGGACCACTGTCTGCTGTGCCCCTTCGCATGCAGACATGCAAGCACTCGCTGGGCGCTCGGCTGCTCCAGGCGGTCACAGACCTGAGCCAGCACAGATACAGGAGAGGGGAGATGGGAGGCTCATACCAGGCAGCAGGGACAGGAGCACCATAGAAGGAAGTATCCGCCCCCCTCCCCCCCACGAGATTGGCACCAGCAGCAGCTGAGGACCCTGATACTTCTACGATGCGCCCCTGTCCCTGCTGCCAGATGCAAGCTTCCTGGCCTGCACCGAATGTGTCCTTCTGGCTGCCGCAAGAGCCAAGCTCCAGCAGGATATGTCTGGCAACCTGAGAGGCATGCACCAGGCAGCAGGGACAGGGGTGCTCTATAAAAGGAAGACTCTTGGAGCTCAGCACCAGCTGGCAGGATGCACCCAGCTCAGCCCAAGAGGCTTGTGCCAGGGAGAAGGAATAGGGTGCTCTGTAGAAAAGATTTGGCCCCTCCGCTGTTGCTGGTGCTGAGCTCCGAGGGGCCTGATCCTTCCTTCTACAGACCATAAAGGCCACCCCAATTGGTTGCCAGCCACATGCCCAATCCCCTGCTATCACTGTGGACCCCCACCCATGCCCAGCCTTAGGCTTCCAGAAGAGCCCCAGAGCAGGTCTCCATGTCATGCCTGGCAGCCAATCTGGTGACAGCAGAGGGGGACGTGTCATGGTGATCCACTCTGGGGCTCATCTACACATGCGCTTTACTTTACATCTACACATGCTCCACAGTAAAGTGTCACCATCCATATGTATGCCGCTATTAGGGTGCAGTAAACGAATTAACTCCGCCATAGGCTAGTACTGTAAGGGACCCTACTATCCTATGGTGGAGTACTTTACTGTGCTGAAACGCATGTGTAGATGGTGACCAGGGCATAAATTGCACCTGTCAGCCCAACCAGCCGGGGGCCCGCTCCGCCTTGGCTCATTGCTGCTGTCCCAGGTGCACATGTAGATGCTGTGCCCAGGAGCAGTTTACTCTAGCTCAGACTGCTCTGGAATTTATTGTCACACATGAATTGTATGTGTAGATGCACCCAGACATGTGTGCATATTTGTTTCCCCAGCAACAAGTACTTGTCCCCGGAGAATACCTGTGACATGTGTGCTCTGGCACGCAGCAAGTTACTACGGGTGGTTAACCCGTTTCTGAAGGAACATCTTGAGAAGCTGGATACCTTCAAGTCAGCCGGCCCTGACAATCTTCACCCCAGGGTACTCAAGGAGCTGGCGAGCATCATAGCCCAGCCTCCATAGAGTATGGAAAATATGCCAAAAGCTGGGTTGTCCCTTCCATCCCACAGACCCCATTGATTTCCTGCAGGGCAGGAATCCCCCCTTGCAGAGCAGCTTGCAAGATCAGGGTAAATCCATTTCTAGTAACAGACTTTCTCACGCACCCTACCCACTACATTCACGTTTCTCCACTTAGCCCACCTTGGCATCCTTCTGAACCCTGTTATTTTTCAAAACTATTTGGAGAATAGAGAGTGAGTTCTGAATGCCAGCAAGCAACTCTGCCTCTACTGAACCAAGCGGAGAAAGCAGTTGCACTTGAATTTCCCAATTGCCAATTCTCCTTTTTCCTTTCTAACACCAGAATGGAAAGAGCTTTTAGCAAAACTCTCTCTCTAACTTTAGCGGCTGCTCCAGTACCATATAAGGAGACGGGCCATTTCCAAGATCCAAAATATTGAGGGTTTCAGGAGGTTGAGAAAATGGCGAGTTCATATTTATACAGAAACAAGTGGTATGTCAATCCAAATCACAGAACCCGTGCAAAATGCACTCTCTGACAGGAACGCCGCTAAGCAGCGGCGTTCAGCGCCTCGTTTTTAGGCAATCGTCAGGTAAAGCTCCATCTAGAATAGATTGAACTAAAGCAAGATGACAGGAACTGGGAACCCCCAAATCCGAAAGAAATAGCTTTAGGGATGAAAAAGGAGAGTGTGTAAATAGCAAAAGTAGAGGTACCACATTTTGGAGCCAATTGCTTTAGAGAATAAGTGTGTTTTTAAAAACGGATTAAAATAGATTTCTGCAATGGAGGAGCAGGGAGTGCACAAACATTTTTATTTTTGCTCTCAAGCAAATCCCGGGACGTCATTCTCCCCCTGTACTCGGCCTTAGTGAGGCCGCAGCTGGAGTACTGTGTCCAGTTTTGGGCTCCACAATTCAAAAAGGATGTGGAGAAGCTTGAGAGAGTCCAGAGAAGAGCCACGCGCATGATCAGAGGTCAGGGAAGCAGACCCTACGATGACAGGCTGAGAGCCCTGGGGCTCTTTAGCCTGGAAAAGCGCAGGCTCAGGGGTGATCTGATGGCCACCTACAAGTTTATCAGGGGTGACCACCAGCATCTGGGGGAACGTTTGTTCACCAGAGCGCCCCAAGGGATGACGAGGTTGAATGGTCACAAACTACTTCAAGATCGTTTCAGGCTGGACATAAGGAAGAACTTCTTTACTGTCCGAGCCCCCAAGGTCTGGAACAGCCTGCCACCGGAGGTGGTTCAAGCGCCTTCATTGAACACCTTCAAGATGAAACTGGATGCTTATCTTGCTGGGATCCTGTGACCCCAGCTGACTTCCTGCCCTTTGGGCGGGGGGCTGGACTCGATGATCTTCCGAGGTCCCTTTCAGCCCTGATGTCTATGAAATCTATGAACCCCAGGTAACCCCAAGTTACCCCCCCTCCCCCCCGCCTCCCACACTGCAAAGTAGCTGAGCAGGGAACACCTGTATGTGTGATGTGTGGTGCAGCAAACCGGTCTGTGGCACCACATACCACACGTCCACACTCGTCTGAACACGGCCTGTGTGTACTTTTTGGGAAAGGTGGCTACCCAGGTACGGGAAATGTTCAATATTATCCAAGGATTGCCCTCTAACTGTAATATGTGGAGGAGCGGCTGATTGGTTTCAGCTAAGTTGGTAAAATATCTTCATTTTTGTGATTTGTATGCGTATAGATTATACAACTCCTTATCAACACCTCACCTCTTTGTCCAGTCTCTGCCAACTCCTGGCCCCAACACAACTCTCTCTGCTGTCTTCCACAATACCTCTGCCTCCTACCCATCATTACTCCCCAACCTCCAGATCATGTAACTTCCTTCCTGCGGCTCTTCACCTCTCTTTCCTGGGTACCAGTGGAGGAAGTGCTAGGAAGCAATTTCCCTGCTTTGTTATTTAGCCCACAGTGCTCATCAGCAGCAATCCCAGGGCAGGTCCTGCTTATCCCCTGCAGCCCTGGGTGGAAGCATGGGCCCCATGGTGACAAAAGCCTCAGAGAATTTGGCTGCCAAATTCTAAACAGTCTCTACTGAGCACAGGAAACAGGATTTCAGAGGCTCATAACTTAGCCAAATATGGGTAAATTTTCATAAGGAAGACAAAAGGCTAACACCAGGTTGACAACTCTGCCAAATATCCACAAAAATGCCACAACATGGAAGTGCTAGAACTCAGCAAAATGCTTGTAAAACTGTTTAAGATGGGGAAGAATGTCTGGGGTTTTATCTATTCTTTCTCAAACTATTTTTTTTTAATATTTCCAACACATTCTGGTGCCATGAATTTATCACTCATGGCTGCCCAGCGAGCCAGCTTCAACAGGATAGATGAGGGATGACCTCAAAACGGCTTTAGTGGGAACCACCATTTTTGGCAGACATGCATCCTCTTCAATCCCCCTTCTCTGCCCAACTCTGCTGCTCTTCCTTCAGCTCCCTACTCTGTGCTCCCTACCTGATCTGCTGCCTGTCTCCTCCTTGATCTGCTTTGTGCAGATCACACAGATGCTATCCGTGCCACTTGTGACATTCATGCCATGCGTTAGCCATCCCTGGCCTAGTTCATCAACATGAGCTTAGGGCACTTTTCTGGGAATTGGGAGATGTTAGTTCAAACCCCTGTGACTGAGTGGGGCCTAATAGACTCTAACAGAGTCTAATAGAAAGCAATAGACAATTGTAACTGTATCTCCTCTGCCTGCAGTCACTCAAAGAAGAATCAGGATAATGTTATGGTAAAACTATTGATGAAAGCAGGCTCAGTGAAATCACATGACTTCAATCTCTTTGCTCTAAAACTGTTGATTAAAAGGTTTCAGTGCATTTGATGAAGCTGTAACCTTAATGAGACATGGCTGATACACCTTGCACCAAGAAATTTGAGCGCTACATATTTGAGCTTAATTTTTTCCTGGCCATGGGAGAAAAATCTTATCAGAGAAGACGAGGGAAGGATCAAACAGCCATTTACATAGCTATGCCCTAAGCAAATTCAAAGAAGTGAGCCTAGGATTCCTAGTAGTCACTTCATTTCCTATCCCCACCTAATTCCCTCGCCTTCTTCACTTTCTAAGGCAGTAAAAGTCTGCCTTAGTCAACCAGCACAAATTTAATTTTGCAACACTTCACTGCAGGAAGCAAAGAAAGTTTCCAAGCAGCCTGGTTTTTTTTTTTTATAAAAGGCTGACTCCCACAGGCTGCCAAGGACAAAATAAAAGCGTGTTAGCCAAACATTTTCCAGAGCAAAGGAGTGAAGCTTGGGTCCAGGGATGGTTAATTGGATTGTGTGGCATATGCCTGTGGGCTTACAGCAACTGAAATGCAAGCAAGAGAGACAGAAATTACATTCCCTCCTACTAATGGCCTCAAAATTGGACTCACCATCCATCAGCCCAAGAACTAAGCCCAGTAATCATGATGACAAAATGCTTGTGCCACCATTCCCACACCACCACCCTCTAAAGGCCATCCCCACTGTAATTTAAAGGAGTAAACTAGTTATGTACTGTTTATTGTAAGACATATGTAAATGTATCGGGGAAGATGGCACTGCATTAATTTTACTTTGTTTATGCTTGAAGATTTTTCTTTGCATCAAAGATGGCGAGATTTTTTTGTTTGTTTGCTTGTTTGTTTGTTAAAAGGAAAGCTGAGATGCTGGTTCTGCAGAAGCTGATGGCTGTTACTCAGGAAAGCTTCCTGCTCCCTGTGGTTGAGTGGGTGGATGGATTTTTCAAGACATTAGTTAGAGAAAACCAAGCAGCTTGGCTGCAGATTGTCCAACAGCTTGTTGTCGGAGTGCTGTAGGATGGCTCTTGCATGCCAATATTCGGCCGGCTTCCCACCCAATTTGCAGGAAACTGAAGTTGAAACAACTGGGAAGCTCTGTGTCACTCTTAAAAGGAGTATTCCCACAATGTAAGGTTATACACAGGGCATGCACTGGTACAGTAAACCAAGGAGTAATACTCAGCTGGGAACAGCAGGCTGAACTGTCATGTTTGCTGAATTGCTGCCCATGCTGTGCACGTTTCCAGCCATGGATGATACTGCAGGCCAATTCAAACCATTGTCACTGGCTTGCACTGGAGCCTTGGCAAGACTGTATCACACTAGTAGGAATTCAGAGGCACGTTCCTGGTCAAAATGGTGATTCAGACCTTTATCAGATACACTCCCTGAACACATGGTGCACGGTAGGGCAGGGACAGTGGTGTAACTAGGGCAGGGTGATAGGGGCTGGGACAAAAAAAAAAAAGGCTTTTGCCATAACTGTGTGGTTGTAGTGGCAGCTGTCCCAAGAGCCCAGCCACATTCTTACACTGCTGCCCATGAGATTTACCATCCTTTAGGAAGCTGGAATATCCTCCTACTTCTAGCTCCAAGTCAGCAAGGCGCAGGCCAAGAAGTATATCTGCAATGCCTTCAGCTATCCCTCGATACAAGAATGATATCTGCTGGGAGGGGATTATTGGTGAGTTTTAAGATGGCTGAAGAGTGCAATCTGTGCTCTACAAGTTTTTCAACAGATGTGACAGGTGGTGCCGGGGGGAGGGGCACAGCTGTTGGCCATGATGTTGCGCGCTTTCCATCCTCCTCTGCTGTTTCACGGCTTCCTGAGCAAGACAGTTCTCTTCAAAGTGGCCGGTAGCTTGACGTATGGAGCAACGCCATTGAGACCCATTACCAGCCAGCACTTCCCAGTTTGTAAGGTTGATGCCACCTGTGGCAGAGCACAAGTTGTGCCTGCCATTTTAAGAGGCTTAAGCAGGCTGTGGAACAGCCAGCAGGTGCGGTCAGGCCCAATTAGGCAGTCACATGACTGCAAGGGGGCCACCAGATTGGATGAGGGCTGGGCAGCCAGGGTATAAGCCCAGGCCCTAATTGTTGAGCCAGCAGTTACATCTAGGGAGCCAGTGGAGTAATATCACACAGCCTGAGGAGGGCAGCTCCCAGAGGTCAGGGTAGCAATTATGGCGATGGAGGAGGTTCCTTATGGTCCTGGGTAAGACCTAAAACTGCTCCCTGATGGGGAGGACAGTGTAGTGGGGCTGCCTGTGGTAGGGCAGCCCCTAGGAAATGCCACACTTGTGCCTCCCCAGTGAAAGGCAAGGATGGGGCACTGTAAAGCCTCAGCCCCTGCTGCCTTGTGGGTACCCCATGGAGGGGGAAAGCTAGGGGAGCACACCCCAGCAAAAAAGCACAGGGCCCAGGTCCAGTGAGTGGGACCTGAGGCCCAAGGGGTATAAGGCCCAGGAGCCCAGTGAGGGGCAAATTAGTACAACGCACCCAAGAACAAAGTGGCCTGGGGGCTGAGCTCAACCCTGCAGAGAGCAGTAAGCCTGATAACCAGGGCAGAGTAAAGCCAGATGTGCCTGAAGGTCTGCCTGGGGTCAGGACTGAGAGTTCAAGCAGGCAAACCTGAAGGACCTTGTAGAGTAGGGCATAAGAATAGCCTGAAGGACTCGTGGAGTAGGGCGGTACGAGCGTAGCCCAGAGAAGGGGTAGAATGAATGAAGCCCAGTACAGGGAGCAGAGTGAATTTGGGGAATGAGTAAGAGAGGCCCATTAGGGGGCAGATCGGCCCGGAAAGGGGGCCAAGAGAACAGTCAACTGTATTAGATGCCATCTGCGAGGCACGGGACATGGTGTAGGGGTGGTTCAGAGCCATGTATTTGGCCCAGTACACCAGGGCTGCAATTAGGGCAGCCTCCCACATGTAACCGTTATTGTAACATCAAAGGCATGGCAGGAAAGGCAGGGGGACACACCAATGACATGCACAGCCCAAGGGCAGAGCTTTTACTCCCCCCCGTCACACCGCCCTTCTTAACGTATGCTTTCACGGTATCCTTGTAGTGCTTTCTCTGTCTTCCATGGGTCCTCTTACCATGACTGAACTGAGAGAAAAAGACTTGCTTCGGGAGACAAGTGTCAGCCACCTGTACACAGTGGCCAGCCCAGCAGAGTTCATTTATCGTGACCTTTGCCTCAATGCTGGTTATGTTAGCTGCAAAGAGGATACTGGCATTGGTGCAACCTCTTTGGGATGACATGCAGACCTAGGGGCAATTGAAGGGAGCAGTCCCTGGGGCTCCCCCAGAGGTGAGAAATGGTCAGTGTTCCCTAAATCTTGTACAGTGGTTTGTAAACACATCAACAACGGACAAGTATGGGCTCAAGCCTGATCTTACATATGCAGGCATTTTGCTGCGTACTTTTTAAAACCGCCTTTGCCACAGCCAATGCACAGGCATCTGAAATGGCTGATTTTATCAGATAGGTTGTAATGTACGAGGTTGTTTCTCAGGGCTGATTTTTAAATTAACTTGTCATTTTTAAAGAAATTACAAATGCTAGATTTCAACATTTGTTTTAACACATAGTGAATGGTGTATCAAAACAAATGTTCATTCCCCGGCTAAATAACAAAATAATGCTTTTTCTACCACATAAACCTATTACCTTATTTTTACACTGCAACTTTTTCAAAATTACGTTATGAATTATTCATGGTGTCCAATTTAATTCAATTATATTTACTGACGTTACATCTGCTCCTAAAAGGTTTTTAGAAGAATTTAGCACAATCTTAAACCAACGAAAGAAAATCTACTGTGTCTTTGATTACCATGGTGTGACACATTGCTGTTTCTCTGTCAATAAGTGAACTTAGATAGAGTAGAATAAAGTTAAGTGAGCGTTACAAGAAAATATGAGCTCTGCCTCTTTAAAGACAGACAGTGAACTGGATTCATGTTGACACCTCCAGCTACATTAATTAACATGCAAAAGCAATGTTCACTTAGAACAAAATGCAGTCCTTGGAGCAGAGATGCTTATTTGGAAATACAACGTGAAATTGGGCTCGGAGTCGAGTATTGTTTGAATCCACCTTCAAAGGCCTTTTACATCGTAAAAATAGCATGGAAAAAATAGGAACCAAGACGTTTGTCCAAAGCAGCTAGTACAATCCAGACAGACTTGTGAAGCATACAATAGACATTTCACAAAATGTCATGTCCTCCTGGAGCAGTACTTTCTGGTAAGGCCAGAAAGGGGACTGATAAAATAAACCTGAATGTGTAAGCAAGGGACCCTAAATGGCTAGAGGCATGGGATACCAGAAGATATCTGCAACACACAACCCTGCTGAAGGGTCAGGACACGGCAGAAAAAAGATTTTTCATTTAGTGGAGGAACTTTTCTCTTCCCGCGTAATGAAATGATGCTTCCCCACAAAAGGTTTAAAATTGAAGCCTCGATACGTTATGCAGACCACTTATTTCATGTTGCCTTTAGAGGATGAATAGCAGTATAGTAGCATAACATGCAGTGGGTGGCCAGGGCACCAGCCCCAAGCACCCGCTTAGAGGAGTCACAAAAGCAGCAGCCAACACTAGCCCAGCCCCTGCCACCACCCCTGCTGCTGCTGCCACCCAGGATGCAGGCCCTAGTTATTATGCTCCTGGTGACACACTGCCAGGAAAGCAGCACACATAAAGATGCCTCAGCATCTACTCTCCTTTTAAAATTAGACCCCATGGGTGAATCTGTAAAAGGGAAATCTAGGTGATGTTGCCAGTTTGGAAAAGTTCCTAACATCAAGATTTCTGGAGAAGCTAGGTTGCCCATGGGCCCGTCAGAAGCAAACGTCACCACCACCGCAGGCAGAGCAGCATCAGGATTTTAAAACCCCAGAAAATCTTTTAAGAAAAAAAATGGCTGATGTAGACAAAGCCAAAAAGTCTAGGAGGCTGAAAAAGAAGGCGGCAACCACTGTAAAAGGATGGTGCTCTCACTCTGCACAGAGACTCTCTGTGGTGCTTCTTTATTTGATTTATGAACAGAGATCTTACTTCTATCCACATGTTATAGCAAAGCTGTTCAGCTGGTGGCCTGTGAGCTGCATAAGGCCTGCAAGGGGTGCACGTGCACCCCCCACCCGCTTCCCAGGCCTCCCATCCAGCTGCTGCTGCCCCTATTGCTCTCCTTGCAGCCGCACCTTGGGGCTCCAGGCTCCTGCTCCCTCCTCCAGCTTCTGCTGCATGCCCCTGCCCCACAGGGCAGCACAGTATGGCCCAAAGTGCTGGGGAAGCTGGCAGCCCAAAGCACCTGTATGGCATGGTGGCATGGGGGAGCCCACGGGGAGCTGAAGGTGAAGTGAGGTGCCATGCACAGAGTGCAGCAGGGGGAGGTGGGGTGCCCGCCCGTGCACAGATGGGTTACAGGTGGGTGCCTGCACCCACGTGCAACCTGGAGGGCCTGTGACCCCGTTGGTGTAACAGCCCCCACTGGTGCAGCCTCCAGCTGCTCAGAAGCTAGACAATCCCTTTTTACAGTATTGAGAGTTTCGGTGAGCTTTAATATAGATGAGAACTGATGACTATTCAAAAGAAAGAAGCAGCTTGGTACAGAGCATTAAGGAAGATATTATAGGCATAGGCGACAGCATAAAAACGCATATACTACATAAAATTTCTCCCATTACCAACTACATGACAAAGGATTTCTGGGGGAGAGAGAAGGTCTGGGGGGACAATAAGCTTAAGCAGTCTACATAGCCAGAATTTCTTTAAATAAAAAAAAATTCCCAAAACCATTCTGTGCTTAGACATGCATAGAAGTCCAGACTGTGGGTATGATCGTTGTTTCCAATCTTTCATGTGATCATATCAACTCAGACTGCAAAAGCCCTTTTCCTTCAGTTCTTTCTTGTCCCCATTCATTATGAACCCATGCACGTTCATGGTATATTATATAGCAATATTAATATACACCAGAGATAAGACAGAAGATAAGATTTTACTGTGAAGTTAATAGAAAGCTTTAATTCACTAGCCTACTTTTTTTTGAGGGTTTAAAATACCATAATACAGACAGGCCCCTACATGAATGGCACCATGTCTTCATGAATGCATTATAATAGTGGGTCTGCAGTATTGTATTATTGATAAGTAGGGAGCCAAAGATCGGTGGGGGTAGAAATTGCCAAAAAAAAAAGTCAGACAATAAGGGGAATACAATTCAATCAGCAAATTATTTTATAATGTGAGTTATAGTTTAACTGTTGTTCATGCCTCTATTGATCAAAGATTTAGCGAGGCATGCACTGAAAAAGGCAGAGGGCCAAATTTATTCCTGGCATACCTCCAAAGACTTTCTGTTCTCCTCTAAATGTACCTGATACATCACAGATTTAAATGGGGTATGATTTAACACCACAGCAGAGAATAATGAGGGCTGTCCAGGTGAAATGGGCTAAAACTGGAAACAATATCATCCTCAAGCTAGACCTGATTCCAAGTTCAGCAGAAAAGAGTACTTTGGCGGTGGTCCACGCTGTCACCAATGAGACATCGAGCACCTTCCGCAAATCCTTGAAGATTTCTGGGGAAAGAACGGAAAGAAAGAAATATCTGGTTCCAAATTGTAAAACTACCAATGGGATACCACTGGGCATCTGTTGTATCACACCAGCATGGGAAAAACTGTTTCTTACATACCTGCCAAAATATGCCAGAAGAAAACCTGTATACTGGGTAACTTCTAGCTGGGAGGCGTTTGCTGGACATTTTATGCAGATGGTAAAAAAACCTTCTTAAAGTTTTAAAAATAGGAGATGATCATTTCTTACGGACGTCCTGTACCCAGGGGAAAAATTCAATATTGGATCTGATTCTGAAGGACAAAAAAGGATTTAAATCACTAGCCTAAAACTTTGCGGCTCCATTAGTGCACAGCAACATAGGACTGAAAGGGACATCTTGGGTCATTACGTTCTGTTCCCTCATATCACAGACAATCACATCATACAATTTTTTTCATAAAGTGGTCAAGCTTCCTCTTAAAACCAGCTCGGGTTTTTGCCTGCAGCTAGAACACAGCTCATGAATCTCTTTTCTCTAATGGTTAGAAATCTTATTCTAATTCCCAACCTACATTTGTCCATAACCAGTTTACATGCCTTTCTTTCTGTGCTAGCAATGTCATTTAGCTTACCTCGCTCTTCTGCCACTTCGGTGTTTATTACATTTTCATGTACTTATCGAGAGTGATCACATCTCCTCTCGCACTTCATTTGTGCTAATCTAAGTCAGTCAAGCCCTTTTGATCTCCTCTCATGAAAGAGAATTTTCATACCCACGTCATCCTAGAAGCCCTTCTCTGAACCTGTTCCAGTCTGAATTCATCTGTCTTGAACACAGGTAACCAGAACTGCACACAGTGGGCGCGTGTACATGTTGCCATAGGGTGACATTGCAATGGCACCATGCTTTAGTACTTCCTTTTGGAAGTAGTAAAGCATGGCACAGTAGCCACCCGTATCGTGCGGTGTGCGCGGTACACAGTTAGATTTCTCCGCTACTTCACCGTAGCAGCATGCGAAAATGGGGGTGTGCGCCACTATAGCAAAGTAGCTGCCAGTCACGTGTAGACCTGTGTGATCATTACATCACCATAGCGTGCCATACAACGATGTAGCAATGCAGGGCGATGTGTCGATGTGCCCAGTATTTCAGAGAAGATCCTAGGAGTGGCTTAAATGATGGAATGAATACGTTCATATACATCACCTATTACATTCTAGTAAAGCATTTGCCTTTTCACAGCCTCATCACATTCAGGCTCATAATCATCGTGTGATGGACTAATGTCCCCAATTCTAGCTTCAGCATGTCTCGCTTGTTATTCTCCATTAGGTAGCTCCTTACTCACCTAACAGTTCTTGTATTAATCCCTATTTTCTACAGTTGAACCAATCATTTACAATGTGGTCTTAAATCCTCTACTGAAAACCAGATAGATGAAACCTACTTTATTTCCTTTATCAAAAATGTTAGTTATAGTATCAAAGAAACCTATCAGGTTAATCTGGCATGATCTCTACCTTTGGTAACCTGTATTGCATTTTACCAAACATCCATATGACATTTTCTTCCATTTCATTAATTAGTCTCTCCTTCAAAAATGTTCTAAAGTTTCACATGGTACCTTAGTCAATGAACCGATTTGCAGTTTCCTAGATCACATTTCTCCTTATCTTAAATATATGTATATATCTTAATAGAAATATACATTAAATATATGTATATATCTTAATTAAATGAGCGATATACATCAACCCTTATCAAGACGGAATCGGAGGAGGAGAAAGTAGAAGGATTGTGGGTTAGGTTACATAGAGGTCAAGGAGAAAGGGATTTGGTGGTAGGAGTCTGCTACAGACCCCCACACCAAGGGGAAGAACTAGATTTGGGGCTCCTGAGGCAACTCTCGGAGACCATAAACACTAGGGAGGCGGTAGTCATGGGGGACCTAAACTACCCAGACATCTGCTGGGAGACGCAGACTACAAAGTCCCACCGTTCACGCAGGTTCCTATCCTGTGTCCAGGCCCTCCCCCTGACACAGGAGGTACACGGTCCCACTAGGGGGAATGCCTTACTGGACCTGGTATTGGCAATGGGGGATGACATGGTAGGGGACCTACAGATCAGTGGTCATCTGGGGGACAGTGATCACCAAATAATAGTGATCACAAGACGTCGAGTGGGTAAGGTAACTAGAAGGGTGAAAGTGCCCAGAGGTGAGAGCCCAGGAAGGGTGGCTGTGCCTTAAGGAAATGATCCTTCGGGAACAGAGGGAGACGATCCCGATGCGGGGAAAAAATGGGGAAAGGGGCCAAGAGGCTTCCTTGGCTGACCAGAGAAATCCAGAGCAGCCTACAGGCAAAAAGGGGGGCATATAAAAAGTGGAAACGGGGAGAGATTACTAAAGAGGAGTATACCTCCTCTGCTCGCACTTGTAGGGAGGCAGTTAGACAGGCCAAAGCTACCATGGAGCTGAGGATGGCATCCCAAGTTAAGGATAACAA
>NW_005842292.1:117842-119932 GCF_000455745.1 Alligator sinensis | reverse complement strand
TCTTTCCTGCCTATGCAGGGGGTCGAACTCGATGATCTATTGAGGTCCCTTCCAATCCTAACATCTATGAATATGTAATACAGTCAATATTCTCCAATCAAAAAAAACACTCTCCATTTGGTAAATTTTGCAATATGTTCAATAATGAGAAATTTTAATTTCATACGTGTACTCTTTCAGTATTCTGGGAGGGAGATTATCTGTTTCCCCCCAACCAGCTCTGTCCCCTGTCCCTGCTGATTTGAGCATATTAAGGTTGAGTTTTGCTATCACCTCACAACTGGTAATTTCATTTTTCCATACATTCATTCTCTTTAGCCATCTACCTTTGCCACTATATTCTACATTATTAGGGGTTGGACTCCTCCATGCTGCCCCCTAGGCTATCCCCCACCTTATTCATACCAGATCTGTTCCCCCAGTCCTGGCGCAGATCCCCAAAGAAGCCTACCTCAAGCCCAGCCCAGGATGCAGCTGCAGCAGCACATGACAGAGAGCATTCCCTGCAGGGTGCTGCACTCCTATTTAGACACCAGTTGCGGCTGCTATTCTCTGTCTATTGGAGCCTTGGTCAAACTACAGCTGCTTAATGTTTTCACTGATAACTAAAGTTTTGTCTTACAGACTTTAATGACATCCATTTTTACTCTGATTTTTTTCAGACAGTACATACATTTACGGACAGTTGGCAACCCTGCTGCCTACATCTCTAACCTCCTCACATTACAAAGCATTCATTTAGTTTTTGGGCCTTATCTAGATTATTTTAATGCCTACCCCATTCTCCCTGCATTACATGCCTACTTCTTTCATTGTTTACTTCCTGTTCATATGGCTAAAAAAAGTTTACTATTTCTTAGTATTTTCTTTCCAAGTTCTAACTTAGCTTGACTTTTGGCTGCTCACATTTTATCCCTAAACTTTCTGACCTCCAATGTGTGGCTTTCTTTGCTGATTTTGCTGTTCAGTCATTGCAGGTTCTCTGCTTATTCACACTATCCTTTCTCATAGTTTTATCATGGTATTGAGTTTAAGGCTAGAAGGGATCATTAGATCATTCAGTTCAGGGATTCTCAACTGAGGTTCAATAGCACCCTTTTCAGCATGCTCTACAACAGTGGTTCGCAACCTGTGGTCCTGGGGGTCCACAGACAATGTCTAAGGGGTCCGGAAAAGATTACTATAATCAATCAAAAGTAGGTTCAATTCATCTCAAAGGAGTCCACACCTCCATTAGATGTGTTTTATGGGTCCACAAAGGAGAAAATATTGAAAACCACTGCTCTATAATATTAGTACTGCAAGCACTGCAAATACTACTGCCAATATTAGTACCTACATGATTCACAAAATAAACTCAGAGGTTTCATATAGGAATCCATAGTGGCAGGCAAAAAACATTTTGACCTGTTGTGATCTTTCTCAGTTCTTTGCAACATAAAGAGTGCTCTATTATTTTTCTGTGATCAAAAAATGAGTGAAAGCTAAGGCCCGGCATTTTCTAAGCAGTCTGCCAGGACTCTAAAAAAGGTTGAGAACCACTGATTTTGTTTGAGCTTCTGTATATCGCAAGTCATTATGTTTTACCCAAATACAGGAAAGCCTCACTATTTGCAGGTTGGGCATTCACAGTTTCAAATATTCATGAGTGCTGAACCCGCATTTTAAATACGCTTTATACACTTACAGGAGCTCCTTAGGAACTGTGCACTTGCTGCCGCCAGGCTCCCGCCACAGCCGCCGGGCTCCCACCATCGCTGCCAGAGCCGTGCCAGCCCCACAACCACCAGGGGCACTGCTTTCATGAACGCAGTGCCTTATTTGTGGATTTCGCCATTTGCAGGGGATATGAGAACGTATCCCCTTGAATGGTGAGGGTTGCCTGCACTCTATATCAAGCCCAAAAACTTTAGCCGGACTAAAGTATTTCAATTGTCAACAAATGAATCTGTGGCAAAGTGAGGGTCCCTGACTAGCCACAGAGCTAGTTTCCCACCTGCCTCTGCGCACACCGCCCACCTGTCTTTCCTGCCATGCCTTGTTGTAATTAATTATGCTGTTAATTAAGGTGAGAGGCTGCCCATTTTACA
>NW_005842292.1:115690-117832 GCF_000455745.1 Alligator sinensis | reverse complement strand
GGGGGGGGGGGCTGTGATTGAGGCCACAGCTCCATTCCACCCCTATACCACAGCCCAAGCCTTGCAGATGGCATCTCAGGCAGTTGGCTCAACTGTCCCCTTCGCCTATTAGCTGTGGCTCCAATCATGGGATCTTCAGCTTCTGTATAAGCCCTGGCCCCATCTCAGGCCAGTTGGGACCCCGAGCTTCTTTGCTCATCATAGGTGTCCCTCGCTGTGGGCCTCTGGCCCTTTTGACCCTTCCGGTCCTGGCCCCAGCACTGACCAGTCGAATCCCTTGGTTGGGTTTACTCCTCCTGCCTGCACTTAGGGATTGGAGTCCCCCATTCCCAGCTCAAGTGCTTCTGGAAGCATGCCTGGCCCTGCGGGGTCACTCCTCCAGCAGGCTCAGGTGCCTCCCAAAGCTTACCTGGCCTACCCTGCTCTGGTGGTATATGGCCCACCCGAAAGTGAGGGCTGGGGTTAAGGCACACCTACCCACCTTACACCAGGATGATAACTGGCCTGGCATTTGCTGGGGGCTCCCACGCCACTGAGAGCACCACCAGGCCACCCACTCCCAGCAGGGTGCAGTTTTAGGTCATGCCCAGGACCAGGAGCCTCCAAATCATCCCCTACAGCTCCTTCCCTTACCTCCACAATGTTGCATGGAGCCTTGAAGCCAGGCAATGTTACTGCCTGGCCTGCCAGCAGTGAACTGTTCTGGTTATATAGGCAGCCAGGGATCTAAAATGGCTGCTGCAATCAAACACCTGCTAGCTGCTTGGCTCAGCCCTTAAAGTGGTAGGCACCACCAGTGCCCTGCCACAGCATCACAGCCAAAGAACAGGAGAGACGATGGTACCACCAGTGAAGTGCCTTAGCCTCCTGCAATGGCACAGAATTGATTAGGTGCCTGATGCCCAGATGTTACCACCAGGTAAACTATAACCCATTTGGCAGAGGAAGGCAAAAGACCCATTGCCGTTCTGATCCAATGGAAAATTCTTTCCCAGTGTCAAATTTGGCAGCTGGTCTAACTGTGGGTATGTGACCTAGGCACCCTGGCCAGTCATCTAGGAAATAAAGGATTCTCCATACTCCATGTCAGCAAACTGTCCTATCTGATTGGTGTTCTATCTCCAGTTTTGGCTAACCTCTGAGATTTCACAGAAAAGCAAGGGGTGCAAAATCATAATATTGGTACTTAGCTAATTGTGCATCAAAAGAAATATAAAACTCTTCCCCACCCATTCACAAAACCTATCAAAGCCCTTAAGAATTATATCTCACTATGATCATTGCCTTAATATATTGCTGCAAGTGTCATGACCATACTGAGAGCAATACAAGAAATGGTATTTATTCCAAGGCCTATGAACAAAGGTGATAGGGATCTGGGTTTTCCATTTCTTGCAGAAAAACAGAGAAAAATGCAGGTTTTCCCATTTAACTGAGAAAAGCGCATATTTTTCATTTGAACAGAGAAACACATGGATTTTCCACTTTTGCAAAGAGCTTTCTGCAGGCTGGCAGAGTTCTAGCCTGCAAGGGGCTGGTGGGAGAGGGAGGAAGGCAGTCAAACAGAGGGTGCCATGTGTATATGTGTGCTCACACGTGCACATGGCCACCAGTCAGCCTGGAGAGCAGCTCCTGCAGGTAAGTGTGCTGGGGGAAGGGGGGATTGAGGCCCCCATAGAGAGGGAGGGAGTTGGGCAGGGCTGGGGCTAGGGCTGGGGCTGCAGCCTAGCTGGGGCAGTGTGTGGGGATTAGAGACCAGGGCTGTCATGCACAGCCGCAGGGCCTGGGCGGGGATTGGGACAGGGCCACAGGCAGCTCATTCAGTGGGTAGGAGAGACTATCTCCCCACCACTGTACAAAGTGCAGGGGAATCAAGTGGGGCTCGTGCCCCCCAGATCTGTGCGTGGGGTGGGGGTGGGCTGCCTGGGTGCACTGCTTGAATGGCTGCATGGAGTTGTGCCCCTAGCTGCTGCCGAGTGGGCAGGGGGTGCCTCACCATGGCAGCATGAAGCTCCCAGCAGTGGCTTTAAGCTTCTTTGCCCAGCCCCACTCTGCCCTGCCCCTGGGTCCCACCCACTGGGCCATGGAGGTCCCAGGGAGAGGGCAGCAGGGTGGGGAGCCCTGACCCCACAGCGGGCAGAC